>NW_015971537.1:1016319-1328093 GCF_000182565.1 Spizellomyces punctatus DAOM BR117 | reverse complement strand
CGCTCGCCAGAGGACGGGGAGCGTTGCGTGAGTCCATCTTGTTGTGTGTTGGTCGTTGTTCAGTGTGTATGTGTGAAAGATGTGGGAAATCTAATAAAATGTCTAATATAATAAAACGTCTATTTGCAAAGTGGGAATAAAAGGAGGATGAACAGCCAAAGGTGTTCAAGAAGAAGAAAGACCCACAGAAGAGAGAGTGAAGAGAGTAAGAAGAAGAAGAGAGAATGGAAAGAAAAAGCGGCTCGTTTGGCGTTAAAAAGTTTTAAAGTCTCTGTGAGAGGAATTACAACAGAGAGAGAGAGACAAGGGGGAATTTACACACACACAGAGCAACACACACTCTACAAAAAGAGAGAGAGAGAGACTGTGAATAAAGAGGGGGAAAGGAGAGGCAGAGAGGAAATTTCTCTCTTTCTTTTTTTTTTTTCTGAGCGTCATTTTTGTTGTGTTCCCTCTTGTTGTGTTTAATTAGGAAACGGACCAGAGGCCGAGTACTCGTTGGGAGAGAGAGAGACAGAGAGAGAGAGAGGGGAAAAAGGGGGGAAACAGGTGTAGACAGAGAGATTTCCCATGCGGTTCAACGTCCGTTTTGGCATTGCATTGGCACTATGAAACGCTCTTATTACGTAATCCATGCATCTGTTTCATTCCCAAATTGGGAGTTCTTCTCTCTCTGAAAGCGGCATGGGAACCCATGTCATGAATTTTAGTGCAAAAATTGTAATACTGCGCCCCACAACCTGTAGTTGGCAAGGAAAGATCCCGGCTCGTTATCAGATAAAAGAATGGGAGAATGACGTGAGAAACGAGAGAACGAGGCTATGACGGGGGGGAATGACATGCGGGGTCTCTCTGGGGCTTTGAACGACAGAGCTTGTGAGAAAGAGAGTTTACTACGGGGTGGCTATGAGCTAGGGAAGGCCATGGCGGGTGTCTAGAGTACAAGAGATTTTGCCAAGAATATGACGTTTTTTTGCACGTCCACACAGCCCACCCCACACGAAGCAACAAGAGGCACCGCGACTTTTCAACATGCCCAAGCAATTTGCATTCCATGTAGGCCATGACATGTTCTATGGCCCTGCTCGCCTACACAGGCACTATGGCCATCCTGTGGCATTACTATGGCCAATTGACAAACCCACGACAGCGCCCTTTCGAGGGAGGCTCCCTTTAACATCCCTACCAAGAGATCCCTGCTTGGCTGCTTGGCACGGAGGAAATGACTGCCCATGACAGGATGCTCAACCAGATCTGTCCATCTACAAATGTCATAACGATATCATTCTGGCGGTTAATCTTGCAGCATGCGTATCTACAGAGATTGGTCTACAAGTACTTGTAGATAATTGCATAGCTATCTATCCCGACTATCCGCATGGGACATGTCATTCCCCAAAACGCATTTTGCGCAGCAAAGCATCAGAATACAAAAATGGGGGCGCCCACGTTTTTTCAGAGGCCGTGGGGGCCATGTGGTCACCGATCGTCTCAGTCACACGGGCTCACGTGAAATCCCGATCTGCTTGTCCCATTTCTTCTTGTTTGAAGCGCGGCCATGTGCATTGGATGGGGTGTAGTCGATGTGATGGACGGGGAGTTCCATGAACGACAAACGACAATCGACAAACGCCGGCGGTCCCTCGGCGAAAGAACTTGGCGACGATGGACCACGATGGACGGCGATGACCACCGTGGAAGGGCATTTCCCATCGTAATGACAAGCCCATGTAACATTAAACTTACCACTCTGGTGGAGGGACGCGGTCCCCTAAATGTAATACTAAGCAAGCCGCTGTACAAAGGCCCCCTGCGGTCCCCAGGAAATACCAAGATATGCGTGACTGTAACAGCACCGTTTCCTGTTTACCATATTGATTATTGACACGTTCATGGCAGCAGGGACTGTGGGTTATACTAAACAGACACCACATATAGAACAAAAGTCACACTTTCAGATGAAGAGCAATTTCTTATCCATAGGACGCATCGACCCTTAGTAACAGGTGCAATGAACAATACCATACGTGGTGTGCAGAATGGCATTCCAGAAGCAGCACACAGGAAATGTCGTATCCACCTCTTTTATACCTGGAGCCGTGGGAAAATGCGCAGCTAGTTAGCAGACGCGTCCAGGTCACGCGTCCGGACTCGCTTATCTAAGCAACTCCGACGTGTCAGACATCTATCAGAGTGGGAAAGCAAAAGAAAGTTGGTAAACGTAGAGAGTGGTTCCAGGCCAAGCGGTCGAAATGGACGTGGATCCCTCGGTGCAAGATGCGCCGGAACAAGATCCTTTGCCAGAGAGTGTGCCGGATAATGCGCCGGAAGGTGTGCCCGAGAGTATGCAAGGTAAGAGTCATCATTGGCACAGCTAATTTTCACGCTGGCCTTAAATGCGCAATCATCATCAGATGCACCAAATCAAGTCGAACCGTCGCCTCCGCAAAAACCCATCGAGACTTTACACCCATCTGGCGACGACCTGCTCATGCTTGAGCAGCTTTTATCTGAAATTTACATTCCACTACTAAGTCAAATCGATCTCCGCGATGAGCATGATTCGGCAACGCATGCAAGAGGGCCCGATGTATCCGGTTCCGAGCACATACTTGACGAGCAAACTGTAAATGGGGCAGCAGGAACGGACAAGTCCGAGGGACTCCGAACTGAGCTCGTTGTATCTATCCAAAAGTTTGCTAGTCAAATATCTCATACCGCTCAACAAGTATCCAGTGAAACGAGGCTGAAAATCCCAGAAGAGCTAAATGTCCTACAAGGGCTATCAGATTTAAATGAGGCAGTGAGGAACACGAACCTGGTCAAATCATTAGAGACATTGGCCGAGGAATGGATTGATACGGTGACCAATGTGTTGGCAAGGGAAGCCAAAAAGACGCCGGTCGGAAACGTACGAGCCCAAAGTTGTTCCTTTGTTCAACATCATTGTTTTTTAGCTGATCCAACTTGTATAACCTAGGGGCCGTTGGCTGAAATTGAGTTTTGGCGAGACCGTAACGCGTCCTTATCCACTCTCTATGAACAACTCAACCTTCCCATTGTACATTCCATTGTACAAATCCTCACAAAAGCACAATCACCCGTATCCTCCTCCCTCGAATTCCAACTCGGGGAGTTGAACAAGTTTTACACGGAAGCAAAAGACAATGTCAAATTCCTTAGTACCCTTGAACGGCACTTTAAAAACATTATCACAGGTAGTCTCAACAGCGTCCAAGACTCGCTTCCGTCCCTCTTGAATGCTATACGTATGGTATGGATTATTTCTCGGCACTATAATCGGGATGAGCGGATGGTGCCTTTAATGAGCAGAATTGCATGGGAGTTGGCAAACAAGGTGGCCAACATTGTGAATATTCGAACGATATTCCGAGAACCCCCGGTGGAAGCCAAGAAAAAAATTGTCGATGCAAAAGACTTGTTGGAAAGCTGGCGGAAAACGTATTTCACTGTTCGAGAACGAATTGAACAATCTGGGCGTGATCAGCGGTGGGAATTTGATCGCAAGAAACTCTTTGAACAAACGGATTACATGGCCCTTCGGTGTGCGGATTTTTACAAGATTGCCGAAATTATGGAGCAGTTTTACAGTATCTTTGGACCAGAATTGAAAGCTGTTACTGGAGATCCACAGCAAATCGACGAAGTCATCAAACGCGTTGAAAACCTCGTAGTCCCCTTTGAATCCGTTCCATTTGATGTGTTTTCCAAAAAGTATGGCCGCCCCATTTCGTATGCCTTACCCGTATCATTTCATCTTATTTTTCTGATATGATGCAGGTATCAAACGGCTTGGGAAACACTCATGTCCCGCTTTCGAGAGCAAATCGTTCAAATTGAAGATATGGCAAAACAATTCATTGACGCCTCGTTCAAAAAACTGCGATCAGCAGAAGGAGCTTTTGATCTCTTGCAGAATATTAAGAATATTAAATCGAGAGAATCAATCAATAATCAGCTTATGGGCAAGTGGTATGAAATTCTGGATCAATATGCTAGAGAGGTGGATATCATTGATGAGATTTTCAAAAGTCACAAGTGAGTGGTTTTTTTTTTTGGAAAGATGTGAGGTGATCTATGTGCGGTCCTTTTAAAAACAACTTTTATAATGCTAGGGATAATCCTCCCTGTACGAAAAATCAACCAAAAGTTGCCGGTGCCATAGCGTGGTCCCGCTCCCTCTTTTATCGCATCAAAAAGACGATTGTGCGGTTTCAGTCTTTGCAAGGTTAGCATTAGAAAAGCAATATGTGTTCAGAATGGTAAAGACTTTGTTGTAACAACATTTCACCAGAGATGCTCGCAAGTGATCAAGGTCGAGCGGTTACAAAGAAATACTTGACAGTAGCAAAAGCGATGCGAGAATACGACGAGCAGGTTTGTTATGCCTGTATTTATGTTTCTAGCAGTCTAATCAAATCCATAACCTAATACTTTTTTCAAACCAATCCCAACACAGCTATACAATTCGTGGTGTCAGTCCGTTGAAGCCAATTCTCTGCAATACCTCAAATCCCATATTCTCTCCAAAGACGCTGGAGCGGCTTACACGGGTACCGGAGCACCTACCACACCGGATACCTACACGGGCGGAAAAGGCGAAACGAATCGAAAGGTTTATGTCAACTTTCGCCCCGAGTTGAGGGATATCATCAAGGAAACAAAGTATTTGGATAAAATGGGGTTGACTGTCCCTGAGGTGGCTTTGAATGTTGCGTTGCAGGTATGGAGTATATGTGTCAGAATTGGGCTCGATTGTTCTGTAAATTGAATATCTTGTTCGAAATAGGAAGAGAAATACTACACTTATGTGGAAAACCTCAACACAATGCTCAATAGCTACAATTCCATCCTGGATGTCCTAGACAGTGCCGAGCGCAAATTACTGCAAACCCACATTGCAGAACTCAAGCGTGTCATGAAACCTGGTTTTACGAGGTTGAATTGGAACTCGCTTGGAATACCAGAGTTTATCTCCCGGTGTAATTCGGTATACTACAGGCAGTTTCTTACTACTCGTTCGCTCGCAAAAGTGAGCTTAACATAATCTCATTTTTTGGAAAAATAGGAAATCAACAAGTTTTCGTCCATGGTCAACCAAATTCGAAAGAATTCTGCCAATATTTCCAATGCAGTTGACCAAATCTCTTGCGCGATGCTCATCAAAGAACCGCCAACGGATAACATTCTAGATGCCCATGTAAGTTTTACCTTGACATTTTGAACATACTATGAATGAAACTAAGAACTTGTTCGTTGTTTCCTTGTCATTTTATAGGAATTTTTCGAGTTTGAGCACAAGAACCGTGCGAACGTTCTTGAGACCATTGTTCAGAAATACAAGAGCATTGGTCCGCTTCTTATTAAAATGGAATCACTTGTTGCAGGGACCAATACGGGGAAAAGCAAGATGCTACGAGAATACTATGCACATTGGGAGAGAAAAGTGTTTTCTGCATTAAACTATGTAAGAAGAAATCGTTTTCTTGTGTTTTCTTTCGAACCATTTACGGCGAATGAATGAATTTTTTATAATGGTTAGATGGTAGTTAACAATATGCAAGTTCTCGAAAACATGCTCAACCTTCGTACGAACGCCCGTCGTTCCAAACGCGCCATTCATATATCATCCATCACAAAACCCCGTCGAAGCGTCCCACTTTTCAAAGTCAGCGCTTCCCTCTCTGCCCCCGAAATCGTCATATCCCCACTCTCGGCCGAAATCTTCAAAATGATGGTCAAACTCGTGCGATCCATTGTTGATTCCACCAAGCAATTTCATCGATGGATGAATGGTACTTGTATTATTACACCACCGCAAAAGGTTGCTGAGGATGAGGACCCGGTGACATTCAATTTTCATACCGACTTGTGTGCGAATCAAACGATCATTACCATGATTGGATCTCTGAATGCTTCCATTACCAAAACCTTTGGGGGTTTGAACAAGTGGCTGGATACGTGGAGAAAGTATCGGCCGCTATGGAAGGTTGACAAGGTGAGATTATATATCTGTTCTTTTTTTTCGATTCTTTTTCCTGTAATGTTTGTTCTTACATGGCCCTTCCGCAGGTCATCACCTTGGAAAAGTTTGCACAAAAAAAGCCGTCTGTTGTCATGTATGATGACAAGCTCGCATTTTACTCCAAGCTAGCAATAGACGTGCAGAGCAATCCGAGTTCCAAAGATCTGGACTTTATCCGTGTGATCTCGACACCGTTACAAGCTGCCATTCATAACGAAGCAAAAGGCTGGATTGATTCAATTGGTAAAGAGTATTTGTTAATGCTCTCCAAATTCTTTTCAACTGACACTTTTCTCTCACAGGAAAACATTTGAATAATATGGGAAGAGAAGGTCTCGACCAACTACACGAGCGAATGGCAAACTACACGGCAGATTTACAACGAGTTCCCGAGACATTAGATGACTTGACATTTGTCCTAAACATTATTGCAGAGCTACGATCCGCCTCGGAAGATGTTGAAATGCGGTACAGAGATATCATGGAGGCATATCGGACGTTACAAATGTACAATATACAAGTTGATCCCGCCGAACTAGAGGCCGCCAATTCTCTTCCCGAAAGTTGGCAAGCCATGCTAGTCAAAGCCAAACAAGTCGACGATGACCTTATACCCGTCAAACGAAAATTCACGGAAACAACTGAAAACCAAGTCAAAGAATTCAAAGCTGAGCTCAAAAGATTCAAGGACGAATTCTCCGCTACGGGACCGGGTGCAATGGATTTGGATATGGATCGTGGGTTACAGTTGTTAAAGGAAGCAAAAGAGGTCATGGCCGCTCTCCAATCTAAAAGAGAAGCCCTAGTCCGAGCCGAGAAATTGTTTAATTTGAACATTACGTCTTACCCAGAACTCCACGAACTCGAAAACGACATTAAAGAGCTTGACAAGATTTATGTACTCTATATTGAAGTCAAGGAAGCCATATCATCGTGGTCTACAACACTATGGGTCAATCTGGATATCAACGTCCTAAACAAGGGTGTTGAAACCTTTTCAACGAGATTAAAACGTTTACCAAAGGAACTTAAACAATTACCACCTTACAACGTCGTAGCCGAAAAAATCGTCACCTTCAAGGACTCTATTCCCCTCTTTGCCGATCTCAAAAATGAAGCTCTCCGCGAACGACACTGGAAACGTTTGATGGAAATCACTGGAAAATCCTTTGACATGAATCCAGACAGTTTTACCCTTGAAAAACTCTTTGCCATGAATTTACATGAACATTCTGAAGCCATTGGGGAGATTGTCGGTGGTGCCATGAAGGAACTCGGTATCGAAAATGGAATCAAAGAAGTGGAAAATACGTGGAAGAATTGTAAATTCACCATTGTAAAGTATATGAAAGGCACCGAGGACCGAGGATTCATTCTTGGAGCCATTGACGAGATTGTGTTGAATCTGGATGATAATGCCATGTCACTTCAATCCATGGGTGCATCACGATTTGTCGCTGCCTTCCTCCCAGCCGTACAACAATGGGAAAAAATTCTATCCCATGTCGGGGAAGTATTGGAAGTATGGATGGTCGTTCAACGTCGCTGGATGTACTTGGAATCCATTTTCATTGGAGCGGGTGATATCCGTATGCAGTTACCTGAAGAAGCGGCCCGATTTGATCGTATCGACAAAACATTCAAGAAACTCATGAGCGATACTGCGAAACATAGTCTAGTACTAGAGGCATGTAATGCCGAAGGAAGGTTACAGCTGCTTCAAAATCTGTCAAATGAGCTTGAAGCCTGCCAAAAATCCCTATCAGACTATCTAGAATCCAAACGAAATGCTTTTCCGCGCTTCTTTTTCATCTCTGACGAAGAGCTCCTATCTATTCTTGGAAGCCATGATCCCAAAAACGTTCAAGAGCACATTATCAAAATGTTTGATAACGTCCTCAAATTGAATTTTGGGACCGGCAAGAACGAAAAGGCTGTGGTAGGCATGTCATCTTCCGAAGGTGAAACCCTCGACTTTCGACGAGTTGTCCCCGTCGAAGGGCGCGTAGAAGAGTGGATGACGGCAGTTGAAGCTGAAATGAAACGATCCAATCGTACCATTCATAAAGAAGCTGTCTACTATTACCCAGACATGGAACGACTTGCTTGGATCCAGGCTTACCAGGGTATGGTAGCCCTTGCTGGTTCCCAAGTGTGGTGGACATGGGAGGTCGAAGACGTCTTTCACAAGATTAAAGGGGGAAACAAGCTAGCCATGAAAAAGTATGCCAAAACACTGGGAGACCAACTCGAACAACTTGTCGTCAAAGTCCGATCCGATCTAAACTCCAATGATCGCAAAAAACTCAATTCGCAAATCATCATTGACGTCCATGCTCGTGATATTGTAGACCGTTTTGTTCGTGACTCTATCATGGATGAAACTGAATTTGAGTGGGAATCCCAACTTCGATTCTATTGGGATAAACAAGCCGATGAACTTCTCGTTCGACAATGTAATGGTGTGTTCGACTATGGATATGAATACATGGGTTTGAATGGTCGATTGGTGATTACACCCCTCACGGATCGATGCTACCTCACCTTGACGCAAGCACTGTCAATGAAATTGGGTGGAGCTCCTGCCGGACCAGCAGGCACAGGAAAGACTGAAACCGTCAAAGATTTGGCCAAAGCAATGGGATTACTTTGCATGGTGACAAATTGCGGTGAAGGAATGGATTACCAAGCCATGGGAAAGATCTTTGCTGGTCTCGTTCAAACCGGTGCGTGGGGTTGTTTTGATGAGTTTAATCGTATCGAGTTGGCAGTCCTTTCTGTCATCTCTGCTCAAATCAAGACCATTCAAAATGCCCTCGTGATGAATTTAAAGAGATTTCAGTTTGAAGGGAATGAAATTGGACTTGATAAAAAGACGGGTATCTTTATTACCATGAATCCTGGCTACGCTGGACGCACGGAGCTTCCAGATAACTTGAAAGCTCTTTTCCGTCCTGTCGTCATGGTGGTACCCGATCTCGAATTGATTTGCGAGATTATGCTCTTTTCAGAAGGGTTCACGCTCGCAAAAAGCTTGGCGAAAAAAATGGTGGTCTTGTATAAACTCGCCAAAGGTCAACTATCCAAACAACACCACTACGATTTTGGACTTCGAGCCTTGAAATCCGTGCTTGTCATGGCTGGCTCTCTCAAGCGTGGATCACCGGATTTGAATGAAGACGTTGTACTCATGCGTGCACTGCGTGACATGAATCTCCCAAAGTTTGTCTTTGAAGATGTGCCGCTGTTCCTTGGGCTTATCACGGATCTCTTCCCTGGCCTCGATTGCCCACGTGTGAGATACCCCAACTTTAACGACGCTGTCGAAGAGGTGTTGCGAGAGAACAATTATATTTTGGTTCCGGAGCAGGTGGATAAGGTTGTGCAGCTTTATGAGACGATGCTTACACGTCACACTTCCATGGTCGTTGGTCCAGCGGGTGGAGGGAAATCCGTTGTCATTGACACACTCGCCAAAGCTCAAACCAAGCTGGGTGTGACAACCAAGCTCTATACGCTGAACGCCAAGGCAGTCACAGTCGCGGAACTCTACGGTGTTCTTGACCCAGTTACTCGAGACTGGACAGACGGATTGCTCTCCAACATTTTCCGTGAAGTTAATAAACCCACAGATAAAAAGGAACGAAAGTACATTGTGTTTGATGGCGATGTTGATGCTGTTTGGGTCGAGAACATGAACTCGGTCATGGACGACAACCGTTTGTTGACCTTACCCAACGGTGAGCGTATTCGACTCCAGAAACACGCAGCACTCTTATTCGAGGTCGGTGATTTGCAGTACGCAAGTCCCGCGACAGTATCCCGTTGTGGAATGGTGTACATGGATCCCAAAAATCTCGGGTACAAACCCTATTTTCAAAAATGGGTCAATGCACGGCAGAATAAATCCGAGGGAGATATTCTGCTCCGGTTGTTTACAAAGTACGTGCCACCATGCGTCGAGTACGTCCTCGAGGGAACATTTGAAGGGTTTGTTGCGGAGCCTTTGAAGCGAGTCATCCCTGTCACTGCACTCGCCATGATTTCCCAACTTTGTGCACTCTTGGAAATGCAATTAACGGACAATAAACAGCATTCACAAGAATCGGTCATTGAAGGGATTTTCATCCAGTCTCTGACGTGGTCCATCGGGGCAAGCCTTGTAGAAGATGACCGAACCAAATTCTCGGATGCCATTAAGAAGCTGTCCGAATTACCGTTGGTGCATACTGCCGCAGCCATTGCGCTTGGTCAATTGCCAGGAAACGAAAAGTCCATTTACGATTACCACTTTGATGCTACAGAACTGCAATGGATACCCTGGAGCAACTATGTCCCCTCTTACGAACACAATCGTTCACAGTCATACCATGAGATCCTGGTACCTACAATGGACACCATCCGACACTCGTGGTTACTCGAGAAACTGGTTGCCATTAGACGTCCGGTCTTGTTTGTCGGTGAGACGGGAACATCAAAGACTGTGACTGTTCAGAAATTCTTGCGAGGATTACCTTCCGACAAGAATTTCCTCCTCAATATCAACTTTTCATCCCGCACGAGTTCCTTGGATGTTCAAAAGAACTTGGAAGCCAATGTCGAAAAGCGGACCAAGGATACCTATGGACCAGCTGCTGGAAAGCGCATGATTGTGTTTATCGACGATCTGAACATGCCTGCAAAAGACACTTACGGCACACAGCAACCCATTGCGCTTTTGAAACTACTTATTGAGCGCGGCGGTATTTATGACCGAGGCAAGGAGCTCAACTGGAAATACTTGAAAGATGTCCAGTTCCTAGGTGCGATGGGTACGCCCGGAGGAGGCAGGAACGACATTGACATCCGCTTTGCATCCTTGTTTTGTGTCTTCAATATCACTTTCCCGAAAGAGAACAGTCTGCAAAGGATTTATTCCAATATCCTACAAGGCCACCTAACGCCCTTTTCAGAGGGTATCAAGCAAATAGGCGACAGACTGACCACAATTACTCTAAAACTGTACGCGGAGGTTTCCAAAAATCTCATGCCAACTCCGAGCAAGTTCCACTACATCTTCAACCTTCGTGACATCTCCCGGGTTTACGAAGGCTTATGCTTGGCAACTCCGGATCACTTTGTCGAAGCAAAACACTTTGTTAGACTCTGGCGAAACGAGGTTCTCCGCGTCTTTTACGATCGACTGGTCACGGATGCTGATCGCGACTATGTCACCAAGCTCATCAATCGACTCGTACTGGACAACTTTGAAACCGATGAAGAGTACATTACACGGAACCCCAGTTTGTTTGGCGATTTCCGGCATGCGATGCATGAAGAAACTGCACGGTTGTATGAAGACTTGCTCGATTTTACTGCTGTCCGGTCTATATACCAGGAAATCCTAGAGGAATATAATGAAAAGTTTAACAGGATGAACCTTGTTCT
Organism: Spizellomyces punctatus DAOM BR117; assembly: GCF_000182565.1. NCBI lineage: Eukaryota > Fungi > Chytridiomycota > Chytridiomycetes > Spizellomycetales > Spizellomycetaceae > Spizellomyces > Spizellomyces punctatus. The sequence goes on along the minus strand of NW_015971537.1, from coordinate 1,316,620 downwards.
CTTTGAAGACGCTTTGGAGCATCTGACGAGGATTCATAGAGTCATTCGTATGCAACGTGGTCACGCTCTGTTGGTAGGTGTGGGAGGATCTGGTAAACAGTCTTTAACCCGCTTAGCTGCTTTTGCTGCTGGGTGCTCCGTGTTCGAGATCACCCTTACTCGAGGCTACGGAGAAGCAGAGTTCCGCGAATCTCTAAAGACGCTGTACTCCCAACTGGGATCTGGCAAGAAAACTGTGTTCCTATTTACGGATGCCCACGTCGTGCAGGAAGGGTTTCTGGAACTCATCAACAATATGCTCACCACTGGTATGGTACCAGCACTCTATGAAGATGACGAAAAGGATGCGCTATTGGGGTTGATTCGAGACGAAGCGGTTAAACAAGGGATTGTTCAAACAAAGGAAAATCTTTGGCAATACTTTGTCAACAAATGTTCGAATAATCTACACGTTGTCCTTTGCATGTCCCCTCAAGGAGATAAGTTACGAGATCGATGCCGATCTTTCCCTGGTTTGGTCAACAATACCATCATCGACTGGTTCCCACCATGGCCTGAGCAAGCACTCTTCTCCGTTGCGGATGCTTTCTTACGTGAGGATTTGGTCCCTACTGAGCATCGAGGTTCGATTGTGCAGCACATGGTGGGAGTCCATCTGTCAGTGGGAGTTGCGAGCAGCGAATTCCTACAAAAATACCGACGAGCCAACTATGTGACTCCAAAAAATTATTTGGACTATGTAAACACTTATAACCGATTGCTGGAAGAGAATCGCGATCTGAACACTCGCTCTTGTGCTCGTTTGGAAACTGGTCTGGGAAAACTCGAGGAATCATCGCGACAGCTGGATGTCCTCAATGCACAGTTGGCTGAACAGAATATTGCAGTCAAGGAGAAGACCGAAGCATGTAACAGGCTGCTGGAAGTAATTACTAGCAGCACAAAGGAAGCTGAAGAAAAGAAGGAGCTAGCGGAAAAGAAGGAAACCGAACTGGACGCCCAAAATACGCAGATTGCTAAAGACAAGGAAGAAGCTGAGGCGGCGCTTGCCGAAGCATTGCCTGCATTGGAAGAAGCTCGACTAGCATTACAAAATCTTTCTGCTTCCGAAATCACTGAAATTCGTTCCTTTGCCAAACCGCCCAAAGAAGTGCAAAAAGTCTGCGAATGTGTTTGTGTTATCAAGGGCATCAAAGATGTTTCATGGAAGAGCGCCAAAACCATGATGTCCGCAACAGATTTCAAATCATCTTTACAAGCCTTGGACGTTGATGGAATATCTAGTGCACAAATCAAGGCCGTCAAGGGCATTTTGAAAGAAATGGATGTGTCCATGCAGCGGATGAATGAAATCTCAGCTGCTGGTGCTGGGCTGTTAAAGTTTGTACTGGCCGTGGTGGGCTACTGCAACGTCGCAAAACAAATTGCCCCCAAACGTGCAGCTGTGGCAACACTGGAAAAAAATCTTGCCCTATCCAAAAATGAGTTTGAGAAAATCACCAAAGAGTTGAAACGGTTGAACGACGAGCTCGGTTCCCTGCAACAACAATTTCACCAAGCAAAAGCGGAGCAGCTCGAACTTCAAAAGATGGCTGAAATTATGGAGCGGCGCCTTCAAGCAGCCGATAAGCTCATTTCTGGCTTGGGTTCAGAAAGAATCCGTTGGGCCAAAGATCTAGAGTCCCTGAAGGAGCAGCGTATCCAACTCGTAGGTGACTGCCTCCTTGTCTCTGGATTCCTCAGTTACGCTGGTGCATTCAACTGGGAGCTGCGAAACGACCTCATCTACAAGCGATGGATGGTTGATCTGTCCTCCAAGAGCGTTCCAATCAGTGCCAATTTCAAAGTTGAAAAACTTTTAGTGACAGATGTGGAGATGAGCAAATGGAGTCAAGAAGGTTTACCCGCCGACGAACTATCCATTCAGAACGGTATCCTTACCACCAAAGCCTCTCGCTTCCCCCTTTGTATCGATCCACAACAACAAGCTTTGAATTGGATCAAGAAGCGTGAAGCTGCCAATAACTTGAAGATATCGTCGTTTAATGATCCAGATTTTTTGAAGCACTTGGAAATGGCAGTCACCTACGGTTTCCCCTTCTTGTTTGAAGACGTTGATGAATATATTGATCCTGTTATCGATAACCTACTGGAGAAGAATATCAAAGTGCAAGGAGCCCGAAGGTTCATTGTTTTGGGGGACAAGGAAGTTGACTACGACCCCAATTTCCGATTGTATTTGACATCGCGACTTCCAAACCCGACCTACACCCCCAAGATGTTTGGGTCCGCCATGATCATCAACTACAGTGTGACATTCAAAGGGCTCAGTGATCAGCTCCTGAACGTTGTCGTGGGACACGAAAGGAAGGAGCTCGAGGAACAACGCGAACGGTTGATTGCCGAAATGAGCCAGAACAAGAGTCTCTTGAAGGATTTAGAGGATACGCTGCTTCGAGAACTTGCATCGTCCACAGGGTTGATGCTGGACAATGTGGAACTCATCAGGACACTGGAAGAAACAAAATCCAAGGCAACTGAAATTGGACAAAAGGTGGTACTTGCGACCCAAACATCAGCTGAGGTTGAGATTTCTCGTGATGCCTACCGCCCAGCCGCCAAGTGCGGGGCTGTCCTCTTTTTCGTCCTGGCGGGATTGTCAACCATCAACCCCATGTACGAGTACTCACTTGCCGCCTTCCTTGAAGTATTTTCCCTCTCGCTGCATCGCAGCAAGCCCGATGCTAACCTTTCAAAGCGATTGACAAAGATTATGGATACGTTGAAATACGCCGTCTATAACTACGCATGCACGGGCTTGTTCGAGAAACACAAGCTCATGTTCTCATTCCAGATGACGATTAAGCTCATGGAAGCGGAAGGGATGATTGACCCGGTGGAGCTCAATTATTTCCTCAAAGGAGATATATCCCTTGAGCAACCCGCCACTGCCAAACCCTTTTCATGGATCACGGACCAGGGTTGGAAGGACCTTCTCCGTCTGACGACCCTCAATGCCAACTTTTCCATGTTGGCCGAACACGTTCGCAAAAATGAAGAGGAATGGCAAGGTTGGGTGCGACTTGATGCTCCCGAAAATGCACCATTCCCAATGGATTACTCGAACCGACTGTCTCCCTTCCAACAGCTCTGCGTGCTCCGGTGTTTCCGCACCGACCGTGTCTACAATGCCGTGACCAACTTTGTCATTAAACACATGGGAGAAAAGTACGTCATGCCGCCGGTGATCAATTACCAAAACATTTTTGAGCAATCGACGCCGACGAGTCCGGTGGTCTTTATCCTCAGTCCGGGAGCAGATCCACAGAATGACCTGCAGAAATTGGCAGAGGCCCGTGGGTTTGGGGGAAACAGGCTCAAGTTTTTGTCACTAGGGCAAGGACAAGCCCCGATTGCATTGCAATTGCTAGAAACAGCTGTATCTCGTGGACAGTGGTTGATGCTGCAGAATTGCCATTTGTTGGTAACTTGGTTGCGGACATTAGAAAAGGTTCTCGAAAAGATCGAGAAACCGCATGTAGACTTTAGATTGTGGCTAACGACAGAGCCAACACCCCAATTCCCCATCGGCATCCTCCAACGATCTCTGAAAGTCGTGACAGAACCTCCCAACGGACTTAAACTTAATCTACGCAGTAGCTACTACAAGCTGACAGAGGAAACCCTACAAGACTGTGCTCACGAGGCGTTCCGTCCCTTGGTGTACGTTCTAGCCTTTTTCCATGCTGTAGTGCAAGAGCGTGGCAAGTATGGCAAGATTGGGTGGAATGTCAAATACGACTTCAATGAATCGGACTTTAGAGTGAGTATGACCATCTTGCGAACGTACTTGAACAAGACAGCTGGCGTCAAGGACGCAAAGATTCCATGGACGACGTTGCGGTATCTGATTGGTGAAACGATCTATGGAGGTCGAGTGACGGATGACTACGATCGCAGAGTACTGATGACCTACCTTGACGAATACCTCGGAGATTTCCTTTTCGACTCTTTCCAACCCTTCTTCTTCTACTCCAACCCACAAGTCCAATACAAAGTCCCGAGACACGGCACCAGAGATGACTACCTTACCTATATTGAAGGTCTCCCTCTGACAAACGCACCTGACGTGTTTGGTCTCCATCCAGACGCGGAAATCGGGTACCTCACCACAGCCGTAAAAGATATGTGGACGCAGCTCATCTCGCTTCAACCACGGACTGCAGAAGGGGCAGGCGGAATCAGTCGGGAGGAGTTTATTTCCAATATTGCGTCAGACATCCAAGCCAAACTCCCTACCATGTTTGACATTCCCCGAATTTATAAATCGATCGGCACGCCTTCTCCTACGCAAGTCGTCCTCTTACAAGAACTTGAACGATGGAATATACTGGTGGACCAAATGTCGACCTCCCTTCGAGATCTGCGCCGAGCTCTTAAGGGTGAAATCGGTATGAGTGCTAAACTGGACCAACTTGCCAATTCGCTCTTCAATGGCAACCTACCCAGCATGTGGAGATCCCTCGCTCCACAGACAGAAAAAGGTCTCGGAGGGTGGATCACGCATTTCGAACGGCGCTTCCAGCAATACTCCAACTGGATCAAGAACGGGGAACCCGTCGTCATGTGGCTATCTGGCTTACATGTTCCAGAGGCCTACATCACCGCCCTTGTTCAAACCACCTGCCGCAAAAATGGATGGCCACTGGACCGGTCGACATTGTACACTCAAGTCACGCAGTACACGGACCCCAAGGAAATACAAGAACGCCCCTCGTCTGGTTGCTACGTCCAAGGCCTCTACCTAGAAGGCGCAGGCTGGGACATCAAAAACAATGCGCTCATTCGTCTTGAAACTGGCGGAAGGCTCCTAACTGAACTTCCCATCCTCCGCATCATCCCCATCGAATCACACAGACTGAAGCTCGTCAACACGTTCCGAACACCAGTGTACACGACCCAGCAGAGACGGAACGCCAGTGGAGTCGGGTGGGTGTTTGATGCGGATTTGAGTACGAATGATCATGGGAGTCATTGGGTACTGCAGGGGGTTTGTCTGCTTTTGAATACCGATTGAAGGAGCTTGTGGGTATTGGTAGAGATTTTGTACATAATATTTAATAAAGATCTTGTCGATTAGACCCTTTTCTGTTGACCTCAAATGTCTAGCCGTCGACAGAGTAAACACATCTACAAGAAAGGATGCAAACACATATGCATACAAGTGAGATTTCTTCTTATGCTTTACAAAAAAGAAAATTATGTACAGAAGGTCCCAGCGTGGTCCATTATCCGCCATGACACAAGCCCACTAGCACACCACAACCTACTCACCAAACCCAGCAAAGGACCCGACCAAAACAACATAAAATAATCATTTTTCATCCAAAACCACCACCGGACTCCAATTCATTGGCACACCCTCCTCTTCCAACCTCATACACTCCTCCAGATGCATAATCGCCGGAACATCCCACGGCACATCCACCAAGTACGTCTCAAAGAGGACTTTTGCCTGTTCGAATTCCCCTTGACAGTAATAATCGAATGCTTTTTCGTACAGCATCATGCGTCGAAGGACGGCGGGATCACACGCATCCAGAGAATCGACGAGCTCATAACACTTTTTAGCAACTGTCTTGCCTTTAACTGCTACATAATCGAGAGGGCGAAGTACAAAATACTCGTGAACCTGATCGCGCACGGCGTCCGACACAATGATGGATGTGTTGTAGCGTTTGTTAAGACCTTCAAGGCGGGAGGCGAGGTTGACGGTGTCGCCTAGGCAAGTGTAGTTGAGACGAGTAGGGGATCCGAGGTTACCGACCAGAGCGGGGCCAGTGTTGAGTCCGATGCGGGCACGGATCTCCGGGTAGCCTTTTACCAACCAGTCTAGGATAGAGCACATCAGCCAATAGTTTTCAAATAGGCTGCATATAAACACCCATCGATAATTTACCATCTCGAAGCTCCTTTAACCGCTCCTGTGATTTGAGTGCAGCATCGCATGCAACAATGGCGTGCTCCTCTAAATACAAGGGAGCATTCCAGAACGCCATGACAGCCTAGTGTACATAGAAGACGAGGTTTGAAAAAAAAAAATCCAAACTCATCTATGAAAAGAGCTGTGCGCTTACGTCGCCAATGAACTTGTCAACGATCCCTTGACTTTCGAGAATGATGCTCGACATTTCGCTCAGGTACTCACTGTACGCACACGTTTTCAACCACAGTATTCGCTAACCGACAGTATTGACAAAGGGAAACCTTACCTCATCACAAGGACCAACTGCTGTGGACTCATACTCTCAGCAATCGTTGTAAAATTGGCAATATCCGAGAAGAAAATGCTCAAACTCATTTCATCGACACCCAACACCGCCTCTCGCTTCATTTTCACCAACAGGGCGACAACATCCAGTGGAACATATTTGCTAAAGCTTTTTAACCCAGAGGTCATGGCGTCCATGGCCGTATTGAGCAATTGGATTTCTTTTAGCACAAACGGGACTTGTTTGCTTCGTGCGGATGCTGCCGAACTTCGACGGCGTCGTCGGGCGGATCGGGATGTGGAGCGGGAACGCGGTGGTAAGAAAAACGACCGACGAACCGTAGAGGATCGACCTCGGTCTGTTGAATCTTGCGAATCGTTACTATTTCTCCGCCCCGGGAAGGACCATCCAAATCGGAGACTCGCTAGACTCCAGCGCCGTCTAGGGGGGTCCTCGTAGTCGCTTCCACCATCCGTGTCGTCATCCGAAAACGACGGTGCATCCTCGTCAAAATTCAAATCTGCAATTCGCATCATTTTCTCCGCTGCTCGTTTCAAAGGCCGCCCAATGGCCCTCGTGACGAGAAAACTCGCCAACGCCGAGGCAACAAGGACAAGCGCCGCTGTCAAGGGGATCGTGAGAGTGTAAATCTGTCCTAGACGGAGATGAAAGTATTGCCCAGGAACCCGCCCTATAATGGCCCACTGTAATCCCGCCCGAGGCTGATACAGGGATGCAATGACCAACGCACTGTCTGACCACACTTGCAAGGGGGCAGAGAGGATGGGAATATTCTCATCGCTAAGGACGGGTGTTGTAGGCAAATTTCTCAAAGAGCCTACTGTAGACGGTAAATCCCCCAAACACGGATCGCCATCCATCGAAGCAAACAATGGTGGAGGGTCATCGGGAGGTGGTGGCAACATCGCACCAGGCGTCGTCGCCAACGGAACATCTCGATTTCCAGGACACGTCGACGCAAGGATAATCCCTGTCTGTACATCAGCAATCACAAATTGAATAGCCCCTGCAACACTGGTATCATCGTTAAAAAGTACATCTGGCCGACTCGGGTCCAAATCCCTCAACAAGGCACTTAGTGATTGCTTTAAAAACTGCGAGAGGGACCGTAAGCGTATATCCACTGCCGCAATCGCGACCAGTGAATTCGTATCAAACGGGGACTGATGTACCGGCATAACATTGGTGAAGCCATATCCATCCCCAGATCCGAGATTATACACTCCGGTCCAACTTTCGAAAGGACTGGATAGTGCACGACGGTAGTATGGTCGCTGTGTTGCATCGTAGAAATCAATTGTTCCGTCTGTGGGTGATGCCAATAGATTGGCAACGCATGCCGGGTCCTCGTAATTGGGGCATGCAATCGCGGCGGTGCTGTTCAAGCTGTACGAGTATCTTGGGGCGGGTGCTGTCCCGTTTGCTAATCTCAACGTATACTTCCCCTGTCCACCTACTGCCTTTGGATCCGGAATTGTAAAATCTTCGAACCCCGGGTAAGAATTGACAAACACCCCACAAAAAGACCCTTTCAAATCCACAACATAGATCTGGTCCCCATTCCACCTCGTTGCTCGTTTCACCCGAGACCAGTAGTATCCAGCACAGACTTGGGTGTCGGGGCGGAGTGACCAAGTCTCGACAGCAGAGACCGTAACGGCGTTGGATTCTTCTGCGCGGCCCAGAGCCGAACCTATGGAGAGGGCGATGGACTTGAGGGCGACGGTGCCGAGGGCCTCGAGGGCGACCCGCGCATTATCTTTTCCGGAAACATAGCTCACAACCGCAATCACAATAATCGCGAATACAATAATAATGACATTGGTTAAAGCCATCGCATTTCTTAGTGACAACCACCTCGGAGGAAGTCGAACCGCCTTTAGCCACGGCGACCGTATCGACGGCGCATAAACATCCGATCTCCGCCGTCCACCCCCTGCTCCCTCGGCCGCATGACTCCCAGCGTCCAGCCGATGATGTCTCCCCGGTCTCCAAATTGATTGTGATAGTGTCCCGATGCTAAGTGTCTCATCAGGAGGATATTGCGGTTGGAGGATCAGTTTCCTATTTCGTATCGAGCCACTGGATTTGCGGGGATTGTTTGGAATGGATGCCTCATCTGCGTCGTCATCAGCAACATCCGCTTCATTCCCGTAGTCATGGGGGTCGTCTTCATCTGTAGGGTGGTGGTGGTAAAAGACTGCAGGGTGTTCGGCAACCACGGTGACAGGGAGGGCGTCGGAGTTAATGATGTCCCCAGGAAGAGGTTTAAAAATGCTCATGTTGGAGATATGGGTTGTGGTCGTGGTCGTATAGGTTTTGTCGGCTCCTGTCGATCGAGCTCGTTTGCGGCCCAGGGAGGATTGAAAGTCTTCTTCTGCTTGCTGTTGCTGCTGCTGCTGCTGTTGGGGTTGTGTGGGTGATGCTGTCTGCTTTTTCTCTTTTCCACTACTCCCTTTTCTTGGCGGTGGGCTCATCCGGGAGCCGGATTCTTCATCGGAATTCGATGCTCCCCCTGAAGACCTGGCACCACCCACTGTCCGCCGTTTCTGACATTGTTCCAGAAAAATGCGCATGCCTCGTTCATCGTCATCTGAGATGTAGTCAGGACCATTTGGTCCTCCACTGGGTTTGCGCGTTTGCCCCATGAAAGCCGAAAATGCCTTTCGATGTCCTTCCGAAAAACTTGACCCACTCCCCCTTCTTCCTTGAGCGATATGCTCCGTCTGTTCACTAAACGAGACACGCGGCTCAACATCGATTGCGCCGTCGCTTCCTTTCCGTGGACCATTGGCAGATTTTGGTCGTCCTTTTCCCTTTTCGTCAAAGCTGTTTGACCGCTTGCGCATGGTGGTAGGTGCGCTACCTTTTCGAGAGGGAATGTAGAGGGTGGTGGAACTCGGCCCTGCCTCACTATCTAATGGCAGCGCATCGTTGCGGTGGAGTGCCGGCTCGCTTTTGGTGCTGGTTTCCGAGGACTGGGGGTCACTGTCAGACGACAGCTCTGGAGGACGTTTGGCGAGAGCAGGTTCACTTTTGGTCCATGGGGTGGATGCGATAGGTGGTTGCTCAGGATTAACCTGGTTGATAATAGGCGAGGATGGCCGGCGGAGAGCTGGACGAAGGGGCTTCTTTTGCTTGGATGCTGGGAGAGCGATGGGAGATTTGAGTCCTATCGGTTGTGTCGTGATCGTGGTAGATGGCGATGTGGATGTTAATAATGGTGATGAGACATCCTGCCCTAAAGTAGCAGCCGAATCGAGACCAACAATAGTTGGAATCCCTTTCCATCCATTCCTAGGCAAAGACTGCGTCGTTCCTTCGCCCCGAACCAGATGATCATGTATCCTCATAACACCCAATCCCAGCACACCGCCCATAGCATCTGGAAGATACGATGCTCTTTGGAGCTGTTCTGGTACTTGTCCATCCTCCCGTTGTTGCTGGGTATGCCAAGAAGCGGGATTCGCTTCTTCCCCACATTTCACCTCATAACCCCCACTGGATGCGCTCGTTCCAGTTGACGCAGCACTTCCTCTCCGCACATATCCATCTAACGCTGCACCTGATCCTAATAGCGTTTTCCACGTTCGTGGAATATCGCCGGCGGAAGACGTCCGACGGATCGAACGGTGGAACTCGTCGCGGCAGAGTGAGGCTTTGAGTGTTGGACCAAGGATCCCGAGTCGGTCGTCAGGAAAGGGGAGTGTGAGAGCAGAGGACTCGAGTTGGGTCATGCTGGACGTTTGGGATGTGTGAATCGGGGGTGATGGATGTAATGCAGAACAGAGAGAAGAGTGCTAACCCTTAACAAGGGTTTTCAGTTTTTGTCCAACGACAAAACCGGTGCACCTAATGTAATGTAATGTATAAAATAAAAAAATAAAACAGATCGTATCTCCCAATGTCGCCACATACAAAGAAAAACACAACAACAGGTTATCCGCGCTCGTTACTCAACAGCAGTGCAGAAAAATGCCGGCCCATACAATCAAATCACCCGCCCTCATTCGTTATGTTGGAAACCCTCGTTTACCAACAAACCAAAATTCAATAGGGTCACCTACAGGCCTCAGCCAGAGGACGAGGAGACACGAGGGTAGCCCAGACCCAAGTCAGGATACGTTTATGGCATCCATGGCAGAAAGACACAAGCTATGCACAGTTGGAGTTGATAATGGCTGCTAGTGAATGGTAACACGCGAGAGAATTATTGGATATGTGCGCATATTGGACGTAACTGGCTGGCCCCGCCCGTCCGCGCTTTAGTTGGTATTGAAAATGCTGGATATCCCGACGGTTCGGCACGGGCCCTTTGAACAACAGGGGGTTGGGGGATTCCCCTTTCTAAATTTACGACCGAAGAGTAAGCAAGCTAGAGCCCTGCTTGAACAAAATCTCAATTGTCGCTTCCTTTGTCTGCCTACAATCAGCATTCTAAGCAAACACGTTCCGTCAGCATGCCCCTACGCGGAACTGCTACCAGAAGGGTAGACACAGATCTATTTGCGCGTGCAATACATGAATGGGACGTGACCACATCCGAGCGTAGGGTATTTTTTTTTATCACATCTTGGACATCGTTGTGTTTTGACAGGTCAGGTCGGTACGACCGCTCAAAAAACACGCTCAGACAACTCGTCAAGCACTCGGCAAACAAGACCAATACTGGAGCCCATATCACACAACCTGTTGCTCCCTCAAGATATCGCTCCCGCCCATAGCAGATATAAATATATGCGCATCAACTTTGGGGTTACCATCATGACTCAAATGACCCCTAGATACTTTCCAAAAGGAAACCCGAGCAATATGAACCAAAACGAGGTCGAGACCAAAACATACTGCGCCACGATGACGTAAAACTCCGATTTGAAGTTGCTCTGGTCACATGTTGAAAAACGTCTCCACTTTTGTGGGTTCAACAGTTTAATAGTCTTGAAGACAAATATCTAACGCATATACGACGATGCTAAAGATCGCCACATAGAACTATATATTTAACCGCCAATGTCGAAACAGCCTCTGGTCTCATTCTGGCCATGCCATGTGTGCACATTCTAGTAACGGTCCACATCAGCCTTTGGTGCATTGTCCAGGATCTCCTCGATCTCAGCCAAAATTTCGGGAGTAAGCTTAGGTAATATCTCTATGGCTTTCACGTTTTCCACCACCTGCTCCGGTCGACTAGCACCTAGTTCCACATAGTACAATCAGCAAGATGTCTACTAGCTGCCATTTTGAAGGGGTGAAACGTACCAGTGATAACGGTAGACACGTTGGGGTTCTTGGCACACCATGCCAAGGCCAATTGTGCAAGAGTGCAATCAAGCTTTTTAGCAATCGGCTGCGATACGTGAGCGTTAGGACGTATTGTTAAAACATTGCCCTGCATTGCCTGTAGCAAAGCGATAAACTATACCTCGAGTTTCTGAACTTTGGCGATCTTTGTTCTGCCTTCCTCAGTGTCTAGTGCGCTAGCTCTAATACGCTGGATCACAGCACTGTCCTTTAGGGCAAAACGAGAACCATCTGGGACGACCCCGGCGTTGTACTTGCCCGTCAGGACACCAGAGGCAAGGGGTGACCAGATCGTGGTTCCTAGACCGTGCTTTTTGTACAGAGGGGCGTACTCGACCTCGAACTGATAAATTAATTAGTAAATCTATAATCGCGTCCGCTGTCCGCTTCAGTGAATAGGTACCCTCTCACGGTGGAACATGTTGTATTGGGGTTGCTCCATCTGTTATTAGAAGTAATAATTAGCGTCAGCGTCGCCAACCCTGATCCAATGCGATGTGCGCTCTTAAAAAGTCTTACCAAAGGTCCAATAAGACCAAGTTTCTCAGCGATCCGATGGGCGTCGCTGATCTGCTCCGCGGACCATTCGCTGGTACCTATGCAGTTGATGAGCGTCTGCTTCCCTTATTAAAGGTTCTCCAAAGTATCACTCACCCCAGTAAAATGCGTAACCCTTTTCAATCACCCAGTTGAAAGCGCGAACTATTTCCTCCATAGGGGTCAAGTTGTCCGGACGGTGGGCAAAGATAAGATCCACGTAGTCCTGACAAACCCGAATAAATCTCGTAAGTAATAAGCATGCACCCGCGTGTGATAGTGTTAACTGCATACCAGCTGGAGACGCTCAAGAGCAGCCTTTGTTCCCTCGACAATGTGCTTGCGGGAGAGACCTGTGTCGTTGGGCCCTTTTCCACCCCAGTAAATCTTTGTAGAGATCACCAGATCACTGCGCTTCCAGCCAAAATGCTTGATCGCGAGTCCCATAGCACGTTCACTTTCACCTCCAGCGTATACTTCGGCTGATGACGAGAGTATCATATCAGATTTGGCACGGTCACGTAAAGTCACCACCCGGAAATACCATTGTCAAAAAAGTTGATGCCTGGATGATAGTGAGCTGTGAGTCTTTAACACTTACTATTTCAAACGCGAGGGTGTTCGCACCTGCATCATAGGCGGCTTTCATACACGAGAAAGTTGCTTCATTACCAACTTGTCCCCCAAAGGTAACCCTGCAGGTAAAAGAGATTGTGGCAAGATGAATAAACTAGCACAGTCAACGCCCCAGGCAACGTCCGAGAAACCTCCATCTGTAGATCACAGCTGGGAAACAAAGCACATGAACGCCGCACCCACCATCCTCCCAGAGAGAATACGGAAACCTTTAGCCCACTACGGCCCAAAAAGCGATACTCCATATTTGTGTTGGCAGCCATTATTGCAGGTTCAGTCCAAGATGTTATTGCAGAGTCAGTCCAAGATGAGAACAACAAGGAAAACCGTATTTCAAATCGAACTGCCATCGCCGTCACACATGTCGTGATCACGTGGGCGCAGCGATCACCCACGAAATCGCTAAATAGGAATTGCTGTTCCCTGCGGAATTTGGCCTCATGTGCGTTCGGCCCCAAAGTAGGTCGACATCTCTTGGCCACATCCAGGAATCTCCCCAGCCTATGCATTCCAGTCTGATATGATTTCCCATTATTTTCCACCAAGCAATATCATGGGGAGGAGGAGTTGTATACAGCATGGGTTCTGGTATTGCTTTACTCACGCCAGCATGGCTGCTGCTCGACAGCCTGCTATTCTCCTTGTATGTGCTGTAAGTGTCAAAGCGGATGGACGCCCTTTGACAGTTGTGATCGCTTGCAGTAAAAAGCCCGCGTAGAACAACGCGACTGAAATATGGAACATTCGCTGGGCTTGGACCTAACATGTAGGAGGTGTACATTTTGATATTAGTGAATTTAGGTCGCTGCCAAAGGCCCTCTATCTTTTGTCAACGTTCAAGGAGAATTGCTTAATGCCTTGTCTCCAAAATGCACCAGTGCGATAATTGTATTCGCTTCCAGATTTTATGCAAAACCTAGGTCAGTATCAGATGGGCCTACATCAATATGTGATCTCAACTTCCCCGTCACTTGATATCACCTAAGCCAATGACGGTCCGCACCTATACGCTCAAATGTGGTTTATATTTGCATCAGCCTTTTGCTATTCCAGAACCAGGTCAAGCACACTCAAAAGTGAACACGCAGTGAAAGTTTGAATGTTCCGTCGGAAGATTCCTTAACCAATTCAGAGAAACCACTAGATCAACATGCATTATTCACACTGGCATGGAGCTATACTCAGCCCGCAGTTTTCTTTTCGCCAGATTCCAGTCTTCTTGTCGTATTCTTTCCCTTTCTTATCAAATAAGCCTAAACTGTTGGATAGTCAGAGCGAACATCGTGCCGTATATATTTCCCGCAAGCCAGGATAGTTCAGCATTGTTTTGGCAATTTAAATAAATGCATAAGAAAACGGCGCAAAATCCGGCATAAACAGATATCTTCAATACTTTCATGATGAGATGTCCTATGTACAAACATACTATCCAATACACAGCACCATCCGCAAGTAAATAAATGTATAGTACTGTGTAGACTCCGGCGATGTTGTCCCTATGTTTCCATCCCTGGCTCCTTAAACCAGAATGTCTTCCTACTGAACCTTTTTACAAGTCGATATACCAACGTCATCACTTGAGGTCTGCCCAATCTGGAGTCTTGGCAGCAAATTCTTTCCAAGTGGTCAATGGCTCGTTCACGATCTAGAACAAAATTGCAAAATGTCGTTAGAAATCGTTCACGATAGGCTTCTGGGAATGCTAGAAGTACCGAATGACTTTCGTCAAGGCTTGCATTTCCATAATATCCAAACTCTTCCAGCAGTTGCATGTTTTGTAGCATTTCTTCCTGTACAAAGTCCGGCGCTCCGGTATAAGCTATTTTTTCTTTGTAAACGCTGGGGGAAACTTGCACAAATTTGGCAGTTTTCCCTGCTTCTGGCTTAACAGCCTTGAATTCTTCAACTATCCGCTCGAGTGTGTAGTACTCAGTAGCTCCAAAAATACGTTTCCCTAACGTCTTCTCTCGATGAAGAAGAATGCCTTTGACAAATTTTCCGGTATCTGCTGCCGCATCCAGCAAGGGGACGGGCGCACTGGCTGGTACAGGGAAAGCGAGTGTGTACGCTTTCGTATCTGGGTCGGGCCGGAACATGCCGCTGGAGAGATTGCTCATGTAAAATCCAGCCAAAAAGAAGGTAGCTGGGATGCCAATAGAGCGTATGTACTCTTCGACCTCGGCTTTGGAGTCAAAGTGAAAGACTTTATCGAGCTTCCCTCCGGAGACTATAGTATGGCGGACCTGACGGTGAATTAATTTTCTCCAATAGTGTCATTCACATGATGGCACTCACGTTTGGTCACATTCAACAGACTGCTCCAGATGAAGTGCTGAACATTGAGTTCCTTTGTACATGTAAAAGATGTTAGCGGCTGCATGATCGGCGTTGAAACCCTAAACGGGGCACACCTTTGCGACATCAGCAACGTTCTTCCCCTGTTGTATTTCCGCTTCTGCACTTTGCTCCTCCCAATAGTTTGTTACCGAAAATACTGCATATGCGCCCTTGAGCGCTGATCGCAGAGAAGCCTTGTCTTTCAAGTCCGCCTAGGGATGAACAAGGCGCAATCAGATGCGCTAAAGATATCATCTGGAGGGAACTGACAATTCAGCATACCTTGATAGTCTCAGCCCCCAGCTTTGAAAGAGCTTGAGCGCTCGGCTTTGACGTGTCTCTGGTTACGGCGCGAACTGAGAACTCTGCAGCAGTTTTGGGATCGCTCAGGATTGACCTGACGACAGAGCCACCTTGAGCACCAGTTGCTCCGAAAACGACAAGTAGTTTCTTGGAGGACATGCTTTTGCTGGATATCGAGCGATGAATGACTGATTCCAATACTTGGGGAGCGAAATGCCAGCTATTATATTTAATATAATTACAAATCTGACACTGCCATCATCGTGGTATTTCATCATTCGCACGCGATGACCTTTAGATGTGACTAACTCGAAATGGTTGCTTAAACAATACTTGAGTATTCGATATAAAAGGACAAACGTCCGCCGTTGAATGCAGAAAGGTTGCTTGGATGCTGAATCACAGTACGCGAAAACAGACGGGACATCCAAACCCTGGTGCATCACAAAAACACTCACAGTTTCATCCCTCTGGCGCGGGCAGATACCTTGAGGACGTCAGGTTCCTAACGATTTGCAAGAAAAGAAGGCACGTTTTTGGGTCTCCAAGTCACGAGCATGTATGGTTGTCGGAGTGCCGTGATGAGCAATTGAGCCAATGTGAACTCCTCAAGGGCATGACAAGCCCCCAAGAACTTGTTACTGAAACACAATGATCGAATCCGCAGAGAAAGACAAGACATTTGCGACGAACCAAACCTAAGAGTGATGCGCTGCTTGAACAAATTTACAAAAGAAAAAACAATGTCTCCCTCGAGGACTGTACCGCAACACTCGATATGTAGCAACCGCAATCAGAGTCATATACGATGGTGCACGCCAAGATCTGCACAAACTTGTTCCCTGGAATCAGCCTAAAAGCATGATGTGGCCATTCGTTTCAAAGCCCCAAGTCCGTATCTCATGCCAAAACAGTTCAAAAACTTACAATCCATCTAGTTCAGAAGATCGTTAATGAACTAAAAACAATAACCGTCATGTTATATCGATCTTGCACTCGATCCAAATACATCTGTTATATCCGTTGCACCAAATTGGACTTATCTCCTTCTTTGGATAAATGTGTGCCAGAATTGGGGAACCTATCATTGAGCAAGCGAATGATCAAGATGAGACTGCATATACTCTAGGGACTTTCGTGATAAGCCAATGAATTAATTAACGATAACACACGCGTGTGGAAACACTCCAAAACCTTTATCTTGACATCCTCTTGTGCGATCTTGAGATAGCAAATCACATGAGATGCTCTTCGCAAAGGGAATCTCTGCCTATAAAAGCATGGCTTTGTTCTCAAACTTCTGACCACCATAAGGTTTTTTATTTTTCATTAGTTGACAGTATTCATCATGGTCACATCCCATCTTTATGCGAATGACGGTCGCCCACATCCATTTGATCCTCTCTCGTTGGCCGAAATTGAGTGTGCGGTCGCCATCGTTCGGAAAGAGCACGGTGACCAACTGGCTTTCAATGCCGTAACCCTCTCAGAACCCAAAAAAAAGGACATGCTAATATGGTTGGCGGATCCTGAAAACGCGGACCGCCCACTGCGAGCAGCTGAAGTGGTAGTTGTGCATAAGAAGGGGTTTTTATATGATGGGGTTGTGGATTTGGAGAATGGGAAAATCGTAAAGTGGGAGACGATTGAGGGACAACAGCCCACGGTATGGAGAACTGGGAATGTCAATTATGCGAAATTGAAGACTTGATGCTATATCCTATTTAAACCAGATTACCATGGAAGACTTACAGAATACAGAAAAAATCGTGCGCTCGGACCCAAAAGTCATTGCCCAATGCGAGATCTTGGGTATTCCAAAAGAGGACATGGATAAAGTCTATTGTGACCGTAAGTTCTCAAAGTTCCACCAGTGAAACCTGGCTCTTACATTTCGTATTCCGTAGCTTGGACAATCGGATACGATGAGCGATTTGGCAACAAAGTCCGGCTCCAACAGGCCTTAATGTATTATCGACCGCATCCTGACGATTGTCAATACGCCTTTCCTCTCGATTTTTGTCCCATCGTGAACCCCGAAACACAAGAAATCATTCACATTGATGTTCCGCCTGTGCGTCGCCCCATCAACACAATTCCTAGCAATTACCATCCAGAGGCCATTAAAGCAGATGGTGGATATCGGACAGATATTAAAACGCTCAACATTACTCAACCAGAAGGCGTCAGCTTTTCGATGGCCGGACGAGCCATTACTTGGCAAAATTTCAATTTTGTTATTGGCTTCAACTACCGGGAAGGAATAGTGCTACATAACATTACCTACAACGACAAGGGCAAGGTTCGGCCCATGTTTTACCGGATCAGCTTGGCGGAGATGGTCGTCCCCTATGGAAATCCCGAGCATCCCCATCAGAGGAAGCACGCCTTTGATCTGGGTGAATATGGGGCTGGATATATGACGAACTCGCTATCGTAAGTCATCCAATCTTTTTTGTGATTTGGGCTCTTCCCTGACGATAATACAGTCTCGGCTGCGACTGCAAAGGGGCCATTCATTACCTCGATGCCGCATTTGTGAACCGTGCCGGCTCTGCAATCACGGTGAAGAACGCAATATGTATCCATGAAGAGGATGACGGAATCCTCTTTAAACATACAGATTTCCGAGATGGCTCGTATATTGTTACTCGGGGTCGCAAGCTGGTGGTCTCCCAGATTTTCACGGCGGCCAATTATGAATATTGTGTTTATTGGATATTCCACCAGGATGCCACGATACAGTTAGATATTAAGTTGACAGGCATCTTGAACACATACGCGATGGCACCTGGAGAAGATACGAAAGGATGGGGAACAGAAGTTCACCCTGGTGTTAATGTAAGTTTGGCGGAAAAAATATCATAATACCTTCCGTAAATAAGTGTTAACGCTCCGTAACATCCTAGGCTCATAATCACCAGCACCTATTTTGCCTTCGCTTGGACCCCCAAATTGACGGTAATGAGAATACTGTGATGCAAGTCGATGCTATGCGAGGACCAGGTGAAGTTGGGTCCGCGGAAAATAAATACGGAAATGCCTTTTACGCGCAAAAGACAAAGTTTACCACCGTCAAGGAGGCCATCGCGGATTATGATGGGAGTACATCGAGGACTTGGGATATATGCAATATGTCAAAATTGCACCCTTATTCAGGCAAACCTGCATCTTATAAGCTTGTTTCTCGAGAAGTCCCTCAGTTCATGCCAAAGGAAGGTGGCTTATGCTGGAAGCGTGCAGGATTTGCCAGACATGCCCTGCATGTCACAAAGTGTAGGTTGATCTCAGGATCTTTTTCTTGAATATTAGTGTCTTACCTACACCCTCCCACAGACGATGATGCTCAAGTACATCCGGCTGGCAGACACGTCCCTCAAACCTCAGGGGACCCGTCGCGAGGTCTCACGGAATGGATTCAGGCTAACCCGGACCAGAATATTGATAATGAGGATATTGTCGTCTGGCACACGTTTGGTCTGACACACTTTCCAGCTCCTGAAGATTTCCCAATCATGCCTGCGGAGCCAATGACAGTGTTGTTGAGACCCAGGCACTTTTTCCGCAGGAATCCAGCTTTGGATGTGCCACCTAGCTATTCCGTCACCCCGACCGAGGCTGCGAAAGGGGCTGCGGGATGGGATGGAACGGATCGGCACAGTATAAATGCTTTGGCGGAAACGAATGGATGTTGTGCAAAGTGAAATGTTGCACTGTGGGCACGCGAGAATACGTGTAGGCAATGAGAACAAAAGTGGTTTCCATTATACTACAAAAAACTAGGAGGGAGAGCTTGCAAGAAGGAATTGAATTGTATTTAGTTCAGAAGTTGGATGGATGTGAGTTGGCGTAACGACCCAGAGCCAGTACTAACATAGTCAGTAAACATGTGTAATTATCACCACCATTCCCCACGTATCAGGGATCCTTGATCAGCGAGAAACTGAATTTACAATGGCTGCCAAAATTTGGATGTCGCCTGTCAACAAAGTTATTTCTGATTTCCTCCTAGAAGATGGCGCCCGTCCATGTTTAAGCTGCGGCTGTCTACACTGGATGTGAATCCTTTCTTCATCGTTTTGTCGAAGTTGTCTTTGCTGTCTTCAAGACCTTCGGCGCCAGTGATCACGGCAGCAGATGACCTTTTGTATAAGCCATGAGGTTGGCACTAGCAAATCAATGGAAGAGCTATCAAGTGGTCTTGACAGCAACCTTGGCCCTTGTGTTTGTCTTGTCCATCCATCTGCTTGCTGACATAAGTATCAATTTCATCTACATCGCAAAAGGGCATATTGCAGTTTAACCTTAAAACTTTTCCCGATCGAAAAGTGCGCTCACGTGGTATGTGCGATATGAAATTGTAGGCGTAACCGAAATCCAAGTGGGCGGCGAGCGGACCTGTTGGATACATAGGCTCTGACTAAGCAGGCTTACCGGTGATCTGGATTTTACGTCATCCAAGTCACATGACTAACTTCTAGGTGCAGCCGCGGAAATCGCCAATCTTTCTGCCAGACACTCTGCAAACGACCAGGGGCGTGTACACAAATCGTGGTTGACCCATTTGGACAGACGATATCTTACTTTGGAGAGCTGGATTCTGGGCATCCAGCAAATGGCAGCCTCTGTTGTCGGCAACGCGGACATCAGCTCTGACTTGTACTTGGCTGACTACCTTGACGTCCTCCCACAACCCTACATCATTATCACCTATTCAGACGCCGAAACCCACCCTATTTTCAACTATGCCAACCCTGCCTTCTACGACCTTCTACAGCCATCCTCTTCGAGACTTTCGCGACAAGATCTCTCTGGTGTTCCGGCTTTAAACCTGTTACCTGGCAACTACACGTCGACACTAAAAGATCTCCGCACCGCGGCATGTTCCATGACAGTGAAGACTGGCGTTGCCAAGAATTTCGAAATCATTTCCACCGATGCAATCGACCGTATTCAAGCACAAGCGATCAAGCTGGAGATTGAATGGGTGGCCACTTGCATCAAGGAGCGCTACTTTGTTTTGAGTGCCCAGGCGATAGAGCACCGGGAGACTGAAGAACCTGTTCAACCGGAGACGAAAGTCAGCAAGGATTATCTCACGACGCAAGCACAAACGTCTGCGTCTGACAACACAATTCGTGATGAGGATACCGCCAATTATCCAAGGGTTCATTCATCATCGTCTGTCAACCTAACCGACAATCAAGGAAGACTGGATCCTGGTTCAGGAATTGATTCTACAGAGTCGAATGACTTGTGGAAAACTATTCCAAGGGTAAGATGATTTTACCCATGATGCATCGCGATTTCATTCGTGGTCCAACTCAAAACATTATGGTATTGATATATTGTTTATTTTGCAGTTTGCAGACTCTTTGGCGGGCGGGGGAATAATGGGTGAAATGTTGCGCAATTTTGATTGGTCCAATACGCCATTGGGTCGCATTTCGTCATGGCCACAGTCCCTTCTCACCGCTGTTTCCCTCACGATGTGCTCCATGTTCCCAATGGCGATATGGTGGGGACCACAATTTGTGCTCATCTAGTAAGCAGATAGGATTGCATGCATTTAGCTATTCCCTTTGCTACTTACTAACACCGCTTTTGCTAAGCAATGATGCATACAAGCCAATTGCCGGATCAAAGCATCCATGGCTTTTCGGCAAGGCAGGCTCTGAAGCGTGGAGTGAGGTATGCATCCGTGATTGAACACGAGAATTGGGATAGCTGAGCTGACCTTTGACGCCTTCCCCTAGATTTGGGATACGTTGGAGCCAATGGCTCAGAGCGTAATGCAAGGCGAGCGATGTTACTCTGAGGATCATTTACTTTTTATGGTTCGCAATGGATATCCGGAAGAGACATATCATACGGTATGATATGAATATAAATTATTTATGAATGCCTTAATAACCTTTTACGCAATCTAGTGGTCCTACGTACCCATACGCCAAGAAGATGGTTCGGTCGGAGGATTGTTAAACCCGACCTTTGAAGCTACTGGTGAGGAACCTCTAGCATTTGTGAGAGAATGTTATGATTAGGCTCTTACAACGTAAATCTTTTGTAGGCCGAGTCGTTGCGGAGCGCCGCTTAAAGACTCTGCGAGAGTTTGGAGCGCGAACTGGTATGCAACGATTTCTCTCTTCTCAATACTTTTCACTTCTAAGCACTTTGAATAGCAACGGCCAAATCTGTCCCAGAAGTCTGTTCCATAGCTGCAGATGTCATGAACGATAGTCACCATGACATCACCTTTGCGTTCATCTATACATGCAGCGTCGATAATACAGGTTGTCAACCGAAAATGCAGCAAGCTAACTCGCGAACCGGAAATATCAAGCTTCACAAACTAAAATTGATCTCGGCTGTGGGCGTGGAGCACGGGTGCAGTGCAAGTCCTGACAATGTAACAATAGATTTGCTTGGTGATCCCCCGGAGGATGAAATATGGCCGTTCCACGAAGCGTGCGCAAAGAAAGCCGTTGTGGAGGTTTACGATCAACAGCTGATTGGGGGAATTGAGGGCCGAGGATGGGGAGAGAAGTCGCGTATAACAGTTGTCTGTCCGATCACGGCGAATGATGGCGATGATATATTGGGAGTTCTTGTGGCGGGATTGAGTGCGAGACGACCGTACGATGAAGACTACCGGTATGCTGTCGGCGAAAAATTACTGATATTTCAATGCTCATTTGTAAGCTTTTCCTAGCACGTTTATGGAACTCCTATGCCGTCAAACGGCCACGAGCATCGCAACCGTAAGGGCCTACGAAGAAGAATATCAAAGAGCCGAAGCCCTCGCCATGATTGATCGAGCGAAAACTGCTGTACGTTTGCAGCTCTTTGCATTAAATATTCATATACATACTAAAAAATACTTGCCATGAACCAGTTCTTTAGCTCAGTCTCCCATGAACTTCGCACTCCCTTAACTCTGATCCTTGGACCTGTTGATGATCTGCTTGGCGAACGAAGTCAACCTCTCAATAAAAGACAGCTGGACCTCGTTCACCTGATTAATAGAAATGCTCAGAGGCTACTAAAGTTAGTAAATAGCTTGTTGGACTTTAGTCGAATTGAAGCCGGACGCATGCAAGCTACGTTCAAGGAGACGGATCTGGTGACATTCACAGCGGATTTAGCTAGCTTGTTCCGCAGCGCCATCGAGAAAGGTGGAGTGCAGTATATAGTTGACTGTGAGCTCGACGGGCGCACGGTGTGGGTAGACCGTGACATGTGGGAAAAAATCGTGCTGAACCTGATCGGCAATGCTTTCAAGTTTACGCTTCAAGGGAGCATCAAAGTGAGTCTCCACCCTAACGAGGACAAGTCAGGAGTCATTTTTGCGGTCGAGGATACTGGGACTGGTATTCCCTCCCACGAAATCAGTCGAATCTTTGAGCGGTTTCATCGTGTAGACGGACAGAAGGGGCGCAGCCATGAAGGCAGTGGTATTGGATTGGCTTTAACACAAGAGCTGGTTCGATTACATGGGGGAACCGTAGAGTTACGTAGTGTGTACGGGCAGGGAAGCACATTCTCCGTCTTTCTTCCATATGGTACCTCACATCTTCCGCAAGATCGGTTGTCAGAGACCAATGAGGATGTGTCTGATTACATTATCGAATCGAAAAGATCGTATGGGTACGCCATGGTTGAGGAAGCCAAACGATGGCTCTCGCTAAGTGATGATGATACGGCGGAACATTCAAGTACCGCAGACTCTACCGAATCCAGTGTCCCGAGCAATACTGTGCCTTCTACAACACGCGGAAGTAAGGTGCTGTTGGCCGACGATAATTCGGACATGCGGCGATACGTGAAGACTTTGCTGAGTAAATGGTGGGTCGTGACGGACGTTGCAGACGGACAACAGGCACTGGATGCAATAAAACAGGAAATGCCCGATATCATTGTAAGCGACGTCATGATGCCGGTATTGGATGGCTATGGTCTCTTGAAGGTGATTCGGTCCCTCCCGGAAAGCAAAATGCTGCCAGTGATATTACTTTCAGCTCGAGCTGGTGAGGAAGCTCGAGTCGATGGGCTCCAGCTTGGCGCTGACGATTACCTAGAGAAACCCTTCTCTGCCAAAGAGCTTGTCGCTCGCGTTCATACTCATTTGGAATTGGGAAAATTAAGGGTTGAATTGGAGCGCAGGGTTAATGAGAGAACAAGGGAGCTGGCAGAGAGTGAGTGGAGGTATAAGGTGTTGGCATCCCTTAGCCCGGTTGGAATTTTCCGGTCAGATATGAAGGGACAAATCACCTATGCAAATGACAAGTGGTGGGAAATCTCTATGCACGACAGGGAAAAGGATCCAGCCGCTGTGAACTTTATTGAAAGGTATAGCAAACGGAAAATCTGCTATCTCACGTTGGTGTGTCAATGCTGATTCTCCATTTATAGCATTCATCCTGAAGATCGCAAACGTTGTCAACTTCATTGGCAGGACGCAATGAATGGACGTCAGTGCAATATAGAATTCCGGTGGAAAAATACTCGAACGGGCGTCGAGAGGTGGTGTTTGGGCGCAACGATGATCGAATACGATGAGGCTGGGAATCCGGTTGGTCATATCGGGACGTGTACGGATGTGACTGAGCGGAAACGACTGGAAAAAGAGCGACTTGATGTACTCGAAATGGCTGAAAAATACCAGCGACGTAGAGCAGAGGAGGCGGAAGCGGTCAAGAAGCAGCAAGAGTTATTTATTGGTAGGTTTTTTTGTTGGATTGGTTTCAAAGGGGTTTCATTGTGTTGCAGCAGACAGCTGATGGCATGATTTGTCAAATAGATATGACATGCCACGAATTGCGCAACCCACTCAACGGCATATACCACAATGCCGATCTTCTGCATGAGTCTCTTGAAAAAGTACAAAAAGAAGTCGATGGATTGCACAAAACTGTCGAGAGTGTCGAAGATATAAAACTTCCTGCATCAGCTCCCGTTACAAATAGCCCCGTTACACGACAAACGTCCAAGCCAAAAGATAACATGATTCAGAGCGTGAAAAAGGTGACAAGATGGTTGGGAGCGGAAGTCATCAACGATCTTGAAGCGGTCGAAACGATCACACTATGTGCACAACATCAAAAACAAATTGCGGACGATGTCCTGCACATGTCCAAGATCAGCATGAACCTTTTGGTCCTTGCCCAGCTCGAGTTCCAACCACGGGTAGAAATTACCAAAGTCCTACGCATGTTCGACACTGAAGTCAAGTTAAAGAATATTGATCTGCAATATAACATTGGGACTGGCTATGAGGCGTTATCGGTGGACTGGGTACGAGGGGATCCGACCCGGTTGGCGCAGATTATGATCAACATCTTAACCAATGCCATTCGGTTTACCGAAAAGGCTGAGGTTAAAAAGGTGGTTGTCACCCTCGATGCCAGCGAAACCCCACCGAGTTTGCCAAACCAACCAAGTTCAAAAGGTGCAGCTTGGGATGGTATGGTGAGTAGTGGCTCGGAGGATGATGAGAAGGCGGATATGCAGAGTTTGTCTTCGAGTAGGAGTACAAGTAGCTCGGCGACGATTAGAAATGGTGAGACTACTGAATACGTTTTAGGTCATAAATGGGAACTAATATTTTGTTTGTCGTTTGAAAGTCCAAGTTCCCGCGGCTCCGGTACCTTCATCTTCCCCAGCTACCTCTGCCAATGCTATTTATGTTCAAGTGACGATAGCCGATAGTGGTCTTGGCATGACTCCCGAAGAACAGGCCATGCTTTTCCGCCGATTCGCACAAGCAAGTCCAAAAACTTATGCAGATTTCGGCGGAAGTGGGTTGGGTTTGTTTATTTCTAAACGACTAGTGGAATTGCAAGGGGGCAATATCGGTGTAGATAGTATCAAGGGCCAGGGGACGACTTTCACGTTCTTTGTGAAGTATGAAACTGTCGAGAGGAGGGCCGAGTCTGATATCGGGGTGGAAGGAGCGACTGGTAGTAGACAGCCGAGCCAGCCGCCTGCGGCACAATCCCGCTGGACGAGTCGGCTACCAGCACAGACACCTGAGAACAACCCTGCCGAGATGGTCGACGGAGAGGTCAAGATCAGTATCCTAATTGTCGAGGTAAGGCCCCCTCTATTAATTTTTACTCTTAAGTACAGGACCTGGTTACTTATCCGCTTCATATCAACAGGATAACATGGTGAACCAAAAAGTTCTCAAACGCCAACTGGAAACGCTCGGTTATTCTACCCAAGTAGCAAATCACGGCGCAGAAGCAATAGACATACTCCAACGACAGGAACGAGCATTCGATATTATCCTGATGGATATCGAGATGCCTGTTATGGATGGCTTACAAGCCACCGTCAAAATCCGGGAAATATATGGCAATCGATGGAGGATACCTATCGTTGCTGTGACCGGTAATGCACGACGAGAACATTTGGATAAAGCCCTGCAGGCGGGGATGGATGATGTGATGGTCAAACCGTATGTGAAAAAGGATTTGGTGGAAAAGATTGAAATGCTTGTGCAGCGACGAAGAGCGGATATGCGACGATGACATGTGGACAAAAAAAAGTACGGTCCAGCGACCTATTGAATTGGTTTTTTTTTTGTGGGTGGTGGGCATGAGTGATGGACACTTGGTTGGGATGGATTTTTCTTTTTGTTTTCTTTTTTGTTTCTTTCTTGTTGCATGTGGATATATATTTTTATCGTTTTTTTTTGTTTGCCACTATGGCCTGTAACTGTTATTGGGTGCGTAATGGGCTTGTACTTTGTAACTTAGATATCATTTAATGTATATCGCGGTAGTTCACTATGCATCTAGCGTGAGTTTCTCATTTGTGTGCAATGTCTGTTTTATCACAATGTTTGCCTTACGAGGAGGCGATCGATTGTAAAAGATCCAAAAGGTAGGCTTCATAGGTAGCTACTTTCTGCTGATAGCACTAAATCAATGTCATCTTGCATCCGTCAAAGCTCCTTCTTTGTGTTTTTAAGAAATTGACTCTAACATTCATTTTAAAATCACCACCAGAGACTTGCCACGAAAACCAACAACATCCCCATTACTCCTAGGTCCACCTTACGAATACCTGTCCCAGAGCTGATAGAAAGGAAACTCATCGGTCCCACACCCCACTCTACCGTAAATCTCTCTGTCAACTCTATCGCCAATCCTTCGATGGTCACGGACCCCCGATCAGCTTTATAAGAAATCTGGCACATAATCTGTGCATCATTCACTCGGACCTGTTGGACAGGTTGCGATCCGAGTATAACAAGTTTTGTCAACTTTGGTAAGTCATTGGGTTGATATCCGAATGTTCCATCCGCAACCATTTTTCCATTCGATACTTGAAATGAGATGTTTGAAGTATGATTATCGACGTTGAGGGATTCGCCATCGTCTAGGTATAGCAATCCTTGTGCATTTCCTTTCTCGTCTAACGCTACGATAAGGGAATAGGGATTCTTGCGGGATTCGGTAGTGGTGTAGCCAGGTTCTTGCATGGGAATCACGTATCCACCGCGAATATGCACGGGAACGTGCCCCAATGGTGCATCAAAGGACATGTTACGTCCTTGTCCATTGATGGGGATCAAGGTTGTAAAATCGTACCAACGGGATTTGGGCATGTAGGCCGTGACGGATGTTGCTTTCTCGGTAACGACGGGTGAAACGAGTAAAGCGGGTCCAATTAAGAATTGGGCATCGATCCAGAGTGTTGGTGCTTCGGTTGGGAACTCGTACATGAGGGCTTTCCATGCTGGTGTGCCCTGTGCGGAAGATAGGTAGAGATGGGTGTACATGTAAGGGAGGAGACTGTATCGATGACGGAGATGTGTTCGTGATGCTTCGGCCACAGAGTTCCAGATGTAGGCTTCTTGGGAAATTGTGCCCCGGATGTTGTGATTGCGCATAAAAGGAAAGTACGCCCCTACGGACATCCAGCGATTGCATAGTTCTTCAGTAGTGTTGCTACATGTACGAAGCAAGTTAGAGGCAAGGGTCATCATCTCAGTGGAATAGCACAAGTACCTGTTGAACCCGCAAATGTCTGGTCCAATCATGGATATTCCGTACATCTGGAACTGCAATACGCCGACCACAGAGTAATGCAAATGTTCCCATGTGGCATGATTGTCGCCTGTCCAGTGGTAGGTGTGCGCACCGCTTGATGGAAACGTCGATCTGGAGAGAACGAACGGGCGTTTGTTGGCTCTTTTTGCAATTAATGCCTTTCGGGTTGCGATGGCCCACATGTGGCCGTATAGGTTGTGTACATCTACTTCACTGATACGGGGTTTGTCCTGTCCTCCCCAATGTGTGGCATTGGTTTGAACAGCATGGTCAGAGAGATTGGCGAATTTATTGTTGATTTTGTAATGAGGTTCTAGCTGTTGTTCGATTGGCATTGGTTTGTAGGCTCGTTTGTGGAGATTCCTTGGCAAGGTTGAATACGGTAATGGTCTTCCTTGTCGCGCAGCTTCGATTGAGGCATTTAAAAAGTCTGGTGGAGTAAAGTCGTCGCCTCCAGGTAAGTCAAACGGGGTCTTTGGTTGAAAGACTGCCGGATCAGGTGCGTCCAGTCCGCATGGTCCGTAACAAAATGAAGAGGGTTCATTCATGTCGATCCATAGGCCATCAACGTCGAGGGTGTCCAGGAAACGAGAAACTTCATCGGTCCAGTACGCACTGGCATTTGGGTGGAACCAATCTACAAAGGCGGTGTAACCAGGCCAAACTTTTATTGAAGAATGTCAGCAAACTGTTTATGGATAAACTATTCAGTATTCAATGCCAGTACCTTGTCCGATGTAATACTTGTGTTTCTCATCTGTATGAGTTGCATCATTTTGCATAAAGACTTGGGCATCCAAACCGCGTTGGTAAG
This sequence comes from Spizellomyces punctatus DAOM BR117, assembly GCF_000182565.1. Classification (NCBI taxonomy): domain Eukaryota; kingdom Fungi; phylum Chytridiomycota; class Chytridiomycetes; order Spizellomycetales; family Spizellomycetaceae; genus Spizellomyces; species Spizellomyces punctatus. The sequence continues at coordinate 1,288,340 of NW_015971537.1, read as the reverse complement.
GTGTTGAATTCGTGCTAATGCCAGGGTCGACAATGACTACAAAGTGTTGCGCCGTTTGATGAAGTTCTTTGACAAACTTGGTCATTAACTCTTTGGGATATTGAATCGGGTCAAGCGTAAAGTCCTACAAGTATGATTTAAAAAGATTGGCTCTGGTTACTGTACTAACGGGAAAAAAGTTACCCTGTATTTGTCCATATAATCGATATCCGACCATATCGTTTCGAGTGGAATATTTGCGTTTCGATAGTTGTCCATCACCCATTTCAAATTGGTGATATTCTTATATCCCCACCGAGATTGATGAAAACCCAAATGCCAATAGGCAGGCATAGCAGGTCGGGAAATGACTTTGGTATATTCGGCAACAACGTCGTTAGGATTTCCACCCAATGGTGCGAAAAAGGTGAGGTCAAGAACTCCACCAATCGTACGGTATCTAACGATGCCATCACGAAGAATAAAGTCCATTCCGTTCGAGTTGCGCAGGTAGACTGCATGCGCTTTATTTTTCCGCATTTCCATGTACATGGGATGACTACCGTAAATGTTTTCCTCCGTGGGAGTTGCAACATCACGAGCCCAGAGTGCTTGCGTGGTGCTTTGCTCATTACGGCGGAAGCGACCGATAAACTCGGAACCTCCGTAAATGTTTGCATGGGATGGTACGCTGGTCGTGACTTCAAGGTACTGATCCTCGTAAATCAGCTAAAGCAAGGCAAGATTGAGTTTAGGAACTTAATCAGTGAGAGGAGAGACTAAATTGTTTAAACTAACTTTATGAGATGTGGTGTCGAAAATCACTTCATTATCCTCCACTCTTATAATCTTGAAACCAAAGGGCTTTGCGACGTACTCGAACCGCAAGTTACTCTTGTTTTTTTCACCGTTCTCTGCTTTTGGGATCGGCACAATCTCTGGAGGAATGAACCAGTTCTCCTGAGGTGTGTCACGGATGAGAACACGCAGACGCTCGCGAGTTTGGTATTCCACAGTGATGTCCAGGTTTGGGTAGTCTTTGCCGTAAGCATTACACGGCTGGTCGCTCAGAGAGAGTTTGGCAGAGAATCGTCCGACGGAGGTGTCGGATGCATCCGACAGGGAATAACCAGAGCATTTGGATGTGTCAATTAGGGCAGCGCTAGGATTGGCATCATCACGCTGGTGGATGGCAGGAATCCCCGCTGTTGCTTTGGCAAAGAGAATGAGGCTCAGAATACGTGCAGCACGCATTACTGACTGAAATATACTACGCGTGAAAAGCGTCAACACCAGACTGGAATATCAAAAGTAGCATGCAGCTTTAACATTTCTTTAAAGGCCGGCATGCTTGACAAGGATCATGCTGGGGGAACATGTAAGATAATCATGAATGTTTAAACCTGCTTGATCGTGACAAGGTCAGGTCGTCCAATCGATGAAACCGCCGTCCATCCCAGCCATCCAGCTCTACCGCTGGTGTTTAAAAAATGCCCGACAATAAGCACAAAGCGTTCTATTCTGGCTTTGGGCGCCATCTCGTCGCGTGCTGGTCGTGTGCTTGTAAATCACCGGTGCGCGGAACCCTCCGACTCTAGAGGGCTCCGGGCTGTCTTTGACAAGAAGGACAAAGGGAAACATTACCACCTTTGATTTTAGCTTTGTTAGTTGGAGACAGTTGTTGCGTCCCTAACTTTCCGGATGGACAGCAAGGCTTCATATCGCTCATCTCCCTTCCTTCTGTTATGTTTTATTCGACACGGCGGTTGCATTCCTTCACTACAATACACCTCTTGTCACCTGTCCTTTGTTGAAATTGGATGTCATCAAAGTCCAACCAACACTCCCCTCACCCTCAACGTCATGTGATTACCTGGACGTCAACATGTCGTCAAGATCGCCATTTTTAATGATCAATGGAGGGTGTTCCTCCGTTGGGGAAATATGCAACAGCAGCGTTGACCGCTGGCAACACTTTTTTTACACAGACGCGAGCGGAAACTTGGAAAAGCAAGATTATAAATCACAGTTGTTGAGTAGAAATGCTTTAATCTCATTCCCGCTCACTGCCGGTCGTAAGGGCCAGTAGTAAACGTCTACGTGGCAAGTTTCAAACCTACTTACCCACTTGCTTGCAAGCAAGTTATCCATACTTACCCACTTGCAAACAAGTTATCCACCAAGCACAAAAACAAACACTCACACATGCATAAATAAATCCAATTGGGAAAGAGTCCGAAATCTCTAGATGAGTCATTGCGGGAATTTCGGACAAGTTGCGTTTTGAACTTCCGCGGAATTTCAAAGAAAACTTTTGTTTCAATCACCAATGATGACAAATGGGAAAGTCCCAGCGCGCGTCTCCTCTCAAACGACCGTGGGAAAAAAGAGTTTCTTGGACCGTGGGAAAAAAAGAAATAAAATGGAATTATGGAATGATTTGAATATTTGGGAATTGATCGCTTCCCCACCTGTTTAAAGACTTTGAAATCAAAGGCAAATTGCCTGCAAAGAAGAACGGGCGTTGAAGGCATTTTGGACAAGACTCACCTCCTTTCCCATTGGATTTGTTCCTCCGTTTGCTTGCTCCGTTTGTGAAATAGCGCTAGCTACATCTTGCCAGCGAGTGAGTATAAATAAGAGGCCATTTGGGCACCTCTCTTCTTGCCTACAGATAAATCTCATACCCATCCCATCATTTGTTTTTAAAAGGTCTGATTAAAATGGCTCCATCCAACGAACAATCGACGGACCCGGTTGCCCCATCTGTGTCCGAAGAAACGCTTGTAATTCCCCCAGAATCTATAACGGGTGCTGACGCCAAAGTCCCCGACAATGTCGACAAGACAGTCGCAAAAATAGAAGACGAGAAAACCTATGAAATAAAAGAACACGATCAAGATGTTGAAGCCCCAGTTACTACCGGCCATCCACCAAAAGGACATGTCGCTGTCCCGTTGCCAAGACTTCAATTTGTGCTCGTATTTGTTGCGTAAGTTTCCAATATTCGCTCGCAGCTAGTGTGTATCTGCAAAAAGTGGGTGCTGACATTGTATATTTTTTCCAGGCTGGCCATGGCCCTTTTCCTTGCTGCTTTGGATCAAACAATTGTTGCGACAGCAACTGCGCGCATTGCTCAAGACTTTTCAGCATTTTCAGAAATTGCTTGGATTGGAACCGCCTACTTATTGACAGCGGTGAGCCTTGGACATTTGTGGGCAATTACTATTTTCCCTTTAAACTAATTTGATTACGGCGTCTTTTGTGTAGACGGCAGTCGCACCCACTTATGGCAAACTAGCAGACATCTTTGGACGAAAGCCAATGTTTATATTTGCTCTCCTTGTATTCGAATTTGGATCAGTGATCTGCGGTGCTGCTCAAAATATGGTCATGCTGATCATTGGTCGGGCCATCGCAGGAGTTGGAGGCGGTGGACTTTTTGCTTTGGTACGTACCTTGTAAACTATTCGATCGGATCGCCATCGTTAGGGTTTCTAATGACATCCGTACACAGATTTTGATCATTATTGCAGACCTGGTCAGCTTTGAGGATCGTGGCAAGTACCAAGGGTTGATGGGCGCCGTTTTCGGAATTGCCTCCGTTGTTGGTCCTTTGCTGGGTGGTGCATTCACTGACCACGTATCGTGGAGGTGGTGCTTTTACATAAAGTAAGTGTGAAACTGGAAGCAGTCAAATCATCGATTTGATTTTAACCTTTCTTCAAACAGCCTTCCCATCGGTGCTCTCACTGTTACCGTTGTCCAATTTACCCTCCGCATTCCTTCGCCAAAAGGCTCTATTCGCGATAAGCTTCACCGTATTGATTACATAGGCACAGCCCTTCTCATCACCGGTCTTATCCTGATCCTGATTCCACTTCAACTCGGAGGTTCAGAGTGGGACTGGTCTGCTCCGCAAACGATTGCGCTCTTTATCGTTGGAGCAATTATTCTCGCTGTATTTGTCTATGTGGAATTGAGAGTGGCACAGGAGCCTGTAATTCCAGCCTCGGTCTTTGAGAACCGTAGTGTACCTGCCATTATCGCCATCGCATTCTTCCTTGGTGCAAATTTCTTTTCATTGGTGTATTACATCAGGTATGTTCTAGGGTGCTTTTTGTGTTGATACTTTAATCCTTTCGCCAACATCTGTTTTCTCCTGTTATAGTATCTACTTCCAAGTCGTCAACGGTGATTCGGCTACCAAAGCGGGTCTCCAATGCATCCCTCTCATTCTCGGCGTATCGGTAACCTCAATCGTCGCGGGTCAGCTCATGTCTAGGCTTGGCGTATACGTCCCCTTTTTCTATATCGGTGGGATACTCCTCACCATCGGTGTTGGTTTGATTTCGACTCTGGACTCTACGTCAAATCGTGGGAAGCAAATTGGCTTTTTGCTTCTTTCTGGCATTGGCATCGGAGCAATGATCCAAACTCGGATCATTTCAATCCAAGCAAGTGTTCAAGTACAGAAAATTGCAGTCGCGACAGCTCTTGTTAATTTTGCTCAAACATTGGGAGGGTATGTACTTGGTTTTACATATGTTGTAGTGGAGTCGCAGAATCTCATCAAAGAACATATTCCACCAGGGTGATGGGCATGGCAATCGTTGGAACTGTCTTCAACAACGTCCTAACGGACAAGCTACAACAATATTCACCCGGAACGCCGTTTGAAGAAGCCACAAAACACGCAACCGAAATTCACAGCTTCGCCGAACCCCTTCGATCAAATATGACCCGCGCGTTTACAGAGTCACTTCGCACAACGTTCATCGTCCTTATCCCATTTTCAGGGCTTATTGTCGTACTCACGTTGCTTGTGAAACAGTATAGAGGGGCGTTCAACCGAGCAAAGAGTGTACCTGCGATGGCAGAATAGTACTTATTCTAGATATGCATTGTAAATTCACCTGTATTAATTCTTGGACCTTTTAATGATATTTTCAGAACGTGTCTATTACCACTTGTGTGCTCTATTCCTTAATCTTTTGACATGTGCGAGGCAAAAGAAGGAAGATACATGCAAAGATAGCCAACGAGAGATCTAGCCAGTATCAACAGTCATTGAATAATATATAGTTACATAGTGTCATAGTAAATAAGAAAATAATATATGCTGTCGAATAACTGGCTTCCTCGACATTGCTTTAATCTACCAGAGCCCTCCTCCATTAAATGCCGCAGTTTAAATCACATAAGTAATACATCTAACGCTACGAGCTTGGTAGCTTTAGTTCCCCAAAAGTTCCGAGAGTTTCAAGGTCGCTTGTGTCGTGCACGCTAGAGATGCTGTCAAGAACCACGTCTCGGTGGCGATCTGGGCCCATCTCTTCTTTTTTTCCGGCACACGAATGACAGCAGCAGTGGGTTCGCACAACATTTTTGGAGCTACAGCGTTTTTGTATTTGGTGGCATTCTTCGGCCGGGGCGGTGTCAGTGCCTTTGTCTTAGCCACACTGTTCTCGTACTTGGCGGTCTTTTTCGGCTGGGATGCCTTCTGTGCCTTTGTCTTTTCGCCTTCCAATACCGTAGAACGCTGCCCCTCTTTAAATGCCAGAATACGACTCTGAATGGCGGCCTCCTCGCTCTTCACCACGTTCGATCCCTGCTCCACCGCGTCCGTCAAAGCACGATATATTTCATCTGCATCGTTAAGCCAATGGTATTTTCTGCTCGGTTTCGGAACAATGTTTCTGGGTTTGGTCATATTCTGACCGGTCAGGTAATCCAAAAGAAGCTGACATTGTGGGGCGACCAAAATCTCCACCTCTTCATGAACATGAATTACCATAACGACTACTCTGCCTTTCAAGTCTGCAAAGACTTGCTCCATCGCTTGTTTTGAGATCTTGTCGATTTGTGTGGCGGTCAAGGTCCTGTTCCCTGCGAGGTCCCAGCAATAGGAAGCCCACAAGTTGCGGGCGATTTTGTCCCATACACCATACTGTGCATATAAAAAGCATTGCGTTTGGCCTTCGATAGGTTGGTGACCCTTTGGTTTGAACTGGGGATTGTTCATATCAGTAAGCGCCTGAAAAATATTTAAGGTTTGTTAATCCCTTACCTCGCCAACTGTCAAATCTAAGGGACTATCCTGCCACATCATGTCTGGATAGCAGCGTTCATTATTTGGTCGACGCAATGTGAGGCTAAAATAATATCGTCAGCGCCAAACATCATTTGGCCGGCAGCAATTAAACCCCACTTACTGTATCCGGTCTATCTCCTTGTACAATTTTAAAAATCGTTTCCAATATCCCGTAATTGCATTTTGATTTGTGATCGGCATTTCCAAATTCTTGATGTAAGAGTTCATGTGATTGTAGTATTTCATCGACTGCATGATCCCACATTTAGCCACGAACCGTTTGATGAACGTATAATTGAATTCTCGGAGCAAGTGCAACTCACCGGCCAGGTTTGGGTACCCGGAAAGTTCACGCTTACGTCCAGATAATTATCTTTGTAAATATGTTCAAAATTCGGCTTGAGTACTTTCTTCCAATAGGATTGATTGGAAGGTGGAGGGAGATCTTCGCTTCCAGGTGGTACAGGCCAAGTGAATCTATGAAAGAAAGACCAAAAGTTTTAAGCATTTCAATGTGATATAAGCAAACTATGATGGGCTTACCCCGGTGGTAATTCAGGTAGCTCGGATTGTTTACGGCTGCCATTGCTTCTCAGAAGAGGAACCGCAACCGAAAAACTTCGAGGGGGGAGAATCTGTCGAGCCAATAATAGAGAGCTCGAAGCTTGGATGGCTGCATGCTCCCGAAGAAATAGACGGCGTTGACTGGATGCACAGGTGGAGGAACTAGGAAATAGGCCTAATCCCATCCTAATCGGCCGGGGAGCATATCTAGACAACATCCCAATTATGATGGTAGTTTGGCAAAGAAATAATAATTCCGAAAAAAAGGGCTTGTGGGGAAGAACATTTTGAACTCTCGACTTTTAAGATAATTGAGTTTCCTTCTTGCCATCGGGCTTTGCTTTGTTGCATCAACACAAACGACTTGACCTGTCATAACCTCTTGGCTGTCTTGAATCATTTTCCGACTGCCATCTCATTCACCTGTCAAAAATCGGATGTTTCCCATTTAACAAGTATCTATTGCTACCGGTATAGCCCGCATGGGGCGTGGCATTCCAATACGATTTACACAATATATGCACATTATAGACACGACGGCCAGAAGGTCACCTTATTTTGACAGGTAAAACATGTTGTTTATCCACGTGATTATAAATTTCAATGATGATGCTTGTTACTGGATGATGCGAAATGTAGATCTAAGTCATAGTTACAAAATCCAGTTTGTCGGTTGGACACCCATTTGCAGAAAGTGCTGCACGGATGGTCCAGATAGTATATAGCGTACAGCGTTGAGAGAGATTCTGCCAGTCCAGGTGGCCCGTGAGTGAGGCCTATGGTAGCAATGACGCAGGTTCGGAGTACTGCAAGTGGTGACAATGATGGTTCCTGGGAGTACTGCTGGTCAAACCAAAAAAAGTCTCGTCCAATCTACATGGTATGGGGCTCACAAACGTGAAATGATCTGCTGAAAACGTGTGCGGACATATCGGTCCTGGTAGGTGACACGGCGGTGCTGGCCTGGTAGGTCTGCATACATGCAAGCGGAGAGATACTTGGGGATTTGAATAGCGTCATATATAATAAAGAACTAGCTGCACTGATGCCTTGCACACTTGCTAGATGTAGGCAAATGCACTGAAGGTAACGCAAGGATGAAGGTGGGACAAGCACGTTATGATTCCGATGCTGATCAAGTTGCTTCAAGCGTTGTTTCTATCATAAGATCAGATTCAAATACTGTGGCTAAACAAAGATATAAGCTCACTAGCCGTATAGTAGCAAATGATTGGGTGACATCTTAACTTCTCTATATTGGAAGCATCCAAGTTCAGAAATTTTTGCAATGTTGCCTTCTTGAGAGCTGCATATGGAAAGAACCGTCTTTTTTGGAGGCCAATACTGTGCTACGGCTTTTAGATTGGAAAGCTTGCGAAGGGAACCGAATGTCTATGTTATTTTTTGGTAATGACATGAACTTTTTCCTCAACAGAGGTGTGAAACTTCTACTTGAGCATGACTTTACAATGTTTAAGCTGATAGCAGGAGTCTGCTAAATACGTATATCTCCTCGACGATTCTATAGCTTGACTGTGAATACGACCTACACTTTCTAAATATTCTTGTCCAGAAGGAAACTCTAGACATGTTTCCTAGTCAAGACTTCCAAGCGCATCGACCAATCACTTGCCTCAACCTGTAAAATGCCGTTCATCGTGGCGTGGATTTCCATTTGTGGTAAGGAGCTGTGGCTTGTCAACAGTTCAGTCATCGTGTCAACCGGGTCACCCAACAGCGCAACGACCAGCTTTTGGGTTGCAGTTTCGAAACCAACCTTTGTTGCATCAAAGAACGACGACTTGCATCTCGCCTTTCCCTTTCAGGGTAGACGAACGTCCTGCCTACTTAAAGCACGCGAGGGAGAATCCGTCCACGTCGCGTTGGTCTTTTCCCCCATCCATCTGGTCGCGCCGCTGTGTGTGCGTGTGTGTTGTGTGCAAAGGATCCTTGTGCGGTAACGGAAGACAACGAATCACTCCAACGCTAGCAAAGGAGGTTTGTATTAGACCTATATGTCTTTTAACGTTCAAGGGACTGCGGAATTCCTGTGCTGCAGCTGCATGTCATCCGGCATTTTGAACGTAGTTTGTTGGGATTTCACGTGCAACAATGACTGACAAAACATGTTCTCTCAACCCCTTTTAGAAGTATACAGAGTCGCATATTCTGCACATTGGACACTGGGTTACTGTAATCCACGATGAGGTTGCGATACATCGATCGAACGTCAACATTGGCATGGTCGCCAGGACAGCATGACACCCATGGGCCCCTTCTCGCGACTGGAACCGTTGCTGGGGCTCTAGATGCATCTTTCAGCACCGCTGCTGAACTCGAAATCTTTGACTTAAACTTGGCCGCTCAACCAGGAACGCCCGGCTCCAAAAATTTGAGACGGCTGGGTGGTATTACGTGTAGCGCCAGGTACGTAATGGTGGGCTTTGGACTCCTTTCCAGATAGTTAATCTTTACCTTAATAGATTCAATCGGCTTGCGTGGGGTGCACTGCCGGGGGACACTACTCGACCTCTTGGAGTCCTTGCGAGTGGAATGGAAAACGGGGAGCTGGACCTTTGGAACCCAGCTGCTATCATGGATGGTGATTCACAAAAATCGCTGTTGATGCGACACTCTATTCATGGTGGACCTGTTCGTGGGCTGGACTTTAGCCCTGTCCAGGGCAACTTGCTGGCATCTGGTGCCACAGACGGAGAGGTTAGGGATTTGTAAAGGCGCCGTTGATCGGAGTGGTCCACTTACCATCGATTTGCAGATTTATATCTGGGATCTCACAAATCCGACAAAGCCGTATACCCCTGGAGCGAAATCTCAGAGATTAGAGGACATTAGCACCTTAGCTTGGAATCGACAAGTCGCATACATCCTCGGGACTGCTAGCAATAACGGATACACAGTGCTGTGGGATCTTCGTCACAAAAAGGAAATCATTACGCTTGCTCATCCAGGTGGGCGTAAACCTATCACGGCGCTTGCATGGAATCCTGCTGTGGTAAGGTGTCATTCTGGACCTTACACTGTAGGTGGTATGCATCACTAATATTTTTTTCCCAAATGATAGGCTACACAACTGGTAACTGCGTCGGAGGATGACAACGCCCCCGTATTACTTGTTTGGGATCTGCGAAATGCGAGTGCTCCGCAAAAGGTTAGATGGATTATTTTTTATTGATAACCCTGCCCATCCTTACATGCCGCAATTACAGGGTCTGCAAGGCCATCAAAAGGGAATTTTATCAGTTTCATGGTGTCCAAAAGACTCAGATTTGCTGTTATCCAGTGGAAAAGATAACTCCACGCTCGCGTGGAACCCAACCACTGGAGAAATGATTGGTGAATTGGCACGCAGCAACAACTGGTCGTTTGATGTGCAATGGTGTCCGCGCAATCCTGACCTGGTCGCTATCTCGAGCTTTGATGGTAATGTCTCGGTGCACTCCCTGCAGTCATCTGGGGCGGAGGAAGGGGAAGAGCAGCCGGCCGCGGCACAGCCAACTAGTAACGATCCTTTTGACGGATGCTATCAACAGCAACAGTCACAACCAGCGACCCAATTTGCGCTACGACAACCACCAAAATGGCTGCGTCGTCCTGTTGGTGCGACATTTGGCTTCGGTGGAAAATTGGTGTCCTTTGACACGCAAAGCAAGTGGATAGCAGTTCGCACTGTCCCAACAGAGCCTACCTTTGCTAAGAGAGCCGACGAATTGGAGGCGGTCATGGCAGACGGCGCACTAGATACGTACAAAGCTTTCTGTGAACGAAGGGCCGCCGCAGATGATGAAGGGGATGCGGTTAACGAAACAGACCGTGAGATGTGGTCGTTCCTGAAAGTGATGCTGGAAAGTGGCGCTCGGGAACAGGTTCTCCAATATCTCGGTTTCGATCGTAGTAAGGTTGGCGAAGACAGGCTGGCAGGGTTGTTGCAGAAGCTCAGATTGTCTGCCTATACCAAAGATGAAGAGGAGGAGCCGCTAACATCTGTGAGCGAGCCGCCAAGTGCGGTGAAACAAGCAGCTGCGGCTGATGGTGGGCACCCCAATGGTTTGACGAACCTCTTCGGCGCGTCGGAGGCGGACTTCCCAGAAATACTGCCCCAATCCGATACCATTGCCCCTGAAGAAGCGAAGAGGATGCAAAAACGACGCTCAGATCCATTCTCTCTCTACCCATCAAAAAAGACCGGCGAACAGGGAGATATAGATACTCTAATTACGAAAGCGATCGTTTTAGGTGACTTTGAAACTGCGGTAGATATTGCCCTCGGTGCGAATCGCTTGTCCGATGCCCTTATGCTGGCTGTGTCGGGGGGTCCGGATCTTCTCCTGAGAACTCAACAGGAGTACTTTAAACGGCAAGCCAAGGAGAAGAGCTACGTGCGGGTACTCAAAAGCGTTGTAACCGGCGATCTTGAGGATATTGTGGAGAACGGGAACCTGGACGGTGCAGAGGGAGGATGGAAGGATATTCTGGCGCTTATCTGTACATACGGCAAGGCGGAGGACTCGTCTAGTCTTTTCTCAGCACTTGGCAGGCGACTTGAAGCAACTAGCCCTACCAGTCCTGACGGAGCCGACTACCGCGGAGCAACTAGGGATAACAAAAAGTTTGCAGCAGTATTATGTTACCTCGCAGCCGGCGATTTGAAAAAGGTTGTTAACATTTGGAGCCGGAGAGAAATTGAGGAAGAGCATAGGCTGCTGGAGGGTGCTGGGTCGCAGAACAAGAAGCAAGTTACTGCTTACGCGTCTCATATTGTTGCTCTCCAGAGCCTCATTGAAAAAGTTACCGTATTCCGAAAGGCTATTGGTTTCGTCGATCCAGAACTTAGTAACCCGTCTGGATTCTTTCAATTGGAAAACCTGTACGACCACTATGCGGAGTATGCTGATTCTGTCGCTGGACAAGGGAAATTGGATATGGCATGGACATTGCTTGAACTCGTACCTGAAGGATTCCGATGGACGCCAAGAGAAGAGCGTCATGGCCCACCTCCGGGCACAGAAGATGCTATTGCGGTGCTTAAAGATAGAGTGTATCGGAGTGGCGGCTTGAAACGACAGGTGACACGACCTCCCGGACCTGGCTTTGAGGTGAAAGATATCCTCGCACCTGCTCCAGTTCATTACCAAGGCCCGCAGCAACCTTACGTATCGCAGCCAGCGAACGGACCGACGCACATTACTAATAGTGCCTGGAATCAACCGTCCTATACCCCTGTATATGGACAGCAGACGGGTGGCCAGTATTATGCTCAGCCCCAACAGCCGGCATATGGTTACTCGCAGCCAACCCCGGCGACCTATAACACCCAGTATCAACCTTCTAGTTATGGTCACGTAAGTAATCCTCCTCCGGCTTCCGCGTACCCACCGCCGCCCGCGAGCAACGCGTTTGATCAGCAAGCGCCACAGCCTGTTTCCATGCAACATACTAGTAGGTAAATAGTTGACGCCTTGTGAGGTCATTTGTCTAACAGAAGTTCTTCAATTGCAGCTCCGAAGACCGGCTTTAATGATCCGCCAATGGTGCTGTCAAAGTCTCGCCTGGCCAGTAATACCGCCCCTGTAAGTAATCCGTTCCCGGGCGCACAGCAGCCAACAGCAACTGCTCCATTGCCCCCACCACCGACAACGGGATATGCACAACAACCGTCAGCATCTCCTGGACTGGGGCGGAGAACTCCGGCGCTGCCACAAAATGGGCAGCATGAATACACGGCACAAACTGCTCCAGGAAGAATCTTGTCTCCGCCCCCAACAGGCTATCAGGCCGATTACAATAGTTACGGCCAACCACAACCACAACAACAACCTGGCTATGGTGGCGCTGGACCTATTCCGACACCCACTCCCCCACCTCCTACTCCTCCTATAGGTGGGAAACCCACGATCCCCAGCGTAGGCTTGCGAACGGCGACACCGCCAGTTTATGCTGGAGCGCCGTCTACACATGCTCAGGCACCCGTTGCCCAGAGTGGACTGCCGTCACCTGGTCCAGCGCGGACACCTACACCTCAGAGGCCACCATCGGCTGCACCAGTGGCATCTAAATATCGTAAGTTCTGTTTCTGATATGTATGCATTAAGGAATGGCTCTAAAATTTCAGAGAACAGCTCCTGGCGACCGTTCCCACATTCCAGTGGCTCATAAGCCCCTATACGACGGATTAACAAAGTATTTGGATCTATTCCGTAGTGTCTCTAGTGCTGTAAGTCATTTGGCGCGGGCAGTGATATCGTTTTGAAGAGATATGGACTCAAACTTTCGGTCCTTGTAGCCTCAGCAAAGAAGAATCTATGACAATGCGGAACGAAATCTGAATATCATGTTCGATCAATTGAATGCGGAGGAGATTCCAGCGGACGTTGTGGACAAGATGATGGAGCTGGTGAAAGGTACGTCTAGTCTTTTCATGTGCCGCGCACCAAAGATCATTGAGCCAAACCTGTCGTACATATTTTAGCAATGGACGTCCAAGATTTTGCCACCGCGCACCGAATCCAAATCGATCTCCTAACCACCCGTTTTGACGCAACCGGGCAATGGATGCTAGTCGTTAAGAGGCTCATTGACGCTGCAGAGCGCGTAGCCGGTGGCAATGCTGCCGCGGGAGGTCAGCACGCCCAACAAGCCCAGCCCATGCAGTCCATGCCACCAATGCAAGCCATGCAACCACCGCCACAGCAAGGTCCACCTCTACAGCACGGCATGGTCGGTATGCCACCCCCACCGGTAAATCAACAAATGGGGGGACCGGGTGCATACGCTGGGGTCCCTCCGCCTCCTATGGGCACAATGGGATGGAGGCAGTAAGGAAAAAACCAACCATGTTTTCGGGGGAAAACGAAGCGCACCTTTACAAAAATGGTTTATGAAAATAAGAGGTCTATTTGGCGTCATTTGGATTCTTTGTTACTTTTTTGAGTTTGGTGGGGTGGTTGGTCGGATGAATGGATGGATTGGACTGATTGCGATTGAGACAAAAAAAAATGAGGGGGGGATGCATGGAGGTTTGCGTAGTGGGTAGATGTTTTAAAAACATAACATGTTTCTCTTTTACTTTGCTAGTCTCCGATTTTTTTCTTATTGGTCGATTCTTTGACTGTGGATGAGAATGAATTGTTCCAATTCAAATTCGTGTCCTATATCTGTCATCAAGTTGACGGTTGATTGTGTCTTGCATGCTATTCAGATTTTTTGCGAATGACTTTATCAGTACCTCACGCAAGGGTATGCCACAAGATACTCCCCAAGCGCAAAGTACTGCCATTAGGAAGGAAAACGCAAAGCCTTTCGTTTTAACCAAAACCCAAGGAATCAAGGTCAAAATTTTGCATTATACGAACACATACGAATACAGGACAGGAATAACTGAAAAACAAAAAAAAAGACAAGAAAAGCCAACAAAAAAAAAGAAACAATCAAACAAGCTATGTACAAAAAAGTATCGTCTCAAGCCCAATTCCTTTTTGTCATCTAGTTTTGCACCTCTTTCGATCCCCATACGTTTGAGCCCATATTAAAAGATCCAGTGTATCCCGCACCAAACCCCAAACACTCGTAAAAATGTTTTGTATGAAAGCAGACTGTCTTGTACACAGTCTAATAGAATAATCAAAAAAAGAGAAATCTATCTTCTCAAGTTACCGTGTGTACCTTGTCTCTGCTAAAGGGCCCGATTCACTGGAGTTCCCGCTCTCTTTCGATTTGTCTTTCTCTAGCCATTTCCCACTCACGGTCGCGATCTTCTATTTGTTGCTGTTGCTGCTGCTGCTGACGCTGTTGCTGTTGTTGCTGTTGTTGCTGCATATGCGACAAGACGGCTTCAGCACCGACACCGAGGCCTTTGACGCTTCCGACGGCTCTATCTGTTGCCAACCGCATATCGGCGCCTAAACCGAGTCCGGCACTCGCGGCGCCGCCTGTGGCGACAGCTGCCCGACCGCCCGTGACGTGGGCTTGGTGGACACGCTTGGGGAACTTGTTGATGATGGCGTTGAGTTCGTTCATGCGCAGTGGTTTGGTAATGTATTCGTCCATGCCTGCATTGAGACATTTTTCCCGGTCGCCAATCATGGCGTGGGCGGTAACGGCTATAGAAAGTAAAAGATGAGTTTAGCTCCCATGACACAGCACTTATTATCAACCAGGAAGGACAGCGGGGACAAAATACATACCAACGATGGGTATCCTTTTCAGAGGGGTGTCATGGCCCATTTTCTTTTCAATTTCGCGGATGCGCTGGGTTGCTTCAAAGCCTCCCATGATTGGCATCTAGGGGATAGGCAAGAGGCATTTTAGTCAACCAGGTCAAAGTGAAAATGAGCTAAATAGTAAAATTACCTGAACATCCATCAAAATCAAATCAAATGCATTCCGTTGGAACGCCTCAACCGCCAGTTTTCCATTCTCGACCACGACCACCTTATGTCCAAATCTTTCCAAAATCTTTAGAGCCAATTTTTGGTTCACAAGGTTATCCTCAGCCAGTAAAATCTCGTAACCTGTGCCGGCGCTTCCACTTGCGGCGCCCGCTTCTCCAGTGCCATGCGTCCCACTCTGGATCGAACTCTCCAGCGCAGGAACGAGGGCGTTGATTATGTCTTCCCGTGTTGCGGGACTGGAAGCGTATGAGGAAATACCCGTGTCAATGCACCACTTCATGTCAAGGCGCATACGAGCTGCGGATGCAAAGAGGACGACAGGAATGTATCTGAGACGAGTGTCGTCTCGGACACGTTCGAGGGTGGCGAGGGAGGATAGGATGATGGTGGAGTATGTTGTGCGTTCGGCGAAATCAGAGGCTTCAGGGAGAGAGCGGACGAGGGTTGTGACAAGGCCAAGGTGCTTGAGGGAGACTTCGAGGGTCTCCATCGAATCCGCTGGGTCAGGGGAGCCAGGGGAAATGTACGGCTTGGGAGGCTTGACCGCAGACTCATCATTCTGGACAAAGGCCTCCTCCAACTCGTAGTTATAGTCTTCCTCTTCCAAGAGCAAGATGCTCGAGTTGCGGAAGGCTGACATTTTCTGTTCAACATCTTCCGCAATTTTCTGGGATAGCTTGAATCGGACGTTAAAGTAAAACTGAGACCCTTGGCCAAAGATGGACTTGACCCAAAGATCGCCTCCCATGAGCGCAACCAGGCGACGTGAAATCGTAAGCCCAAGACCTACAATAAAAAAAACGATACCACTACATTATTATCGAATCCGAAAAATATCCACACTCCACACAGACATACCGGTGCCTCCAAACTTTCTTGTCGTAGATCCATCCGCTACATCCAAAGATCAATCAACACAAATCCCAAATATATCACAGAACCAAACAAGTCTCACCCTGGCAGAATGTATCAAAAATCAAATCCATCTTATTCTCTTCAATTCCAATGCCCGTATCCGAGCAACAGAACAAAAGCTCCACAACGTCGCCGGCGATTCCTTTAAACGAAGCATGTAGAACAACTTCACCTATACGTAGACGAAAATAAAGAAAAGAAAACAAATATCATCAGGCAACGTTATGTGTTCCCGTCGTTCAGGACGAAAAATGTCCGAACTGATAATTTGAAAAACAAACCCGTTCTCGGGGTAGTGGAAAGATCAATACCCTCGGCGGTAAATTTAATAGCATTTCCTACGAAACAGGGAGGGTCATTTAGATGATTCGAGCAAATCGGCAAGGCAAAGTCTTAGAATACTCACCAACAAGATTGGTGATAACTTGCTTCAACCTCAAAGGGTCTCCTACTAATTGATCCGGAATTCCATTATCGACATCAAACACCAATGTCAAACTCTTTTGATGCGCCCGGACCGCCAACGTTTTCAAGACCGAGAACACCACACTCCTCAAACTCATTGGAATCTCCTCCATAACCATGCGACCAGCTTCAATCTTGCTGATATCGAGAATGTCGTCAATGATGGAGAGGAGAGAGTTGGCAAGCGAGGAGACAATGATAAGATTGTCTTTTTGTTGGCGGGTAAGCTCTGTTTCGAGTGTCAGGGCCGTCATGCCAATGATACCGTTCATTGGCGTACGAATTTCGTGAGACATGTTGGCAAGGAACTGTTTGCAGCCAGGATTAGCAAACAAATTAGATGGTATGGTAAGTCAAAGTGAATTCACCTCTGATTTTGCTCTGTTTGCAAGTTCAGCAGCCTCCCTTGCGGCCGTGTTCTTTTGAATAGAGTCGCGCAAGGTCAAGACCATTTGGTTGATCTGCATACAATCACCATAATTAGTGTCCACTTCATATCTTGAATTTTCTCTAGTTGCAACCTACCTTGCTCTTCAAACTAGCCATTTCACCTTCGACTTTGATATCAATGAGACGCGTGAAGTCGCCATCCGTCGCCGCGGCACTAATATCTGCAAAGGCTCTGACTTGCGATCTGCACAATAATCATCATGAACACTGTACATGCAAATCTTCACACTCTCTTCCCAAAGTCCGGATGTCTACTCACGTCAAATTGGCAGCCATGGTGTTGACATTGACGATAATGGTTCTCCAAGTGCCCTCTACATCGTCGACCTGAGCTTGCACACCCAACTTGCCCTCCGTTCCGACCTCGCGGGCTACTCTCGTCACCTCAGCAGCAAATGTACGCAACTGATCCACCATTCGGTTGACGGTGTCCTTCAATTCCAGGATCTCGCCTCCACCTTCGACGACAATCTTCCTGCCAAGATCTCCCCTCGCGACGGCCTTGGTAACACCCGCAATGTCACGTACTTGGCGCTGTGGATTCGTAGGTAGGTGCATTGTTGAATAACATGTACTACATCGTAATAACGAGCGATCCCCTTCTTACCGTCAAGTTGGCGGCCATGGCATTCACAGATTTTGTCAGCTCTTCCCAGATACCAGCAACATCCTTGACAACGGCCTGCCCGCCCAGCTTTCCCTCTGTTCCGACTTCACGAGCCACTCGTGTGACCTACACCATGTCCGTCAAGCAAATCAGCACCCTGCACGATGAAGTAGAACACCAACGTATAATGCCACAAGACCTCTCACCTCGCTAGCAAATAATCTCAATTGGTCCACCAAAGAATTGACCGTCTCCTTGAGCTCGAGCATTTCACCTCGAACGTCTACTTCTATCTTACTACTAAGGTCTCCTCTTGCAATACATTTACTGACGCGCCCAATGTCACGCACTTGAGTCTGTCCAGAAAAAAATAGGATTAGTAAGTGGCATAGCAATGGGCAGTTGCTTGATGCATACCGTAAGATTATCAGCCATAGCATTCACAGCCTCAGTCAACTCTTTCCATGTACCGGCAACATCCTTCACGACGGCTTGTCCACCAAGTTTACCTTCCGTGCCGACTTCACGGGCGACTCGGGTGACTTCTCGCGCAAATGTCCTCAACTGGTCTACTAAACTATTGACAGTCTCTTTAAGTTGTAACATTTCTCCTTGAACGTCTACAGTGACGGTCCTCGACAAATCACCGGCGGCAATAGCCGTACTGACGGAAGCAATGTCACGCACTTGAGCGGTAAGGTTGGCAGCCATGGCGTTGACAGAGTCCGTTAAATCCTTCCAGGTCCCGGCAACATCCTTCACTACAGCTTGTCCACCAAGTTTACCTTCCGTGCCGACTTCACGAGCGACTCGTGTGACTTCTCGTGCAAATGTTCTCAATTGATCAACTAAACTATTGACGGTCTCTTTGAGCTGTAACATCTCTCCCTGGACATCGACCGTAACCGTCTTCGAGAGGTCGCCAGAGGCAATGGCAGTACTGACGGATGCAATGTCCCGCACTTGGGCAGTAAGGTTTGCAGCCATGGCGTTGACTGAATCGGTCAAGTCTTTCCATGTGCCAGCAACGTCTTTGACGACAGCCTGCCCGCCGAGCTTGCCTTCAGTTCCGACCTCTCTCGCGACTCGCGTTACCTCCCGTGCAAAAGTCCTTAGCTGATCCACCAAACTGTTCACGGTTTCCTTGAGCTGGAGCATCTCTCCCTGGACGTCCACCGTCACCGTTTTCGATAGATCACCTGCAGCAATGGCCGTACTAACAGAGGCAATATCTCGCACTTGGGCGGTCAGATTCGCAGCCATGGCGTTCACAGAATCGGTTAGATCTTTCCAAGTTCCTGCAACGTCTTTGACAACTGCCTGCCCGCCCAATTTGCCTTCGGTTCCTACTTCCTTAGCAACACGAGTGACTTCTCGGGCAAATGTTCTTAGCTGATCTACCAGACTGTTGACGGTCTCTTTGAGCTGCAGCATCTCTCCCTGGACGTCGACCGTCACAGTCTTCGATAAATCACCTGCAGCAATGGCGGTACTAACAGAGGCAATATCTCGCACTTGCGCAGTTACTGTTTGGAACAAGTAGTCAGAATCACTTCAACTTAATACAACTGCACTGGCCCCCACTTACAGTTGGCAGCCATAGCATTGACAGATTCTGTCAACTCCTTCCAGGTTCCCGCGACATCTTTAACGACAGCTTGCCCACCAAGTTTGCCCTCAGTCCCCACCTCTCGAGCTACACGCGTCACTTCGCTCGCAAAGGTCCGCAGTTGGTCGACCAGAGAGTTCACCGTCTCTTTCAGCTCCAGCATCTCCCTCTACATTGACGGTAACCGTGCGGCTGAGATCTCTTTAGCAATGGCCGAACTGACAGAGGCAATATCCCGAAGTTGCGCAGTAAGGTTACTGAATAAGATAAGGTGTGTGAGCATCGGAGCCTCCTTGAACGAACATCCTCGCCATCAAATGTTACCTTGCCATAGCATTCACCGACTCTGTCAGCTCCTTCCAAGTTCCCAGCAACGTTTTCCACAACTGCTTGTCCGCCCAGCTTACCATCCGTGCCCACTTCACGAGCCACTCGGGTAACCTAAGGAAAGTGAATCACTCGTCAGAACATGACTGCCATGTACCGTTTGCATGATATCAGATACTCACCTCAGACGCAAACGTGGTTAATTGCTCAACCAAGCTATTCACAGTCTCTTTGAGTTCCAAGATTTCTCCGCGTCCGTCTACCCGTACTTTGCGACTCAAATCACCCTTGGCAATGGCCTTTGTCACATCTGCAATGTCCCGGACTTGCGCTGTTAAATTTGCCGCCATCGCGTTTACAGACTCGGTGAGTTCCTTCCATGTTCCTGCAACGTCTTTGACGACAGCTTGACCCCCGAGCACGCCCTCTGTGCCTACTTCCCGCGCCACTCGTGTGACCTGTCCATTAAAATTAATGCTTCTGTAAATAATGCACCAACGCAATTTAGAACATACCTCAGATGCGAACGTTCGCAGTTGATCAACAAGACTATTGACAGTTTCCTTCAGTTCCAGCATTTCACCACGGACATCCACAGTGACCGTGCGACTTAGATCGCCTCTCGCAATGGCAGAGCTGACGGATGCAATATCTCGCACTATTGCAAATCAGCAATCTGCTAGGCGTAACATATTGCGTAAACATTACAACCCACCTTGTGCAGTAAGATTGCCAGCCATGGCATTGACAGATTCAGTCAACTCCTTCCAAGTTCCACCAACATCCTTGACGACAGCCTGCCCTCCCAACCTCCCTTCGGTACCTACTTCACGAGCCACTCGAGTCACCTACACCTCACCGTAAATACACACTACCAAGAACACGTATGTATGATGGACGAGCATACCTCTGCTGCAAATGTTATCAACTGATCCACCAAACTGTTCACAGTCTCCTTGAGCTCCAAAATTTCACCGCGACCATCCACGCGGACCTTTTTGCTCAAATCACCTCGTGCAATCGCTTTGGTCACATTAGCAATGTCTCGCACTTGATCTAAAACAGGGTACAGGCGTTAGATGAGCATGCGACGCTTAACAATGGAGGAAATACTCACCCGTTAGATTGGCAGCCATTCTGTTTACATTGTCAGTAAGAACAGCCCAGGTTCCACTGACACCGTGAACCTGAGCCTGGACGCCCAACTGCCCTTCCGTTCCGACCAGATGCGCCACCTTTGTGACCTACATAATACCAAATGCTTTAATATCACTTGTTCAAGCACACATAACGAAAGGTTAGAATGTGTTACCTCAGTAGCAAACGAGCTCAGTGTGGTGACCATCATGTTAATCGTGTCTTTCAAAATGAGCGCATCACCCTTGAGATCTACCCGAATCTCCCTGGTCAGGTCACCCGCAGCAACAGCTTTGCATACTTCAACAATCTCCTTGATGCGATCGCTGTGGGTTCCGGTGACATTGTTGACGCCCGTCACCAGATCGGCCCAGGCGCCTGTGGATTCCCCTACCTCCACCTGAGCACCCAATTTGCCTTCAGTACCAATATCATTCAACACTTTGTTCATGGGTGTGATGACTGTGTCCAAACGTTCGACGGTAGAGTTGATGCTAACGGAAAGCGCGGCGTGCAGGGGAGAGGCCCCAGAGAGGGAAACACGTTGGGAAAAGTCACCATTTCCAATAGCATTCACCACGCGTATGCATTCGTTGACAACCTCGTCGCTATTTCCGTTAGAGAGGAGCGGAGCTGCGGGGCCATCGATTGGGCCATTATCCATGGAAGCCGGGGTATATGGACCAGGCGGAGTTGGTAGGCTGGCAGTATGTCGGTACAAGTCCATGGGGTTCGGCTCGAGGCGCAAATCCTTTTTCGCTTGGGCAGTGTCTGCGTGTTTGCCATGTGTGAGTTGAGAAAATCAAGAGATTGGCGCCTCACATCTCATGCCACCAGAGTAACACCAACACAAAAAAAAAAATCAGCGCCATGCACACACGACACTTACTCTCTGCTAGCTCTTCCCGCAAAGCTTGATGCGACTGCAACAGCATCCTCAACATCTCCTGCATCCTCTGTGCCTGATCATCAATTCCATTCTCGTCCACATCAGCCGGCATCGTCTGTGCAACAGTTTGAGGCCCAAAAATGAACGTTCCAATTTTGGCCGTGATCGACTTTGACCGCACGGGTTTGGCCGGAATATTAGAGTGCGCCTTCGCCAGAGGTGGGTCCGTCAGACTCGAAAGTGAGGCATTGGGAGAGGAAAGGTCTGTAAGACTCTCGACGAGAGTGGATGCACTGTCCCATTCTCCTGCATTGATGCAAGCGAGTACGGACTCTACATTGCCCAAGAGGCAGGCAGAGCTATTGCGCATTGCTAAAATTCGGAGAAAAAAAAATAAATGGTGAACCAGACTGTAGACACCCAAACTGACAGCACGAACCTACCACAAAATGGGTGGGAAGAAAAACTACGCAATTGGCGTATAGGTGTTCGTATGTGAGGAAATACTCACCAAAACATCCACCAGCAAGACAAATGAAAACCCAAAATGAAAATCAACAACGAACAATGGACGGAGGTGGTTTTTTCATAAGGTTGAGGAGGAGGAGGAGGAGGGGGTCTGCTGAGGAGTTGAATTGAACGAATTGTGTCACGTGACTTATATTGAGTGCCGAATCCGCGGCGCAAAACAACATTTGGGGACACTTTTTGATGGGAATCGCATGGGGTGAAGCTGCTGTTCCTATGCAACTTGTCCATGCGCTTACTCCTAGGAGGACGAGAAGGAAGGGAAGGAGGGAGGAAGGAGAACGGGAGGATAACATCTGTAGTCATAAAATGCGTATAAACAAAGGGAAATCCAAAGGACATACAACGCTACTACAAGTCCAACAGTTGGATCAAAAGGGCCAAAGGAGATTAAAGGAGGGAGACAATTCCAAACGATCGGATGCAAAATGGGACATTTATTATTACTTGAACGCCCAAATCTAACATTTTCTATTGTATTTCACGCTGTAAGTGTGCTAAAAAAGTGTGAAATGCATCATGGCCTTTCAACCGCGGTTGTAGTTTATCGTTCAGGATTGAGAATACATCCATAGGTTTTATGCAATATATCGTTTATTGATGCTTGTGGTTTCATCCAATAACTCAAAATACCCAAAACCCAAAGAAACAAAAGGACGTGTCACGCTCGCACAGTTCATGACTCGGCTGCCAAATTCATCCGCCCTTGTTGCAACATTTAAAAGACCACTCGGCCCCCATCGTCGTCGTCGTCGTCGTCGTCGTCGTCGTCGTATTATTTTGTTTTAACCACTGCCAACGATAAACAGCAATGCCATTTACCTATGACAATTACAAGGACATTCTCGTCGCGCTTGACGGGCCTGTCGCCATATTGACATTCAACCGGCCCAAGTAGTATGTACTTTCAAAATTTCCCCAGGTTTAACAAAAAGAAATATCTAAATAAATATCCAGTCAAAATGCATGGACGGAAGAAATGAACAAGGAAGTCATTCACGCCTTTGAGCAATTTGATCTGGATGACCGAGTTCGGGTTGTCATTGTGACGGGAACGGGTGGAGCGTTTTGTGCTGGTGTACGTTCTAAAAGAAAGGCTTGACAATGTTGATGTCGTGTGTAAACCAGTTTGTTTTTTAGGCTGATTTGAGAAAAGGCGATTTCTCTACAGACGGACGATACCAACCCATTACCATCAACGGTGAGCCTTCATACGCAGCACTCGTACACTCGTTCACTCGTAACCAATGGTTTTTTTTTTTTTTTGACAATAGACCATCGTGATGGAGGAGGTCAAGCCTCGCTGGTCATTCAGCGATGCCGCAAGGTGGTGATTGCGGCTATCAATGGGCCGGCGGTAGGCGTTGGGATCACCATTGTACGTTTTTCTTGTCTGTTGTTTAGGAGAAACGAGTATGTGGCTTACACAAATCATTTGCATGTTGGATAGACTTTGGGAATGGACATCCGAATTGCGTACAAGGATGCAAAGATTGGGTAAGAGAATTGTACAATGTCCCAAGGTCTATACCGTACGCTCAAACTGCATATTCTAGTTTTGTCTTTGTCCGCCGGGGTATCGTCCCGGAAGCCACATCCACCTACCTTCTCCCCCGCCTTATAGGCCACTCACGTACCATGACCCTATTCCTAACCGGCAAGGTGTACCCCGCCCACTCTCCCCTTCTTAGTCTCCTCTTTTCATCGCTCATCGACACACCGGACCAAGTTTTGCCCGCTGCTCTGGAGCTCGCAAAGGAAATTGCAGGAAAGACGAGCGCAGTCAGTGCAGCGTTTGCCAAAGCTCTGGTTTGGAGACCAAAGGCGTCCCCAGAGGAACAGCATCTGTTGGATTCAAAGGCCATGTACGCGACTGGGAATGGCGCAGATGGGAAAGAGGGTGTCAAGAGCTTTTTGGAAAAGAGGCAGCCAAAGTTTGCAGGGACAGTCACAAAGGATCTGCCAGACTTTTACCCTTGGTGGGATCTTGTCGACGTCAGGTCCAAGATCTAAGTCTATGTAGGGTAGCAGCATTAGGACGCAATTGGCCACGTTCTCGATAAAGTCCAAGAAAAGAAGGATAGACAGGTGGTATCCTAGCCCCAAAAATTCGCAACAATTCAATAAACAAAGCTGTGGTTTCAAAAACAAAATAAAATACACAAAAAGAACCACATTATAACATTCACCACATCGACTCATCAACTGCACCTATCCATCCCACAAACTTTTTGCCAACATCACTCTCCAACCCCACAACCTCATTGACGACATCAGCCAAAACTTTTTTCATCTCCCCCTCATTCTGATCCGCTTCACCTTCTCGAGCCGCCAACTTTACGCTCTCGCGCTGCTCAATAGACGCATGAACGAGTTTCCCAAACAATCTTTCGTCCTGAATAGTTTGTTTAAGGGAAAGGTACGTATGGAGACTGGCGAGGAGAGAGGGGAGTTGATCTCTGATGGCGTATTGGGTGGATGTACTTGTTGAGGGAGTTGGAGAGGGTGGCTGAGGAGGGGCTTGGACGGAAGTGTCAGGTTGTGGTTCGGATTCAGATTCGGATTTGGGAATCTGTTGAATCCCAGCGACGCTCGCAAATTCTTGAAGCAATTTCACATCTGCGTCCAAGAACCCTTCCACCCGTTCTGCCCAGACATCATCTGGAACATCATCGCGGGGTAAAGCCAACAGAGAACGAAACCTCCCATAGGCATCTCCAACCCTCTTCTTGATCCTTCCAAACAGTTCAGGGTGGACGACTTCCAACCGAAGCAGTTTCAAAGGACCGTCCTCAGCGCCTCGGATGGGAACACGAAACCGCCCCGTCCACTCTTCATCATCGGAATCCATAATTTCAGATGTGGAGAGCACAACCGCCTCAACGACCTCGCGAAACATTTGGCGTAACCGTTTAGAAGACGACAGAAACCGGTGCGTAATGAGTGCTTCCCATTTGTCGTCGGGGATGGCGGAGCGTGGGGCGTACAGTGCGCGAATGAACCGGTTGTAGTCATCATGCGATGTGAGGTGTTTTTGAAGAAGGTTAAAGAAAAGGGGGTGCTCGGTTTCCAGGTTGCGGAGGTTCGCAGGGTCAGAGCGGACTTTGACCACGACTAGGCCAGAGGTGTCTTGGTCGGACGGAATTGCGTCCTCTTCTTGTACTTCGCCGAGAGGTAATGCCGAACTCGACAGCTTGGCCTCATCAATGTCCAATTCATAAACAGCAATCTCTCGTAATTGCTCCAACAGTTGACTCGACCTCATATACTTTTGCACCCCTGCGGCCCACTCTTGGTCCGTCACGTCCGCCGGGGCGCTGAAAAAGAGTGTGAGGAAGCGCTCATACTCGGAGGGCGTCGGAGATGTCGGGGTGTGCTCGTGATCGTGCGTAGGGTGATCGTGCGTATGGGGGTGATGATGGTGCGGCGTGAGGGCCTTTTTGACGTTGGCAAAAAATTGGGGATCTACGTAAAACGTTAGTTCGGAGGTGCTTGCGAAACGTAAACAAAATACATTACATACAGTCACTTTCCAGCCTAGCCATCATTTCCGGAAACTCTCTCATCTTGACAATCGAATCCAGCCACTCAACCTTTTTTGGTTCCTCCACAGCATTATCCTCCTTGTGTATCGCCTCGTATTCGTCCTCGAAACTGCGATCACTTCCTTCATCGTCAGAACCCTCTAACACCTCTTCATACATATCATACCCAACCAACTCTTTCAGAATCGCCAAAAGGCTCGGTCCGTCCTGCATCTTAGCCCCAATGGACCGCATCCAGGTTAAATCGTCCATATGATCACGGGGAATGTAAAATAGTTCTTGGAGGTTCTCCCAGTCTGTTTCACTTGGACAGCAGCTTTTGCGAATGTTTTCGAAAATGTCTGGATTGCGGGCGAAAAGGTCCCGCATTTCATTCGGGCGGTCCATCATGGCAACGTGAAGATCATATGCAATGTAATGGCCATTAAGACAAACTTCGGTGGGCTCCGGGTCAGGGTCGGCTTGCATGGGGCTGGCAGGGGTAGAGCTCATGGGCGACGGGGACTTGATTTGCAATTTCGTATCGAACGGAGAGATGTCAAGGTGAAGAGGTGCGGGCGTTGGAGGAAAGTACGGATGTCCGCCTTCTGCCACTTCGGGAGGTGGCGAAAAGGTGACTTTGCTGCTAGACCTCCTCGAGAGTTTGCCGCCCTCGGCCGCAGCGGCAGCAAAGGACGTATCGCCTGCGACAGATTCTGTAGCAATCTCTTCTTCACGTATTCCAAAAGCATCTTTAAAGTCTTCAAACAAGTCGGCATAATCAGTCAAGAACGTCCTGATGGCCACCAACCAGTCGGTATCAGATACGATGGAACATTGGGCCTTGAGGAGTTCAATGAATCCCGCATAAAGGGGAGACCACTCTGGGTGACTTTTTGTGTCAACTGAGATGCCCAAGTCCTTGAGGACTCTGAGGGCTTTCTTTGCGACTTTGTCATCAACGTGATCAAATGCCTGTTGGGCCCGTTCCAAAAACTGGACATGCCTCAGAGCATTGTTGGTGAGAGCATTAATCCTCCAGGTGTGAAAGTTGACAGCGAGGGGAGATGTGGCCACGTCCATGACCGAGAGCTTACGGCGAGGTGAGAGAACGGGCGCCGAGGTATCCACCCACTTTGGAGAGCTACTCTCTCGCCGGTGATGGTGCGTGTTAATGTTGAGCAGGTTGGCCATGTTGATACTGGCGATTTGTTTTTGAAAAAAGGCTGCTGAGAGCGCGACTTTTGCAATTTAACTTGTAAACCTGCAAAGAACAGAACACACATGTCACTCTTTCCGTTCGCTTTCCCTCGTCGCTTACTCCCATCACAAAATTCAACATACACAATAACATACCACAGAAATAATTAAGAAACATACGCCAGCGTTTGCTTGCAATTTCCTACTCTAAAAAGCGTTTTGGTTTTGCTGCCAGTAGGCAAAGGGGAAACAAAAAGGACACAAACGGGCGAACGAAACTCTAAAGCAAGTCCAAGTCATTTCTGTGGCCTTCTACTGCATTCTAATCATTATTCACACTACAGTGCACTCCAATCACGTTCCACCCTCAATGTGTATTAATGGAATGCACTCAAACGCATTCCATTCATATGCAATCCTATCACGCGACGTTTGGTGACGTCACAAACGCGCGATTGTGTCAGCAACTGTCATGTGAATTATATATGCACGTGATTAGGCTTAAAGTTTGGAGAAGGTGTCAAGTCAGTGTGCATTGTGTTTGGGCATTATGGATTTAGATATTTCTGCCCATTACAATGCTCTGGCATGCCTACGTTGGATGCTTGAATTCATGTTTCTAACCTGCATGAAGAGTGCCAAGCAGGGCTTCCAGCGAACTGCACATCGACATGTACGTGAGACGACGTCAGAGAGATATACTTGTATGCCGGATGAGGTCACCAGGTTCGTCCCTGTAAACCGAGGCGTTGAATCACAATGTTGCAGTACCCAGCACCAGAATTCAACTGCACTAATGCGAGAGAACAAGTGATCCAGTGAAGGTGCCGAGAATAAAGGGAATCCAAGGATCACACAACCATCATTCAAAGCATTACATCGATGGGTTCATGTGCGCCGTCATCACATTGGCAAGTCCGGGATTGCGATCATGTGCGCAACCAGTGCCATTGCTCAGCGATTGCTGGACCTTAGGAAAGACTGCATTTCATTGATTTAGTGTGTAGACGCCAAGGGAAATATGGCAAAAGATCGACTCCAACGTTTCTGCATTTGGTCCAGTAAAGTCATCATACTTGTACACATGTAAAAGGAACTCGTACGCCCCACACATTAATAGGTCGTAATCTGAGGCTGCTTCCATATTCCCCATGCAGGGACCCTCCCCACAACCCTGACTTGCTTGCCATCCCTTATTCCCCGCTTTTCATCAACCATCCACCAACCCTCTCTCCATACCCGCGTTGGGCCCCTCAGCAACACTCCTCCATCCTCTACCCTCCCCGCAATCCACCCAATTATACCCATTCCACACGCCACCATCCCGCACACAATCAATGTACCACCAAAGATGCTTGTAATGACGCGGGGGCGAGACGCTACGACATAGCATACGTACGTCACCGTGTATCCGCACAGTGGATAAATCAGCGCTTCGACAGGTGGAATGTGCGACATGTATTGGGTAGTGAGGAGTGCAGAAGAGCAGATACTGATTGGAATAACCTGGGAGCCTACCAGGCTATGGCGATGAGATGCATTTCCACCCGTCGGGATCCTCGGGTGTTGCCCGACACGTGGAACATGACCGACTGATTTTAACAAGGACCCTATCCAAGTCGCTCGCCTCATCAACACTCTTGCTGCTGTTGGAAATCATCTCAATCCAACCTGGAATATATGCTCCAAGTCGACATTAGGTATTATCTATTTATAGAGTTGGAATATGAAAAATAGTAACAGGTCGAAAATGACATTAGGTAAACGAGAGGCTTGACATGGCGCAGTGTGGCGTCGACCTTGCTGTCGTTTTTCTCCTTCAAACGGCATCGTTTGAAGGCTAGAAAATTGCGGAGATACTCAGCTCCTAGGCAAATATGTTCTTAATGGTAAGTACTTTGTACATCCCCACAAACACCCGGAAAGCAAGCCCTCACTCAGCAAAAGAGAGATGATGCTTTCACGAAACAACGATTAGTCTTGAAGACCTATCTCGTGGTTACAATTTTGCCCGTGACTGATTCTTTTGAGGGGGCTGATGAGTGTTTGGAGGGATTTTGACATAGTTTAATAATGCTTTTGATCGGATTTGCTCATCTTATTTTTCGTTCACGGGTTGTAGGATACGACATGATACGGCACGAGTCGGAACGCAGACATACGCAAGTTTGGTATGGTCAAGTGGTAAAAGGAGTATACCAGATGCACTGACATGGAACGAGGACGATTGGTCCATATGGCGACTCTTTATGCAGTCCTAGGTCCTACTCTGATGCAACAGCATGAGCACTGTGTTCATCACATTAGGATATAAGATATGTGTACTCGAGTTTCGCACCAATAAGATAGAACTTCTTGTCTTTTTTATCATGTCTGCGATGTACTATATTCAAATTATTTCACGGATGACTGCATGGGTTTGGATCTCTACTTTGATGTCCAGCATCTTGGCCAATGGTGGGATTGAAGAGCAGGCAATCCATTGCAGGGACCCCGTAGATCTATTTCGTTTAGAACTGTGAACCAAAACCGTCGATGCGGATCATGCAAGGAAGGGCCCGCCGGCAAACCAACTCGTAAGGATGAGCAGATCGTAATGGTCATCAATCCTCTCCTCGTTCAGCAGCAGCATCAGCAACAAATTGCTCAAAGGACGACCAATGCTAATAACAGATAAAGAACAAACGTAAAGGAAAAAGTCACCACACGTGTGTTGCGTCGCCCACAAAAACTGAAAACAGAAACATGAAGGGAAATCGCGCGGTACGCCCCCCCCCGTGTTGCGAGGACTCTCCGCCCCGACACGCCCAATCCATTTCGGACCTTTTTGTCCATTTTGTACTTTACATTTTGGACACCCATCATCAGCACATGTGCACATCCTACCTACCGCTATCCAACATATGAACAGTCTCTACCTGGTCAATAACTAGATTTTGCATTATACAAACGTTTCTCGTCGTTTGCCAACGTCACGCTATCCCTACCCACCTTCTCCGGACACTTGTTGGTTCTGCGCTTTGAACGCCGTTGCCTGTGAAAGGGGCAAATCATAGGTCCCTTGTCCTCACTTGTATTCTCCGTCCCTCGCATCTACTCTACTGTTAAGAAGTACGGTGGCCGTTCAGCTTGTTTCTTCCGTTTCGGCATCTTTTCCCATTCTGGGGATAAAAATATACCCAACTCCACAATGACGATTCGATTCCAGATCGAAGAGGAGGGGCGAGAGCATTTCTCAAAGGTTGCTACAGCCTTATGGCGTAGTAAGCGGTGTGTTGTTGTTACGGGTGCTGGGATTTCGGTTTCTGGGGGCATACCGGTGAGTGAGTGCTTTTCCTGGGTTTTGAGATTGTCATGATTGCATGAGAAGAAAAACATGAGTTGTGGGAAGATTGGGTCGTTTTCAATACGAGATGGGGGCAGATGTGGTGTGGAATGGGTCTAGGATGGGCATTGGCATTCTGGAATGGGGACCACGGTCATGGAAGGAGACATTTGGCACGCCATGCTAACAATTGGCTTCTTTTCATATTCCCGTACACAGGACTTTCGGTCCGCCGACGGTCTCTACAATCTTGTAAAAGAGAAATATCCCAACGCTATTGTCAAAGGCAAAGATCTGTTTGACGCCACGCTTTTCAAAGACCCAGTGTCCACATCCCTCTTTTACACATTTATGGCGGAACTCAAGCAAGTCATTAACCAAGCCAACACGACTCCTACACACCACTTTGTCAAGGATCTTGACGAACGAGGACAGCTCCTTCGCTGTTATACGCAAAACATTGATTGTTTGGAGCTAAGATTGCAAATGTCGTGCGATTTGAGCAATAAGCAGAGCGCGAGGATTGTGCAACTGCATGGGGATTTAGACCATGTTGTGTGTACAATCTGTCAGGCCATGTTTGACTTTAGCGATACCTTTCGAGATGATTTCAAAGAAGGCGGGCCTCCGTCTTGTCCGACCTGTGTTGAGATGGAGGGAGTGAGGATTGCAGCTGGCAAGCGGCCTTTACCTATTGGGACTTTGAGACCCAACATTGTTTTGTATAATGAGCATCACTCGCGAGGTGAGCTTATATGATCATTTGAATTTATACGCACGGCACTGACTTGCTTCCGTTCCTTTTAAGGCGATCAAATCGCCGACATGACTGCTTACGACGTCAAGAAACGCCCTGATATGCTCATCGTCATGGGAACATCACTTAAAGTAGTAGGCATCAAGCGCCTCGTCAAAGATCTCGCTAAATCTGTGCATGAGCTGCGAAACGGCCAAGTAGTATTCATCAACAACACGGAAATTGGACATAAGGAATGGGACGACGTCTTTGATTACCATATTTTAGGCAAAACGGATGACGTTGTCGCTGAGTTGGAGCAGGAAATGAAAAGGTTGGATGTGATCGCCCAGCTGAGAGCGCAAAAGTTGGCGAGAGCGCGAGAGCAGAAAGAACTGGCGAGTTTTGTAGAGAGGGATCCTACCCGGGACCTTCAGCTACCAATAATGGCCAACAATGAATCAGGTAGGCTCCTTTTCAGTTTTGTCGTTTTCATTCTTTTTCTCACTGCGGGTGGGTGTAGGTGTAGATCGCCTCGTAGAAGTTGGCACCACCGACCTGTCTGCCGGGGCCCTCATGAGTAAACCATCGCAGTCAGCGTCCTCTAAAGCCACACTAGGGAAATCCTCACGCAAACCCAGCAAACCAACAAAGACCAGAGCAACGCCCAAGACCGCAAAAGGCAAAGAATCATCATCCTCCGGCAAAACCAAGGCCGCCTGCCCAGACATTCTGTCATTTATGCAAGTCAAAAAACCCCAAGGGTGTACCGACAACAAATCCGTCACACTCGACCCTCCTCGCGGCCGATGCGACGCGTCCGCCAACCGAGACCGTTCCACCACTCCCACAGGCAGAGAGTCTACCTCCCCACCTCAAAGCCCCAGCAAACGAGGCGCCAAATCTGCACCGGGGAGTCCAAGCAAGAAGCAAAAGATGGTCGTAGAGGTTGAAGAAGAAGATTCGTCCGTTCCACCCCTTATCCGAGAAGAATCGGTTGCAGATGAAGAAACATGTATGCCACCCATCCTCCTAACGGTGCCTCCCAAAACAAAACCACCCCGACAACCACGGAAGAAACCAGCGGCAAAAAAGCCCCCTGCAAAGAAAAAACCGGCTGTCACGCAGCAACTACCCATTACTTGTACGCTCAAGACCGTCAAACCCCGAAACACGTTGACATCGATTGTAGCAGGGAAACCAGATGTCGATTCTCCGCCTCCGTTATGTGTACGCAAGAGTGCTAGGTTGCTAGCAAAGACATAGCGATTGTATATATTTATATAAACGCAATAAATGGGCTTAATGTGATATAGATGTGTATCTGTTTTGAGCTCGCGCTTGCTCTCCGTTCCAGGGAAGGTGAACAGAAAGAAGGATCAGGAAGCGATTGCGTTCAGCGCTTATTTCGGAACTTGAAAGTCTCTATCCCTTGCGATATCCTGAAAAGTCCATGTGCTCTTCCCCAACAACCATAAGGGCGCGCAAAAGAATACAGCAAGTCGAATAATACACTCTTACGAAAATATATTGCAAATTACACCCATAGAATTAAATGGTAAATAAACTGTCCATACACCACTAACAACCCAAAAACCCAAATCTAGTGATATCCTACTTGCGTGCCCACACCCGTTCCCCTTCCTGCCGCTCACCCAATCCCTCAAACTCAGTCACACGCTCCTCCCACGAACTCTTGAGACTTCCGACCGGTCGTGGCCGTAGTCTCAGCTCCTGGTCTTTGAGAAGATGTTTGGAGGCAACGTATACGCCGACTGCATAGAATAACGAGTTAGGCTACTGGAAAAGGAGAAAATGATGTTGAATACGTACATCCGAGCCCTGTTGCGAGCATCCCAAAGAGGGGGTAGCATTCCGATGGAAGTGATTTAAACGACATTGTGTTGTGGTCGAGTTTGCCTTGAGTTGACTTTGGTTTTGCTTTGTGTTTTGTGTTTGCTTTGCCGTGCTCGTGCTTTGGTTATGCTCTGGTACGAATGAACGATTGCTATACTCACCTCTTCTTTATATAACCCATATCGGAATTCCCCGGTTCATAGCAGGTCGATACCCTGCATAGGAATCAGCCATTGCAAAGGCAGAGAGTGAATCATGATCGATGCACCCGGAGGAATGGACGCGTCAACGTGAGTCAGTTTAGGTAAGCGTGAATTGTTTATTTGTTGATCGCTGTTTGTAGAGAAAGAGTTTAGTGTGGTTTGTTTAATTGGGGAAATGACAGATATTATAGGTGGCGTGCTAGAAGCATCCAAGTTGGAAGGCAGCGTTGGCAGGATATGGCATGTTAGAAAGACGTTATATTCGTCTTGAATAAAAGACCAGTGTGCGGATATTGTCGTTGGGCAGAGGGGTTCAGTGCGTGCTAATGTAGGGTGAGGTGAAAGAAAGTCTGCATTAGCTAAGATGGATGAGGGGGAGCCACGTATTTTCGCTTGAACAACACTGTTGCGCTTATACGTTGGATTGTGCTTTTAGTGTTCACGAGTTAATTTCCTCCCAATATTTCAAGACAGCACCATAGCGCAGAGGAAGCGCGCAGGGCTCATAACCCTGAGGCCCCTGGATCGAAACCAGGTGGTGCTACTGCATCGCGGGCAGCTTGGTTTTTTTTTGGCTGTTACGCAATTAGGTGTCCTCCTTTGCGTGCCCTTTTTTTGCGTCCATGGCGCTCTGCGCAAGTTGTCCACTCTGAAAGGAAGGAGACCTGCGTGGGATGCGCAGCCTCCCACACGAACTCCAATTCAACATTTTTGCGCAACTCGAACTAGGTGACCTCCTCAACTGTCGAGTGGCGACGCGGGATTGGTACCAAGTGACGACCACCCTCCTCTTCAAAGACCCCGACCCTTGGCGTCTTGACCGTCTTCTGTCCACCCTCCGTCGATCCCGTCAATGGCGAATCGACGCACGCTCAAGAGATGCAGAATCGAAAAAGGCACGTTCCAAACATGCATGGTCCAAATGTGCAAACATTCCTATCATTAACATTGCAAACCCATGTGCTCCAAACAGGGCGTCGTCGGTGAAGATATCCTCTCCTGTTACCCAGGGCATCACGTCAAGACCCTCCGCCTAGGCCCCCTAAAAGGATTCAAGAGCCGGATCGACAATACCTTTGTCAATGACTTTACACGCTGCTTATCCTTTGATGGCTCAATTACTCACCTCGTCTGGCTGGATCTATCCGATTGCTATCTAGTCAACGACACTGCGTTCATTCATCTCATCTCCTCTAGTCCGTATCTGGTGCATCTGAACGTCTCTGGATGGTCGGGGTTATCCGACACCGCCATCAAGCACATTGGAGAGTGTACACGACTTCGTACGCTGATTCTCGGGGTTATCTTTGAGAATTGTAGAGCGGTTGGAGATGCGGTGCGGGGGAGTCGGAGGACATTGGAGGTGTTTTGTGTGGATAGTGGTGTTGATTGGGTATGCGGGAAGATTGTTTTGGATGAAATGGCGCTTACCACTCTTTCTGTCGCGAGGATACCAATGTGTAATGATGGGTTGGAGAAGGTATTGCGGTGTGGAAGGTTACGTGAACTGTGTTTAACGAAACAGGAGAGTTTGCCTTGTCTGGCGAGATTGGGAGAGTGGTGTACCAAACTGGTGTCGGTTAACCTTGCTCAAACCAAGTTCCCACCGTCAACACTCGCCAGTCTCAAAACATGCCGTTCAACCCTCCAATCACTCAACCTAAGTTTCTGCTCGAACGTTACGGATGCGGATCTGGAACCTCTTGTGCGCGATCTTCCGTACCTTTTGTCTTTCAAAGTGGACGGATGCATGCTGCTTACCGATGCGCCCATCATCACCCTCCTCCACCACAGCCCACTCTTAACTGACCTACATTTTAAAAGCACGAATATCACCTCCACAACATTCAACGCAATAGTCAACGCCCATTGTGCAAACCAGCTAGTACATCTCTCTGTGAAACATTGCGTGGGCATTCATGCCGATACCCTCCTTACTCCCGAGCTCGCCCGTTTATCGCGTCTAGAGAGCTTGGATGTCTCGGGGTTGGACTTGACGCATGTCCATGTGGAGGTGCTCGCGCGTGCGTTGCCGAGGCTGAGGGTGTTACGGATTGTAGGTTGTGATGGCGTATCTATTGAGTTTGCTAGGGAGTTTAAAGAGTGCAATGCACTTGGCGAGAAGATTGCTTTGGTGGATGTGTATGGTGTGTGAAGGACAAGGGGATTTATATAGCGCTCATTATTTGAGCATCATGTTTAGCTTCATTTAGAGAGCAATGTAACATAGGATTGTGCATTCGAATATCCTTATTGCTCAAGTCGGAGGATCTTCCTATTCACCTCTTATTCCTCGTTTTCCTTTTACACCTTTCTCGTTGTTGGCTTCATTACGTTTCTTGCCCTTTCCATCTCCCCGTCCGTACATGTTCGGCTTGTGTCCCCCACTGGGTCCACCTCCTCCTGGTCGGTCTTTTGGCCCGTTACCATTGTGATCCTCGTCGGTGTCGGAAGGGACCGTCCAGACATACGTCGTGAACCCTGATGCGACAGATAATATTAGACGACGGCGAGTCCACACCATGCTTTTGCCAGTTTTCAACATACCTGAACATGTGGCAAGCACGTCTCCCATTCTGTTGAACTTTGCGAGCTGTCACAAATGCAAAACAGTCAATATCATCTACTAAGAGTAGACCTCACATCCTGCCAACCACTCACACATTGGATCCCACCCACTCGAGGATCTGCAATCCGCGCAACACACTCCACACCCGTCAAGCCCGGACAAAATCGAAACACATCCACCGTCCGTCGATCCGTGGTGGTGTCCGGGTATCGCCCAATCACAAACAAGTCAGGGTGCACGGGGGACCATGTTGCGCGGATGGCGGTTAAATGCTGGAACGGTCGGTGCGGATGTGACATGATGTAGGATGGGGTGGAATGTGTGAGTGGAGTATCATACAGACGACATTGCTAATTGCAGACATAGTCAGCGGGGATTGCAAAATAGGGAACGAAATGGAGCGCTTACACTATCCTGAGAGGTTGTTAAGAGAGTATACGGCGCAAATGTTGAAAATGTGGCTGTAAAAACATTGGGTCAGACTCACCTTCCAGTTGAGTGATACGGATTAAAGAACGGTGACTATCTTACCTGCCGTAACGACGCCTTCATGTTCTAATGTGTTTAACGGTACACCAATGTCGCCTTCCTTCCAGTCCTTTTTCATCATACGAAGATCCCAGAGTTTAACTACCTACAAGTTAATGCATCAGTATACCATGCTCACCCATGTAGACAAAAAATAAGCTAACCTACTCTATCATTTCCAGCCGTACAAACAACATTTTCTTCCACAGGATGAAATTCGACATCATGGCACTTGGCTTTATGCAGCCGTCCACTCCAAATTTCACATCCATCCATATCTGCCAGCGTCG
The DNA here is from genome assembly GCF_000182565.1 of Spizellomyces punctatus DAOM BR117. Taxonomy (NCBI): domain Eukaryota; kingdom Fungi; phylum Chytridiomycota; class Chytridiomycetes; order Spizellomycetales; family Spizellomycetaceae; genus Spizellomyces; species Spizellomyces punctatus. The sequence continues at coordinate 1,252,136 of NW_015971537.1, read as the reverse complement.
CATACCCGGTATTACTGCCCACCATCAACATCTGCAGACGGGGAGAAATGTCGAGAGCTGTATACCATTTTTCTCGGTGGAGGGTGTCAAGGAATACTCGACCGTGTCGACCTTCGAAATCTTGTTTGCGGACAGTGCCGTCGATGGATGTGGTGTAGATCTTTGCGAAATAGTGAAAACAAAAATGTATGGATGATCAGCGGATGACATATCGTTTGAAGATGATGTTTGGGCATATACCATGTTAGCTTCTGTTGGGTGGAATCGCATCTAAATTGTGCAGCCGCTCGTTTTAAGCAAAGTAGCAACACTCAGACAATTAACGTGGTCAATACGTACCGCTGTAATAGAGCCACCCGGCCCCCTCCCATACAAGTACGGAACACTTTCCCCATCATTCGTGCCATCATCTCCATCCTCCTCAACATATCCTGCATGTCTTGCATTCTTCTCGTAATCCCACCAGACCAGATCACCTCCTTTAGACCCCATTGCCAACACCGCGGGAAATCTCGTGTCTGGATGCCACTCGATACATGTCACCCGGCGATCAAAGTAGGCTGCGGTACGCGAGACACGCAGTTGACGTATACGCGCGGCATAGGTTGGAAGCGACCAGGATGCGAGAATGTGAGACGTGTGCAGAGGGGTGATTGTTCCCAATGGGCTGAGGAGGTAGGCTGATGGATGAAGGGTGTGCCGATATGGTCGGAACGGGTTGAAAATGGTGGGGGTCGTTACGTCGTTGATGGATCGAACAGAATGTTCAATCGGTTGAGAAAAGGTAGATTTGGATTGAATAGATGGAGTATGTGCGGATTCAGTTGCTTTTTCCTTTCCTTTTCTTGTGCGCGAAGCCGGAACGGTGGGCGGTGCAGCTCGAGCAGAGGATGCCGCTTCACTTGATCGTGTCCTTCTCGTGCTACGAGTAAATGAAGGAGCTGAACCTAGCATGTAGCAGCTTACTCAAACTACCGGCCCGCTATTCGTATCTCACGAATTGATCGTACCTTGATATGCAAAAGACTCGCGGAGTTTTGCGCCAAAAGTCTTCAAGCGACTTGCCGATGAATCCTCCTCCTCAACTAGCGAGTCTTGCTTGGCGCTCCCAATATCCTTGTCTTCTCCCTCGTCTCCCTCGGCGTCGTTGAATGTAGACTCGTCGTCGTCCTGGAACACCTCGAAATGGTCGCTTGACAGATCACTTTTCGTCCGAGCGATCCGCTTTCTGTTGGGTTCCTGAGCACCGCTTTCTGAATCATGTTGTCGTTTCATTGAAGGCATGGCCCCTTCACACCAAACAAGCAAGATGGGCTGGTTGGAAGAGGCAATTCACAATCGCAAGCGTCATAAACTCTAATTATTCCGCGCTTACGAAATAGAACATTCGAAATTCTGTGCAAAAACCTTAAGTCAAAAATACTAAAGTCAATCTCAAAATATCAGTTTTTGGTGCTGGTAAAGCAGAAGACAAAGAAACGGATAATAACATATTCATATCATCGCTCTAAGTCATCCAGCGACCTGATGTACAGCACGAGAGATCCACAAGTACTATGACAATGACAAACATCCTCCCAAGACTCATCTAATCAATTACATGAAGGGGGAATTCCCGTCCATTCCACTGCACACTCCCATTCTCCACATTAAGTTTATCAAATAGTTTTGCTAGCACTAGAGAAGACCGAAGGAGACCTAGTGGTGGTATCGACGTTCGCCTGTCGTCCAGCATCCACGTTGGCGATAGATTCAGGGCAGAAGGGAGGGGATGATAAAGACGACCAGATGTGGCGGACATGTAGAGGGAGGAGGGCGAGAAGGGGTGGACATGTGAACCTGCGTACGTGAGCTGAGAGCCTACATTGCCACACATTAGGCTCCATATTTTATCGTTGACAAAAAACAGCACAAACTGACCATCTGGCGTTAAATCTTGAAACACAATCGGAGCTACTCCAGCAATGCATAAGACAATCGTCCCACTGTCCGCATGCTCAACAAAAAACCTAGATGCGGAACGTACTCACCATCCTCCGCCTGGACATAATTCATCTCCCGTCCGCACGGGCTCACATATCGATAGCCATCTCGGGCGTGAGCTTGCTGCAAGTCATTCAAACGGAGTCGTGAAAAGAAGAAATCGAGAAACCGTTTATCCTTGAAGCCTGTAGCAAGTTTGATATTTAGAACACCTTTCGAAAAAAAGTAACAGTAAACACCGCAACACATGTTATGTAGCTTGTAAACATACATGTTGTAAAGTTTCGAGGAACAGTATCATGCAAAAACAGCTGCACAAAGGTAAAACGAACGGCGTTATTACCAGAAGCTTCACTATGCCCATGGTGATTACATTACCAAGGTATGCAGACAGACATGCATCAACCAACCTGCCCATGGACATCAATGTAGTAAAAGTACTCGCGAATGGGTGGCCTTGCATTCACTACTGTCTTTAGTGCCCTTGCTTGCAAGTTTCTTCGCCATGGACCAGAAGATGTTATCGTGCGGCGAATGGGCACAGTGGTCGAAATGCTTTGCATGAGTGCCACGCGCGCAGAAGGGACGCCGACAACTTGCTGAGCAACTTTGTTCAGGAAGGATGCTCTTATGAACCTCTTCTGTGCATGCCGTAAATATTAGGTGCCGAGTCTGTGCTGGAGGAGGATTCAGTGGCCTAAACGACAAAAAGCAACACGGTATCTGCGGTATGGGTGCTGTGAGATTCGAACTCACGCCTCCGGAGAGACTACGACCTGAACGTAGCGCCTTAGACCAACTCGGCCAAACACCCATAGAGAGCTCAAAGAGATTTTGTCTATTATAACCCTAATCCAACATTCACGCATTCAGCCGACATGCCGTCGCCGTGCTCAGCCATGTAGTTGACGTTGGTTTTGGCAGCAGGCGGACAGGCACCTGTTCAAAATACTCTCTATTGCTTGATTCAATCATTAATGGATGATATCCGAAATCTGTTCTTCTGCTTCATCTAATTCAATTGGATTCTAGGCATGCAATTAACGGAATGTGAAGCGCCTTCTTTGGTCATTGACGGCATGACATCTGACTGCGTTCATTGTGATTTCGGTTGTTGGGGCCGTTCATGAGACTTGTTTGCCAAGCGGAAAGTGAACAAGTCACGCGTACGCGAATGATGATGCACTTCTAGGGTGTGGCTTGGCCCTCCGATCCCAAATCTCCTCCCAATCCGCTGCAGCGCTCGCCCCTCGTGGAAAAGCTACGTACATTGACTTTATAAAACTTCCCCGCAGCGTTCGTTTTTCTTTTCCCCCAGTGGGTTTGACTTGAAGCTCTTTACTGCGGGCTTCTACGACTTCTTAGCGGCCGCATCTACGTTGTCAACTGCCTAGCCAGACTCAAAGGACGAAGTTGTCTTTACCTACGGCCACTGGAAAGTTCCCCTTATCTATATTCGCTACGTTTGATTACAAAAGAAATACTATGGCTGTTGATACGGCTACGCCCCGGCCAGGCCGTGAGCGGAGGTATGTGAGAGGACTTTGGTGGAAGAGGCGCAAACCTGCAGCTGAGAACTGCGGCAGTAGCTGGTCGCGCGGTAGGGCGTAATAAATCCCTCTAAAAATGGGTCGCCTTTGCCGTAGGTCCACTGTTGGTGGAACGACTCTGGGAGCTCCTGCGGTTTCGACCTTGACAGGTGTGGTGGTCGAAACGCCTCCCCGGTTGCCAGTGGTTCACCTGGAAGCTGCTGCGCCGTGCAACGACTCTTTGCCGGTTGCATTGCACACACCCTCACCCAAAAAGAAGCGATGGGTTGCGTGCAGGGATTCTCTTGCTAAGCGGTTACGCATTGGGAAGGTTGGATCTCGACGGAGGCGTCGTCACGACAACAGTAAGTCTGGATGCTATACATCAGTGGATCAGAGAGATAATATTGCAACCTGACTCCAAACCGTAACTGACGACACCCTTTCCTCTGCAGATCATTTCACAGATCATCCTATTGTTGCCACGTCAAAGCACGATCCTGATTTCCACAGTCCGCAAGACATGAACCCTGGATACCACATACCCCGACCTCCCTGTGCTTTTTCTGAAATTTCCAAAAATGAACTTTATCACGCTATGATAAACGCATCGACGGACCAACCCCATCGGATTCACATCATTCATTACGCTTCGACTCGTGGGAACCGAATGGCCCCAAGAAAGATTGTAGCGGGTGAATCGAATCTCACGAAAAATGATCGTCGGTTGAGGCAGCACATTCGTCGTACCGGATGTGCTCAGGAATCCATCAAAAAGTTTGAACAGGTTGTCCTCAAGCATGCTTTTGTCGCTGAGAAGGATGACCAGGACGAAGATGGATGGGTTCGACTTGATGCCGCAGAAGTAGTGGAAACGGAGTTTGCTGTAAAAAATGCAAGCTCGCCAGATCCCGGGCCCATCTGCCTAGAGATTAGGGATAGTTTTCTCCGCTTACTTGTTCACGCCATGTGCCGTTATTATTTACTTCCTTCTCACAGTAAGTTTAACGTCCCAATAATACTCTGATTTGCATACTGACTGTGAATCTCCAGGTGAGGATACCGTGGATGGCAAGCGCTTTACTTACATTCATCCTCCTGGGTCGTCTGCCTTTGACAAGTTGCGCCCGTGCAAGTCATTTTTTGATTACCTCTTTGCATGAGCAACTTGGACAGGGGAACGTGTCGATAGACACGATTCGGGTCTGGATGACCAGAGATTTATCGCATTGGGTGAATGCGGTTTAGGTGTATATGAATGGCTGACCAGGCTTTTGGAGTAACTTATGTTTAGTATAATAAGGTCGTGCTTATTATCTGTTGATATCTTCATCTTGTGATATGTCATCTATGAACGAGCCGCCAGTGACATTACCGTCGGTGGATGCTTCCTGCATGACACATTCAAAGCGGATCAGTTGTTTGTGCGGAGGGACATGAGCTTCCGAATTTAGAAGGGCAAAGAACCATCGGTCGATAGGAGATGCAAAGTCTGGCGGTAATCATTTGCCATCAAAAGTATTTTAACTATCGACTTTATCACAACTTCTGGCGTTATTGTGGTTTGAAAATACTTTCTAAATGATGCGATAATAAAGACTTTTTACTGGGATGTACAGATAATTCAGTGTATGGAAAAGTGCTTCCGTAGGCAATAAATAAAAACACACTGCTTCTTCTGCTATTTGTCAGGTCTTTTGTCAAGTTGCGTCGGGGGGCACTCGGACCTACACTTAACCAATGGGTTAACCTTTTTTGGAACACTCCAACCGAGATTATTAACGTGATGTGGGCAGTGACTGCGTGCATTTAAATTGAGTTGATGCACTATAACCAACATATTGGGTGTCAACGGTGTAGGAGTGGTAGTTCTATAAATGCAAGTAATCATCTGTATCCACGTACCTTTGAGATAGTAGATATCAACAAATACTCTTTATCTTTTGGAGTCATTTCATTTTTGGTTGTCCTGGTAGACAGATCGCTGACACTTTTGCACGTGACAGTTGAAATGACACAGCCAATACATCACGTGCAATCACGGGTCTCGCTCGCCAACGTCCAACTGCATCTAAAAAACGAGCAGCATATCTTTTGCAGGTTGATACACTTTGAAAATAGCAGGGTGTTATACTCTAGCGACAATCTTCCACGCTATCACTGATCTCCAAAGTTACACAATGCGTCAAGACAAGTCATTCAACGTTCTAGAAACAGCACTGCAGGTTTTGATCCACCTGCATTCCCCCCGCCTGCAAAAGGACAAGGGAATTCGTCCCGGAATCCCGGAATTCTTTTATTTTTTTTGAATGAAATATTACCGATACACTGCCTCAACAGACACGCAATACATCGCGCCGTAACGGCAATTGTAAAACCTAAACATGATGCAGGCGAAAAGTAGGATGTGGCGTGGCAAAAATCCTTTTCGAAAATGAATCACCCTTGTCCAAGATCTTGTATCTCTTTTCATCTGGGCGTCTCGCCTCTCTCCTCCCTTCCCTTCCTGCCACAGGCTGTCATAGGCTGAAACAAAGCTCCCAGCGACTGCCATCCATGAACCAAGTCAATAAAGTAGAAAGCGCAGTCAGTCGGGCAAAAAAGTGTTGCCCGTCGGATCACTTGGATGATTCAGGGACAAGACACTGGCAAAAAAACTTGATATTTATCCAATATTAGCGTTTGTAAAAGTGTCTTTTGCATCTCCCAGAGATTATAGCGTGGAAATTGAAGGGCGAACTTCAAACAAAAGACCCCAATGGCCCAGCAGTAGCGAACCAATGGGAAAATAGGTTTCGCATCAGATGAACAATATCCTGGTAATGGGCTTTCCTTGCATTGTTCCCCTTTGACACATGGCAACGTGCAATCTCGATTGGCGCTCCGAACCTCCCTAAAATGAATCACGCACGTGACTATTCAGATCGTCTTTATGATACGTCGTACAGGATGACTCAATCATGTGATTTGCTAATCTCGAACGCCTCGAAATCCAAGCGTGTGGACGCGTGGGTTACGGGTTGATTGGCAGTCGAGCTCGTTCTTTGGAGGAAAACTCCCTTTTTCGCGTACCACAGAGGAAGCTGGACGGGTGGGCCGCTGAGCCTACCATCGCCCTTCGATCGTTTTGGTTTTGTTTTTCTTTTTTTTGCTCAGCGGTTCTGAAACCGTCGAGCAAAGTGCACAGCCAAAGCACACACAGCTTCTACAAAACCATTGTCAAATATAAAACAAGGCAACAAAGCGAACAAGGGCGTTTCGACAATTTGTAACTTTTTTACGAATGGTTTGCATTGTCCCTGGATCTGGTGAGCAAATCACGTTAGCTTTTGTTTGCAAGGAGTAAGAATGGCCATTATCTGTGTGGCTCGGGTGGAGGCTTTGGCGTAGTTTCCAACATCCCCTACCAGAAACAAAAACCGGGTAAAAATAGACGGTCTCCCAGCAAGGGTTGCAACCGCGGTAGACAAGGTACTCCCGAGAGTGCAGTCGGTCCAGTTCCCTGTCTCAAGGACCACATTTACCAAGTGTTCCAGTTATACGGATCCAGTATCCATGGATCCCAAACGCCCACAAATCCAAAAATCCTCTTGTCCAAAACTCCCGGCTTCTTTAGTTTCCTCCCCGTTCAGAGGCCTCACTTTCCCGCCGTCGTCGTCGGGTTGTGTTTTGACCAGACTTTACATTGTCTTTCTTATCGAGTTTGCAAAGGCTACCAGCTACTGTTCCCGGTAGGTCCTTGCCCCGTTGTCACAGGCCATCCGCTGGAAACCCTTCACATCAAAACGGATGGACTCATTCAAAAGAACAGACATGTCTTTCCAGCTCTAATTTCACTCATCCTTTGCAAGCGCAGATGGAATAGGCTAATCATCAAACCCGTAAAGCAAACAAGTATCTCTCCATTTTTCTTCATTCACTTTTGGATCGCCCTTAAACAAACTCGATTAAACAAAGGGTATTGTTCTGGTTTCGATTGAGTTTTTACTTGTTTACTCTTCTCGGAGCTTCCGAACTGTATCCCGCACTGACAGTCTGCTTCGTCCGTAGTTCCACGCTGTTATTCAAGTTAAACCATCCAATCAACACAAAGTACAAGACCCTTACGATCCATCAACCGCCGTTTGCTATCAATCATTCTACGCGTCTCTCGAAGCCGAGGTAAGCTCTCCAGTATACAGCAGGTTTTATAAACTGACACCTCCGAAGCTTTCCAACTTTTACTGCTCAGGCTACATCAGTGAAGTTCCAATTCCAACTCAGCACTCAACCTTGCTTATTAGAAATTATTCCTGTAGTCACAGGTAAAGTCCGCATCTACGTTAAGTGACATTTGATGTAAATTCAGCTTTTAAGGAACTTAATTTCCAATTCCTTTTGTGAATACTTTCCGTCTTGTTTATAGACGAGATTGCCAGATACCGACTTCTGCTTCCTACACTGCCCGTGTAAACTTTCTCGCCCTTGGTTTGACGCCAAAGAACAGATGCCGTCATGTCAGATCAGGGATCCTCGTCAAAGGAGGTCAATGAATTCTCATCGGCCGTGCCTACATCTTTGGAGCTGCACAGCGTAGAGCGCGGCGAAGAGGTGGATACATCGTCAAGGTTGTACTCGTCTGATTCTTCACCGAGGCTACTTATCTGACATTGATCATTCTTCATTCCCAACTGTGCTTTTGTTTCTAGATATCAACTAATAATCATACAGCAGCCACAGCGGGGGAGATCCTGTGGTTTCGGAGAGAAAATAAATAGGCGACCCATTGACCCGTGCTGCATAGTCCAGCTAGCATATCTTAGGGATGACAATGAATTGGATTCGAGGTGAAGCCAAATGAAATCATCAACCAACCTTCAAACCTAGGCTAAATGTATTTTGTCTGTTGTTCTATCCACTTGCAGATTGGAAGTACTTAAAGATGTCACCATGTTTGTGGCCCACGCAACCTTGTGGGACGAAACCGGAATCCAAGACCGCAACATTGTCATCCATCCCCATTCACAACATCTACCCATCCCGTCTTCACAGTTTGTCTCAATCGGCGGAGAAGACCTACCTGTCCCCTACGGCCAATCACCTGCTGATTCCAAACCTTACGTTGGAACGCTTTTTGGCTCCCTTGTGAGTCAGTGTCATTTTCTAACGGATCTCAGCGGTACGAAGGGAGCGTATTTCGTATTCCCAGAGCTCTGCATCAGAGTTGAAGGGACCTTCAAGTTGAAGATTATATTGAGTAACTTGGCGAGGTGAGTTCTTAGTTAGCAAGCAATAAAGTGGGCTCTACGGCCTCTTGGCGGACTCGGATGCGCGTTGCTTGGCCTAAAGCGTCGGTAATACAGAGGACGCTATTGCTTTATAGAATGGCGGACACAGTGCAATTGGGGAAGCTAGCAGCCGCCATATCCGAATTGTCTCCCATAACAGCCCTGTCCAGGGGAAGCGCGTGCTATTTATTCTTCCCGCGCTTGGTACTATCCACGCAGCCCCCATATTTATTCTTTTATTTCAAATTGCAATCTAGCATCAAGAGTCGAGGTGTAGCCACAGTCATGGCGACGGTCTTCTCGGATGCCTTCATCTCATACAACGCAAGGTTTTTCCCTGGATTACAAGGTTAGACTGTGAGACTTTTGCGTATCATTGTCCACATTGCCCACACTAGGTCAACCACCGTTGCTTTTGCTACTGGATATCCAGAGACATCGGATCTATCAAGGCACTTTTCACATCAAGGGATAAAGATTCCGGTCCGTCGCAAAACAAGAAGGAGACGCTTATCCTCTGCTGCAACAAGTGAAGCTGGTGGAGAAGATGAAGAAGAACTCGAAGAGGAGAAGGGCTAGTGTCAGGTAGTGGCCAGCAAGGAGAAAGTTCAAGGCAAGCAAGAACTGATCCACGCGTCATCGAGATAGATATGGAGATTATGGGGGCGATATTGGGCAGGAGAACGAAACTTTCAAGCGGAGTTTGCACATGCATTAATATGGGGAGCTGATTTAGACTGCGGGATGTATGCTTTTACCTCTGCTGCTTTTTAACCTATCGCGACCTCGCAATCACTTGTTCGTTGTTGTTGTGGGACCCTTTTGTAGAGATTCGTGCACGGCGTATTTATAGAGTAATCAATGTAGAGCAAAATTCGGCGTGGTCTCGAGCAACTGTGCTTTGAGATTGTCATTATATAGAAAACACTTTTATTTTTTTATTCCTCTCCTCTGATATTTTTCTTGTAATGGGCTATGGGCTTATTAAAGTTTGAGTTTGTTACCTGATGCAAGATGTAGATCCCTTGATGACGTTATATAACTGAGAGATCACCGATTTCGCTATTATTGTCTTTGTTTTGGCGCTTGGCCGAGACCCATACCCATTCAAGGATTTGGAATCAACCTTATATCCATTGTTTTGCCATTCAACAAGAAGAGAGAGCAACATCACAACAGAGTATTAGAAAACCTCCGGGGAAATTTCCATGTCCGTGGTGATAAAGACAAAAGAAACAAGCCCATTTTCAGCATTTTGGGGGAGCGCAAGTGCAAGCTACACACATAATTGTTTTGTGCGCGCGGCGACTTGCTCTTCAGCCAGTTTGGAGGTGACACGCTCGCATCTCATGATGATTCGACCTTTTTTGAGGGCACCAATCCCCAACAAACCCGTCAAGGTTCAACCATATCTAATTTTAGACACACAAGCATAGGATTCTGTTACCGACGAATCCAATTATAGCACCCTGGTTAAAAACAAGCTTGTTTGCTTTGATATACTGGCGTGACATTTGGATTTAGAGACGCTGTGTCTATTGAGCTTGCTGTTGGGTCCCAGCTTAATGTGGGGTGCTGGCCCTTGAGAGAAAGGATTTTGAACACTCTTGGTTTTCCGCTCAAGACAGATTTGGGTGCATTATCACATTCGTTCCTTGGTTGGCCTGCGGGAACTGTTTTTGCTGTTGTGGTTTTCGCCTTGTTGTGAACTTTTCCAACCCGGGCTCCCCCTTCTACACCAAAAAAAAAAAGCCGAACATCCCGCAGGACCGCACTGAGTTTGAATGTAAAGGTGGCCGCTTTCGAAACGGTACTTTTGAAGCACGTATTGCTACCCGCATTTGGATACCCTGAGAGAGTATAAACCTGATGACCGCCCCGGACGATTCTTGGTCGTGGGAGGTTGGGATCGGATTTGGAGTCGCTGGAACTGCAGTGGTGGTGTTCCACCTCGTTACGACGATATGGTGGCTGTTCAAATGGCGATCGCCAGCTATTTGGAATCGAAGGTATTGTGTTCTGCGTCGCCTGCTGCAGAGTTGCGCTCTTTCCCGCATGCCATCTTCTAATCATCCCGTTTTTTTCCTCCGACTGTTTCTTTCTTGTTCTTCCAATAGTCCATACGTAACCTTGATACAAGCCGTCCTCAGCTTAATGTATTTCGTTCAAAACTTTGCTCAAAGCGCCATTCCCCATATACCGTGCTTCATAACGGTATGGGGAAACAACTTTATCACGTCCCTCTGGTACATGTGCGTAATATGTCGCTCGTAAGTACACTCTGATCGCCCACTGGAAACCTCTTTTTGGCAATGAATGTTAAAAAGTCGCTACAGATTACGATTGAAACAGGAGAATGAAATGTTCGCTCGAAAATTGGAGATTCTAAGTAGATGCGGACCCGAATTCTCTGAAAAGACTCAAGCTCAGTCGATTTGGCGAAAGATGGCGGGCTTGAGGTCCTCAGAGGCCCTCCGTGACGATCAACTACCAAAATCAAATTCATATGCCGAGAGCAAGTCCGCTACAGGCACACAGGGATACGCTGAGCAGCCGGCTGCATTGGATAATGTCCCGCCACCACCATCCCCTCTGTACAATGATTTTACACTGTTTTCTGTGACGAAAGAGAATGCGCACCGGCAGATTGAGGTCAATTGGTATCTCCGTCAACGGGCGGCAGCGATCGATCAATGGATGGCGAGGAACTTTGGACTGTCAGTGGCCTTTGTTTTTGTTGTGACTATGATCATACAAGTGACGACAAAGACACATCGGATATGGCCGACAATTGCATGGACCCATACCTGCCCCATGGGATGGGAATTTCTCCCAGCATGGACTTTTGGTGTGGTATTCTTTTTTGTGGTGTGTCCCATCCTCCTCTGGAAGCTCCGCGCAACAAAAGATCCACACCTCGTACAGGTGGACGTTTACTTGTGCGTCGTCGTTGGGCTACCCTTTTCCGTACTTGGCCTCGTCTGGTGGGTATTTATAGATCCCAAGTTTCCCAACGCCTTTTCGGCCGGCAATGTTTTCTTGATGATGGTGGCGATTACAGGGCATGTATCGTCGATCGTTATGCCGCTATGGAAGGCAGTTATGGATGAGAAGCGAAAACGACGAAGAAAGTTGTTGATGAACCTGGAGCACTTTATCATGGTTCTGGATGATCCAGTCTTGTCCTATGAGTTCAGGGCGTTTACCATTGCTGGTAGGTGGATAACCAACATTGATGCAACAGTTCTGTGCGGTGCTAAATTCTTGTACGAAAATCCACTTTTCAGACTCGTGCGTAGAGCTCATAATCTTTTATCAAGAATATCAAAATCTACAGCGTCAAGCTCGAGCCATTCTTCTCAGTCACATCCCCCAGAGTGGTGATGGAGCGGCTAATATGACTACCGATAATGTTCTGCACCCACTTTCGGGATTCATCCGACGCCTCAGCAACTTTATGCAACAAACACCGGAAGATGTAGAAGATGCAGAGCAAGCTATAGGAATGGCCAACCCTGCCTCGTTACCGCCAAATTCCACTATATCCCAACCCGACGACGCAGGCAGTCGTTCCATGTCATCCACATCCCCTGCATCCCTTACGGGTTCCATCCGCTTATCCGCATCCATCCGCAAACACGTCCGAAGCATGTCAAATGTAAGCAGACACTCACCAAAAAGAAGAGCTGCATTAGATGGATCGGCCATGCCTGCATCTTTGGATGACTTGGTCGCTGTTTCCCCTGTCCCAAAGGAACTTCGACCATTGTTCGTTGGGTTTTTCCAAATGTTTGTAAAACATGATGCTCCGATGGCTGTCAATGTCTCGCATGAGGTATTACAATCCGTCGTGGGCAAGATTGAACGAAAGGAATTGGTAGTGGGTATGTTTGACAGAGTCAAAGACGAGGTGGTGAAAAATCTGGTAAGTATTAAGCGCCTGATGACGTACCATGCAGGGTCTGACTAGTAGTATTTTACTTTTAGTATTTGAACTGCTTTCCAAAATTCCTTCAAATCGAACGCGCAAAGGGGAATTATCTGCCGCCTGACGAGAAGATGATAAAGTATCCCGCTGCATGAACGAAGCCGACGGTAGAATGAATGGGAATATAAATGGGAGTGGACGGGCATTTGTCAAATTGCATTTTGTATTTATTCAAAAAGTATCAATTTCACTGCGCACTCGTTTGGAACTGCCCACGATATCCTTTTTGCCAGTACCGATTGATATATATTGACACACATTTTTAAGTTTACATGTACGCATTAAATTACATGAGCCTTGTAGCTGCTATACAATTTACAGATAAAACACAGTCCAGTGCACATTTTTCCTACGCCGTTGAAAATCCAATCCCTACTATGCTCAGTACCATCATCCCGAGAACCAGTCGCCAATTGGCGACAGCTCCTTTCCACGCGGCCGCCTCAACAGCCGCATCAAATGCCAGATAAGGTGCCCACAACCTACTCGGGTTCCACGTTTCAGGGTTTCCACCTTGCAATGTTTGCACGGCTCGCTGGTATTTCTGGTCACCGTACACCACCCAGGCTTCTTTACATAGCTGTGTTATCGCTTCACCATTTTGAAAAGCCCGGTTGGAAGGCACTGGCCATCCACTTCCATTTACGAGGGCAAAGGGGTACAAGAAGTCCAGTGCACGCTGTATGTTTCGTCCGTCGCTGGTGCTGACGGTAAAGAGGTCCACCTCTAACCCTCCGTTTTGAGATAGCGTTCCTAATGCAAATAAACCTTGAACAAAGGTAACAGATGATTCCCAACTGGAAGTTTTGGCCAGTTCGACTGGGATATTCCCGTTTGGTGAAATAGCAGTAGCAATCCGGTATGACGACCGGTTCCGTAAAACTTGAGATGCATCGTTTGTGCGATTTAAATAAAGAAGCAGGCTGACTTCTTGGACATCGTACCAGACGCCGCGGTAATCGGTGCGCGAGGACTCGTACTGTCCCCGTGGAGAAGTTTGTAGCCATTGTAGGTATGCGGTCGTCCAGTTTGTGAAGGAGGCAAGGTCTTTAGATGTTAAAGACGGGGAAGTACGCAAGAGACTGACACCGTCGATTAATTCATAGAACGTTGACATGGCTACAAAGATGAAAAGAAGCAGAAATAAATAAATCCAGTCAGCTTGGCTATTAACTTTAGCTAGGAGCGCAAGATTTCCCAGTATACTTTACCCATAAGACTGCCATTATAGGGCGCGAACGTGATCGACGTAGCAGGAACCTGGCGCTTTATTCTGGCTACTCCTGCAGGGCGCCCTGGCCACCCAACAGGAATATGATCCCACACATCATCTGTTGTTGTTCCTGGCCAGCCGGGCGGAATGTTGCTAGGGATGGTCACCGTCTGCGGAGCCGTTCTGCCTTTCACTACCTCAGCAAACTCCAAGGTCGGATTCATTCTCGTGGCGTCGTCCAGAAACCATTGACGAAGCCTCTTCACTCCCACATCAGCATATCTCACATCCCCCGTCCAAAACCAAGCTAATCCTGCATTCCAGACATCCTCTACAACCTTGGACAACCACGCCTCATCTGCCACCTGCGTCGACTCGGGGTTTAGCCGTCCATCTATTCGCACATATGGGAGTCCGTTCACGGTCAGATTATTTGGCCAAAAATATCGTGCAAGAGAGTAATAATCGTGCGGGTTGTTGGAAGGCGCCAACTGACTTTTATTCTTGGCCGTCACAGTGTACACAGTTTGATCGTCTACGGAAGCATTGCCGAGACGTGCCACGCGCTTGACAGCTGGATTCAGATCATCTAGACCCGATTGGTAGAGGTCCCGGTTTCGCCAGAGATTCAAGGCATCTATGTAGTATGTTTGAATAGAGTTTGGGAGGGGCTTTCCGGAAGCATCTGTGGGGTAAACTAGGCCGGATGCATACGGCAGCGTTGCGAAAAGGATGACACCAAGGAGATAGCTGAGAAGCGGTATCGTCGTGGCCATGCCCGTTTTCCCCAAACGGTTGCTAAATCTACTGCACAGAAACTGCAAAAGGCAAACGAGTGACACTCTATGTACACATGAGCTCCGCAGTGTGTTCCGCTAAATTCGCCGGATTCCTTGCACATGTACCGTTTTCAAGAGCGCGAATGAAACTTTAACTATCCAGATCTTTTGTTCTGCGCGTCGTCTTCCACGCGTTATTTTGATTATGTAATGAACGATAGTCACGTGTTATGAGATGAAACTCCGCTCCACGGTGTGACAATGTTTTCTTTTCCTTTGGGTGCTGTCGTTGCCAAGTCACATAATCTACTAGATCCACCCATTGACGATACCCATATCAGCATCCCCCGGTCCAAAACCATGCTAATCCCGCATTCCAGACATGTCGAAGCCAAGGTTCTACCCTGGAAGACTGTATTGGTTTAGTAACATCATTTTGAGTGCATCCACTGGAGCAACCCCCACATCTTCAACTGCTAGCTCTCCGCATACCAGTGCGTTGACATCGCCCCGAGATTCGTTGGAACGTCTCAATGATGCCACTCTGACGGATCATGTCTATTTGTGCCCTTCAAGTCCAAAAGGCACTAGACATTCTCTTTTCATCATCGTTACAAGTCGGTCAGATCGGTTAATTCTTGAAGACGCACGACATCTCTATATGCCCATTCATCCAGCCACAGAACCTGAAGAGATCTATCCCTACCCTGTCACCACAATCAATCCCATGTCGTCGGATCCCAACAAGAAGTTATGGCTTTATCTCGGACGGATAATGACCTTTCATGAAGGGCATCTCGATTTAGATTACACATTGCTGCGGAACGGCGTTACCAGAGATACCCTTGAGCGTATCAATGCTGCCGTATTTACAGTACACGGGCTGGCGAAAGCTCGGTATCATTTCGTCAATGCTCCATCTGATGCGGATAGAGATGATGATCGTATGCAGAGTCAAGAACCCAAGAATGAGGATACACCACGAAAACCAAACAATGAGAATGCGCCTGGAAAACGGAAGAGTAGCCGAAGTCAAAGACGAGGGCAAGGAGATCGTCGAAGTTCCAGTGAACATAGAGAGGTAAACGAATTTGGAGCGTTTCCGGCTGACTGGGACATTGATTTTCCTCTCTCAAATGATGATGAGGGTGTGCCGATGTCTGCTATCCCAGCGGAAGTATATGAAGTGGATGTAGATGTAGATGATAACTTGTGTTTCTGACTCCTATTAGTCTCTATTTGAATCACCTATTTTTCACTTGTTTGCCCAAAGTCTTACCAGCTTCTGTTACAAAACTAACATATTTGGTACGTCCATGGGTTTGCCATCAACTCCGGCACTATCTAACAAGGCCTCAATTACGGTAACGTCCATCAATGCTTCTCGCGGTGATAGATCTCCTTGCCCATACTCATTGTTTCGGACGTTCGGCAGCTCTGGAACCCGAAGAATGGCTTTGGCAAACGTCCTAAATTCTTCTTCGATACCATTGAACCCGAAAGTTTTTTCTACGACCTTTTCGCCACCTTCGGCGACCCACCACACAAAGTATTTTCGAGTCCCGTCAATTGGATCGGGTTTTACCTGAAAGTAGAGCGTACCGCTTTCGCATACCACCGTCAAGGATATTTCGAATGGTTTGCCCGACGCTGCAAAGCACATGTTAACTGTCCCACTTGGCAAAGTTTCACTTTGGGATCCGTCTCCTTGTCGCAATCGCAAAATGCCACTGATAAAATCCATCGGGGCGCAGTAATCTAACCACAGTCCTCCAAAAGCGCAGGCTCTATCAACTCTCCATCCTGCTGATGCAACCACTGCCCTTAAAACAGCAATCCAATGCACGCCCCCATCCATCAAAAAGCCACCAGGAAGCGTTGCGCCGTCGCCCGTCCTCCAGCCTGTTTTTACATACTGATTATCCTTTTTCGTTTCAAGGTAACATGTGAGCGCAAACGTTCGTACTCGTCCATTTCCGAGCGTCGAGAACAACTGGGATGCCCAAATTACAGCTGGTTCGCACCGCCAATTTTCGGCCACTTGCCATATCAGATGGCCGCCGTCACGAGTTTTGAGCACGTTTTCATAATCTTTCACCAACTGTAAGCCTTCTTGCACCCCGGTAGCAACGGGCTTTTCGCTTAGGACATGCTTGCCATGCTTCAACGCCATTTGGATAACTTTAATCTGTGTGGCACTTGGCAAGCAAATCACAACAGCATCCACATCCTCCCGCGATAGGAGAGCATCCAGAGTCCTTTCTCCATCTACATTCTCTCCTTGATCAAAATAAACTTTGGGGGCGCCGTGCAAGTAATCATTTGGAACCAATTCAGCAACTTTGCTGGCGGACGCCTCGGATCGACTGTAGATCGCTTGTAGTTTAAACACGCTTGGATGGGCTACAAGAGTCGGAAGGTGGGCGTTTCGAGCAAAGATCCCGGCGCCGAGAAGGGCAACACGAATCGGTAGTTCTGGTGCTTTCATGTCGAGAAACCCAGTTTTTGGGTCTTTGGTTGGGACATAAAGAAAGGAAGCTGGAAAGGGAATGCGTTGATGACAACATCCAGCAATCGATGGCACGTGATCTGTTTAGCCACAGTCCACCAATCTGTCCACCGTTTCCTGGACAAGTATCCATCTATTCTCTCCTGCATGTAAACATTGGCAAATACTCAAGAGTTTCATGAGCCTTGACTCTACGGTGGTATTGGAAGATGATTGCTTAATGCAAGATGCATTTGCAATTTATTGATTTGCATCCATGATATGGCATTCATCGTTAACCAAGTATTCCATGAAGTCTCTGGTTTGCATTTCAGTTGGAATACCGGGAATGATGGAATTTTGATAACAAGTCCTTCATATCGATATCCGTGCCGCATGGTGTGGCGGCTGTCCGCGCGCTCCGAATTGCGTGTGTCGCGCCTGCTTAGCCACGCGCATCAGAACACGATCGAGATCAGGACGCCATCATTAGGCCGTGCATGCGAACCGTAGAATGGGATATCTCCAGACTGTGCGAAAGTACAGTATCTATCGTCAGAAATCCAATCATCAGTCATACTCTAACTCAGCATCCAAAAGCTGCGGATGTAGCTATGGGTATTGATGTATTTCTGTAGGAGCCTGCATGTCCGTCGGCAGCCCGGCAACCGCTCATCGATTTCGGGGATAATTTGGTTTGCATTTTTGTGTTGTGTTGTGTTTCCTTTCGGGTCGGTCATGTCGCGGATTTGTTGAAAGGTTCTATCAAGATTTGTCGCAATGTAGAGTCGGGTGCTAGGCAATATCCTCAACTTGAGGAAGAGGTTTACAAGGGAGTTGTTTTGTCGCTAGGTTCTTGGGTTGGGTATTTTTCCATTCATGCGCTTTCTCACATCCGACGACACCTATCGTGATTATTACTGTCTTCACAGGCATATGCTTGCGCATGCATTTACCCTCTCATGGATGCAAGTGTTGAGGATTTGGAGTATTCAGGCGAGTTAGAGAACACTGACAGTCTTGGCAGAATATTTCAACTTGGGCGGATCCATTGACCAAGCTGTTACCATATTCGCGCATTCCTAACCAACACGGCAGCGTAAATGGACCTGTAATTCTGTCATTGCTTGGTACAATTCTGTGTCTCCTCGTCTGGCTTACTGAGTTTTGCAATATCTCGCCCTCTGACGAAGGCAATTTGAAACGAAACCGCTCCCACTCTTGCTGATTCCGGCTCATGCTTCCTTTAATCAATGACATGATTCAACACACAAAATATACAAAGAGAGAAAAGATGAGAGCATCCGTATGGAGAGCGATCAACGGAGCTAGTGAAGCCACATCAAGGAACTGCATCAAGAGCTTTAAAACAGTCCGACGCGCAAATACGACCCAGAATTGGAATGTGGTTCGAGTGTCGTAGCGTCATCATCGAACTATGCATGCCTGCCACCCCCAACCTGCACCGATCTCTCATTGGCTTTGGATACAGTGACATCTTCGTGGCTCTGATATGCTCCTACCATCACTTTAGCGTTCTGGTAGGAGCTGAGCGCGCAAGGTTTGGTTTTAGAGTTTGGCCGGTGGGCCACAACACGAAAGCAAGCGACATCCAAAAAAATAAACGAAAATAGACGCAACGAGAACGTATACCCTAACGGACGCTCGACCTTTTAACCTCACATCTATTGCTACGGGGTTGCATAGTGAATTAGTCTGCTCATGACAGCTTACCGAACGCGATCGGTTTCTCCCTCTGCGGCATCAACTGCACCACTCCTTCAACGGTCGAGCATTGATACAGCGGCAGAATCATTGACGGACTTGGAAGGCGATGAGGCTGATATGCAGGCTGCAGCAGCGGCAGCTGGAATACGGCTGAGTGGGCGACCCGACGCTGCGAGATTGTTGAATAATGTGGAGGAAGGTGTGGGGTATGTAGTCGAACTATTCTGGACTGTGCCAAGAATGGTCAATGTGAAATATACACATCATGAACTATGAAGAGGGTTCTAATTAGGGAACATGTTGCCCTAGATCCGATCCAGCGTCATTTTCTTCATTTAAGCGCAAAACAAGTTCTCGACGCACGTCTGGGATGGGGACACCAACTGGGAGTAGCAGCAGCAGCGCACAGCGGTTCTTGGGTGGACTAGCCGCATCATGGAGGTCATCCAGTTCCAGATCTTCTCATACAAGAGATGGGTCAAGTTTTATGCCCACTTCTCCGGGTGTTTATCATGGGCCTTCGAATGCGAATAAAGTAGGTTGAGATACCATGCGTTGCATGGTTTTATTCCGAATTCTAAGTGTACGTTGCAGATTGATGAATATGATCCAAGTTCTCTTGAATGGGCGATGGAAGGGACAGGGCGTAGAGTTGTGTATGATGATTTTACGACTATCGGTAATGTTGTCATCACATACATTATGGGAATCGACATGGGCTGACATATCAATATCTTCACTCTTGGTCGTTGTAGACTGGATTCACGATTTCTCCAAAGGTGAAATCGTCACGTCGTGTACCGGATAAAGCAAATGGCTAATAAGCAGCATCTCATTTTAGAGCGCGTCCGAATACGTAATCTTCAGAACCTCAGAGGCGTACGGGGAACTCTGCGAAAAGCTTACGATGCATGCCAAGCATGGATTCTAGTATTCATAGTTGGTGAGGACTCGGAAATTCATGATGCGGCATGTTGGCGAGCATCTCATCTAGTAAAAAAAATGTTAGGTGCGATTACAGGATGGCTGGCAGCGTACATTGATGTAGCGTCGGAATGGGCAAGCGATCTGAAAGAAGGGTATTGTAAAGAGGGGTTCTACCTGAACAGAAAATTCTGTTGTTGGCATGTGGAAGGTAGGATATCACGGCGTTTCGGTTTGTGTGATAACAGCGTACATGTTCTCATTTCATTCTCCTTTTTCTTCTAGCCAATGAGGAATGTACAGAGTGGGCAACGTGGAGTATGACTTTTAATGCGCAATCCGGCGCAGCAATGTGGGGCGCGGAATATTTCATGTTCACTGTATTCGGAACGGCATTTGCTCTCGCAAGTGCTGTACTAGTCAAAGTTTACGCTCCGTAAGCACATGAATTGGCATCCTTACTACGGCCATAATTCTGAGTTTGTTTGTTAGGTATGCGGCTGGGTCGGGTATCCCAGAAGTCAAGACCATCCTAGGCGGCTTTGTCATTCGAAAGTTTCTTGGAGGCTGGACGTTACTGGTATGTCTCACTAGTTACAACAAACGAACTCAATCTCGTTCCTAAAATTGAGTAATTTCAGATTAAATGCATTGGTCTTTGTCTATCGGTAGCATCAGGGTTATCGTTGGGCAAAGAAGGTCCACTCGTCCACGTGGCATGCTGTGTAGGAAATATTTTCCCGAGGATTTTTGACAAGTATGCAAAGAATGAAGCCAAGAAGAGGGAGATATTGGTGAGTGGCTTTTTCTAGTCGAATGTGCAAACAAATGTTGACAGTTTCTGGTTGTGTAGAGTGCTTCCAGTGCAGCTGGCGTGTCAGTTGCTTTCGGCGCCCCGATTGGTGGTGTGCTGTTTTCCTTGGAGGTGGGTATGCTATGTACCCTATATGACCAAAGACGCGAGGCTAATGCTGTTACGTCCATACAGGAAGTTTCCTACTACTTCCCATATAAAACCATGTGGAGATCATTTTTCTGTGCCATGGTTGCGGCGATCTCATTGCAATTAGTGAACCCGTTTCGGACGGGCAAGTTGGTACGTACCGTTATAGTCGTACAGATGATATTTCTCGTTGTCATTGATTTTCGGGTCAATGGTATGTTCGCGGCTTAGGTGTTGTTTGCGGTGGAATATAAAAGAGCGTGGCACGGGTTCGAGCTTCCGTTTTTTGTCTTGCTGGGTATTCTTGGGGTAAGTGTCCCCGCCAAAAACTTTTGCGCTATCTGTCCTCGCTCATTTTATGGACAATTAGGGATTGTATGGGTCATTTTTTATTCGAATGGTGCGTAGGGTTGTGTTCTTTGTGCGTGTTGTTTACGATATTTATCTAAATGTTTGAATACCAGAACATTCGGGTAGCTGCCTACCGTAAATCATCGTGGTTACGACATTGGGTGATTGCCGAGGTCGGAGTGGTGGCCATCCTTACCGCGCTCTTGAGTTTTGCGCATCCTTTTTTGAGGTATTTGCAAACTGGTTTAATAACAGATTCAAATTCGTAAATATTGATCATTTGGATGGTTAGGGTTAGCACTGTGGAGCTCGTTGCAAACTTGTTTAAAGAGTGTATTGACAATGAAACAGATTTTTACGGGCTGTGCAGGTGGGAGATTTACAAACGAGGTGCTCTTTGTTTATCTGGTGTGGTTTTGACGCTTTTGTACAGTGACCACGAGAATGCTTTGGCATCCGTGGTGAAATACCTGTTCCTAGCGGCGGGAATCAAAATCTTTTTCACAATCTTTACGTTTGGGATACGTGTTCCAGCCGGGATTTTGTGCGTATTTGGACTTGTTTTGGTGTAGTTGTTACGTGGACTTATTGTATTCTTTTTAGCATTCCGTCCATGGCTGTGGGAGCCTGTGTGGGGCGGGCCCTGGGTATCGGGATGCAGCTTTGGCAGATGGCGTATCCCAACATGTGGATGTTCAGTTCGTGTAAACCGCATGAGCAGTGCGTGACACCTGGGACCTACGCAAGTGAGTGGGCCTTTCAAAGTATGCAACAACATTTCAGCTTTTATTCATATGGATTTTTTTTTTATTTTTTTTTTAGTGGTGGGAGCAGCCGCGGCGTTGGGAGGCGTGACGCGCATGACAGTGTCCTTGACTGTCATCATGTTTGAGCTGACTGGGGCCTTGACATACAGTTACGTTTCAAAAACTGATTACCCATTCCCCAATGTTCAACAAAACTAAATACCCACCTTTTTGACAGTCCTCCCAATCATGTTAACCGTCATGGTCTCCAAATGGGTCGGAGACGCCCTAGGCAAAGCATCCATCTACGACGCACTCATCGAATTAAACGGCTACCCCTTCCTAGACGCCAAAGAAGAGTACACATACAGCACCACAGTGGGATCCGTCATGACCCGCGTCGAGGATCTTGAAGTCATTTGTGGGAGTGGGTGTACGTTGGAGGCTTTGAGTGAGTTGGTACAGACGACGGGGTTTAAGGGGTACCCGGTTGTAGCGGGGTTGGATGGGATGGTTTTGGTTGGGTATGCTGGGAGTGCCGAGTTGAGGTATGCCATTGGTGAGTTATTTTTATATTTATGTTTTTTTTTTTTGTTTCTTTGTGTGTTTAATGTAACTCTTTGGTTTTAGATCAAGCCCATCAAAACAGGTGTCCACCGACAACACTCTGCATCTTTACAGACCTCCAACAAGACACCGAAGACCCCTTTCTAGATTTCCGCCCCTGGACAGACCAAACCCCCATGACCATCTCCCCCAAATTCCCCATGGAACTCGTCATGGAATTATTCAAGAAAATGGGGTTACGCTATGTGCTTGTTGTGCAGGATGGCCGACTCGTTGGGATTGTGACTAAAAAGGATTTGTTGAGGCATGTGAGTTGGAAACGGGGTGATGAGAATGAGGATGTTGGGGGTGTGGGGTGGAATCGGGTCGTTGGGTAAAAGCCATTACTTTTTTTTGTATCTAGTCTTTCTTTTTTTTTTTTTTTAATGGATTTGATAGTAACGAAATAAAAGAAACACAGAATATCAATATGAAAATCACTTGGATATCATTTTGCCTACAAATCTCAAAGAAACAAGTTGCTTTGAACGACCTTCTGAATGTCCCCTTGTCTTTCATCTCTACCATCCACCATCCGATATACCCTCCCACGCTCTACAATCCCACCCAACACCCAACACACACACCCCAGAAAAAATAACGAATCAACGTTAACGCAAAACGCAAGAGAAAAAAAATGTATATATCAGAAAAAGACTGAAAAATACTAGCCAGGTTCCATATAAAATACAAAAGAAAACAGCAATAAAAGAATGTTTGGAAGCAGGAAATAACCCAACAAACTCTACGAGTTTGTTCTATGAGGTACTATAAAGGTTGGGAACGCGGTGGGGTATCGCATAAAAAGAACAACAAAAAGAACACAGAATCGTAATCCCATCTTTCATATCTCAAGGTCATAAAAAAAACTTTAAGAAACAGCTTGAGGTTGGGACTGAGCTCTAAACCTCCTCAATTCCGGAAACTCTTCCATAACATCCCTCGAAGGCCCGCTGGTACTATTCCGCGATTCATTCGATGTGCGCATGGGGGGTTGTGACGGACTATTGGATTCAACAATAACCGTAAACCGTCCGACTTTGGTAATAGCAGTGCGGTGTTCCGTGTGAAGCGTAGGTGGATGAAAAAAGGTTGGATCCAGAATCGTGGTGGTGGGAGTCGAAAGTGACAGAGCTGAACTCGAAAACGTGGTTAAATCTTCTTCTTCCGTGTCGGACATGACGAGGACTTTGATGTGCGCCAAGGAAGCGAATTCACGGGCAGTGAGTTGATCAGAGGAGATGGTGGACAGTGGATCGTGTTTTGGGTCGGGATCCGTTGGGATGGTATCGCACAGGACAGCATCATCATCTTGTCGGGACCGCATGAATTTCCCAACGACATGTCGTAAACGCTCACCCACCCCTCGTCGCCGTTTTCGCCTCCCAATACTATTCTCGTCGTCTTCATGGCGCTCTAACCCGCATGGTGGAAACGTTGACACGGAATCCGCGTGCGAAAACCCCAGGAAGGATAGGAGGGATGCCACCGTTGTTTGATGCGAGTAGGAGCGCTTCATTGGGAGGTCTGGGTGGATGGACATTGTTCAAAAGGACGACATTTTAAAGGTTTGATTTTGCAAGTACGGAGGAGCGAGAGGTTGGATATAAAAGCACACGGTAAAGTGTGGATGAGGTGAATAAAGAGAAAGGATTGCGGGGTGCCGACGGAACAAGGTGAGAAAAAACAATGACACTGTCTAAATGTGTTTATGTATCCTGACAAATGCAGAAACACGACAAGACGAGTGTCAAGTTTAGAATGGGTAAAGAAAACCCGGACCGTTTGTTCCAATGAGCCCAAAATCAAAAGAAATTGGGGACAAGATGAACAAACCCTTGTAGCAGAGCCCCCCAACACAAGAAATTCAAAAGTGGCGAAAGAGACTCCAATGAACAATCCACGTGGCTGAGGACGATGAGGTAATCATTTGGTTTTCGTTCGGACTTTCACGAGCTGATCTGCAAAACGGAACTATATGGAGCTATACCCACTTGGGCCATGAACAGGTTTCCTTTGTTTATGCATGAATGTGCTTTTTTTTGTTTGTGAAGGGGGAGAATGGGGCATATGGATTCCACATTGCATATGGAGCTGTTCCAGCAATGGATCTCCACAACAAGTTGGACGGGCATCCACCATTCCATGGGAGCTATACAAACGAATAAAAACAATAAAAGTACATGTTGATCATACATTTCAAAGACAATTAAGGTTGACAAAAAAATCCCTACAAACTACAAAAAGTAACAATTATGATTTAGCAATCCCAATAACGCCACAGGCAACCCTCGCTCCCGAATTCCCATTCGTTTTCGACGTCGGCGCATTCCCACGACCCAAATCATCTCGATTGGCATGAACGACAAACGACCTCCTATAACACCCCAAAAAAAACCATCAACAAAAAAAAAACCGATAAAAATCACCACTTGTTACGTTACCCAATGATATTATACCGTCCATCCAAAGCAATAACCGAATCCACAATCTCAGTATCAACAACTCCAAACTCATTTGCAACGATATTACCCAAATCACCGGCATGCCGTACAGAATCGGTCGGAGCACCATGGGTAGTGTTGTCAGGATTGAAGTGATCACCCGCTGCAGTGCAATTGGGAAAAATGGATCCAAAGGCGTGAACATGGAACCCGTGTTCACCCGGTGAAAGACCTTGAATGTAGAGTTTGAGGTGCAGACCGGTTTTGGTTTGGGTGATGTCCACGGTGCCGTTTATCTTTGTTGAGGCTGATGGGTCAGGTTGGAGGTAGGATGTAGCTTTTTGGGGGGTTGGGGTGTTGGTGCGGCGACATGGTGTGCTGCTTGCGAGGGTGAGGAGAAGACTGAAGAGGAGAGCTTTGAGCATTGTAAAAGAGCAAGAAAAACAAAATGTGTGTGTGTTTAAAATGTTCAAGTATTTTGTTTGATGTGGGGAAACGGCTGTAATGGTTGCCTTTATATAATACACTTTTGGCCCGTAACGTGCGCAACGCTATGCAAAAATCCATTTTTTTTGCCTTGTTCCTTTTTTGCTCGCACTAGCATGGAGTTTTCATTTGCATAACCATGTATCTCACATGGCGTCAAAATAGTTAAAAAGAGGGCATGGCCACATCCAGCAATAACACCTCAACGTCAAAAAGGAAAAAAAAAAAAAAACTATGCCAAAAGAAATAGATTTCCGCTCACCCACGCACGCACGCAAAGAAAACACGCAAAGAACACTTCAGAGCGAATCTGATGTCATGAATAAAAAACCCTTTTGCATAAAGAGTCAAAAAGAGACAATGCATTTGTGTTCACGGAGTTTTCACCAAAAATACGACAAACCATGCAACATGACATACAAACGCAGTAAATTGTTGGCATGTGGGGAAAAGAAGACTGTGGTAGATTGGCTATGCACACTCCCCCCTTGCCATGTGACTCTTCCAACTCTCAACGATAAAATACTCGACAACGTACATAGCCTCATACGGCGAGGACGGTGGATAGAGTCATCCGCATTGCTCGCCGCGTACACACTTTTGACATCAACACCCGAAGAAATGAATGAAAAAAAACTTATCCTGATATGCATCACGTAATCATTGTGGGGGATGGGGAGACATTTTAGGATAAAAGTTGTCCTAGTTTATCCCCACATTTGTAGACGATCTTATCTGAAGTACCAACTGGGTACATTACATAAAGAGTAGATTGGACGTTTAATGACCGAATACTTTTGCATCACTATGGGAATTTCCCACTTGTCCAAACCCTAGTTTATTCTTAGTGCGGAGCCGGTGGGTATTGGCACTAGCACCCGCACCAGGGATTGAACCGGCGACAACCGGCTCGGAAAACCTAATCTAACCAATCTAAGCTACGGCTGGAACACTCCTGCTGAACACTTCTGGTCTACTGTGTCCATCCAACATTGATTGCACGATTATCAGCATATTGCAGGTGCTCAGCGTATCTCGATTCCAGTAGCGCATCGTCCAGGCTTGCTGACAGTTAGGGTTGGTACAACCCAGCAATCCATGGACTTTTTCAATCTTGCCTTCTCGTCGTCGCCAAGGTCTTGAATGAGGTCGTGTTTTGAAACCTTTTTCAAGGAAGTCATCGGATGAACAGTGAGGGCAGACAGATGAGGTTTTATACTCGTTGAGAAGGAAGCAGTTGATCCTGTTGCACTTAAAGAGGGTGCGCCAACCTTTCGTCTTTGATGAGGTCTGAAATCTTGCAGTTCGACCGGCATCGCTCCAATCTCCCATCACAATGGTAAAGTTTTCACCGTACTTGTTGCATAAGTTGGATATGAGGTTCGATTCACTCTTCTGACGGTTTATAAATGCATGCCACTTCCACCGCGTGTGGGCAGGATGCGAATAGAAGTCCTTTCGACGATCCCAATCAGCGCAGCGAACGAGAAGGTAACGCATGAAGTCTATGAGGTTCATCGTCTTGTGGCTTGGGATACGTGATTCTATGAGGTCAATACTGCCAGCTTTCATCCGCTGCCGTTCTTTTGCAAATCGACGGCTTCCAGTCTCCTTGCAGCATTGATTGGCGGTGTAACGGAAGATGGTGCCCTTGTTGTCTTGGCAGTAGAGAATGTCGCGCTTGTTTGGATCGATAACGACAATGTTCTCTTGACAAGCAGATAAGTTGTTTTCCACATACAGCACCTTCACCTCAGCTGCTAGAGCCTTTGCTGACTTTCTCGCTCCGCGCTTTCCGTACTTGTCAGCTTCTGGGTGCTTTAGGTATACAGACACTGAGGTACCGTCCGTTGTGATTGAGCCTTCAAACTGCATATCGTGGCGAGACCGAAAAGCCTTGGTACGCAGATTGCAGATGCGCATCCATAAATCGACCTTCGCTACGGCTTCTGCATCTCGCCGCGTGATGCAAAGGATATGAGAGTAGAGGATGACGGTGTCGATCCGCACATGGCTTTGGATGAGGGAGCGGCGAAGTGGGATTGCACTGAACCGTCGAAATCCATGCTTTTCATATAGGCTTGACAACCGACAGTAGGCAGGGAAGAAGGCGAGAGGGTCTACAGCAACTGAATATGTGAGCGGCTGGTCGGAAAGGGGAATGAAGGACCACATCTCTTCTAGAAGCTCACTCTCTTCAGCGGTCAAGTCATCGAGTGACTCGGGCACAATATCAAAAAGGAAAATTGACTTCAAGTAGCATAGCCGAGTAAAGAAAGCTTGCCGCGCATCGCTTTTCAGTGGCAGTCGCTGCTTGTGTCCCTTCACGTCGAGCCGCAGATTGATATACCGAAGGAGCATCTGCATGAAATGTTCTTGAACGTTGACTTTCAGGTTCGCCATCATACTCGCTGTCAGGTAATTGACTGATTGCTGCTCGCCTCGTAGATTTGGGTGAACGAAGCCGACGATTTGGCAGTACCGTTGAACATATGGCAGCAAACAATCCCGCCATGCCTTCTTTGCTTCCTTTCTTGGATGCCAAGCCTCCCCCTTGTTGAGAAGATAGAGAATTGCTTCGATGGTCTCCTCGTTCACGGTGAAGGTTGGTGCAGATAGGATGTAGAATTTGAGAGCGTGGGAAGCGTGGTCGGCGAGTTGATGGATGATGGCGATGTAATCTAGAAGACGCTGCCGGTAGGTCCCATTAGGTAAGAAAGCCTTTGCAAAGGAAGTCTTGTTGCATGAATGCAGACAGGTAGGTCGATTGTCGAGTTTTTGCTTCTTCTTTGGTGGCATGATGATTGGAATAGAAAAATGGATGAAAGCCTGGGAAATGGGAAGAGAATGATGAAAACCTGGGAAATGGGCAGAGAAGGCGGGTTTATATAGAGATATGACAACTGCGCATTGGACCCGTTTTTCAATGGTGGAGCAACTGCAGAATATTCAATCCGTTCATTGCCGCACATATTGGACCCGTTTTTAATGGTGGAGCATCGTTTGTGCATCGAACCATTATCAAATCATAGTTCATGAGTCTAAATCGAGTAAAATTATGATTCAATTGGTTGGAATCACTGTACTAGTGCCAATACCCACCGGCTCCGCACTATGGTTCATTCTTGAAAAAACATTGTCCCATTCAGTATTCTTTTCAAGGGCATGTATTAAAATCTAAAAAGAACAAAAAAAATACAACACACCAAAAAAACCCCATTCCCAAACTGTCTACCCACTCAAATCCTGCTGAACAACCAACTGATAATACAGTCCCCGTTCGGCAATCAAACTCTGATGAGTCCCCGACTCTGCAACAACACCATCCTTGAATACATAAATCACATCAGCATCCTTGATACTACTCAACCGATGTGCAATAGCAATGGTCGTACGGCCCCGGGAAGCTTTATCAAGGGCGGCTTGGACGACTTTTTCAGAGGTGGCGTCTAGGGCGGATGTCGCTTCGTCGAGCAAGAGGATTTTGGGGTTACGGATTAAAGCACGGGCAATGGCCACGCGTTGTTTTTGGCCGCCAGAGAGTTGGGTGCCCTTTCCGCCTAGAGAGGTATCGTACCCATCAGGTAAGGATGTGATGAAATCGTGAATGTTGGCGTCTTTGGCGGCTTGGATAATGGTTTCGTCAGAGGGCATGGAAGGGAGGCCGTAGCAAATGTTTTCCTTGATGGTTAGGTTGTAGAGGTTGGGCTCTTGGCCTACCAGAGATACAATCTCGCGGAGGTTGGAAATGGACAGGGAATTGATGGGTTGGTTGTCAATGGTAATGGTGCCAGAAACAGTGTCGTAAAATCGTTCCATGAGGCCAATGGTGGTGGATTTGCCGCAACCCGAAGGGCCAACCAAGGCAACGAATTGGCCTGGTTTGACAACAAGGTCGAGGCCACGGAGGACCTTGATGGATGGCCGGTTGGGGTAGACAAAGTGGACGTTTTTGAATTCAACTTTGCCTTGGGTGGTAGCCTTGTCCAAGCTCGTGCCAGAGGGGTCCCAGTTGTCAATCGGGGGTTTGCGCTCAAAGAGGTCCAACATGTATTTAGCGGAATCGTGCGCTTTACCAACATCGGGCATGAGCGAAAAGACACGGCCCGCGGCTTGGGAGGCAAAGACAATGGCCATAAACGTTGTGAAAAAGGTGCGCACACCGTCCGAGCCCCCATATTCTCCCGTGACAATGAGTTTACCACCGTACCAGAACCCAAGGGCGTTGATCAAGAACGTGACGGTTTGAGAGAAGGCGTAAATGGCGGTATTCCCAATGGCATTTCGGCGACCGATTCGTAGAGGCTCTTCCAAGTCGTGGTGGTAGACCTGAGCCACATCCTCTTCACGACTGAGGGCCGCAACGGTGCGCATGGCTGCCACGGCTTCACAAGCAACTTGAGCTGACCGCTCATAGTAAATCTTTGTGGCTTGGTTCCCCTTTCGAATCAAATCCATCCGGAGTTTGTTGGCGGCGACCATGAGTGGGAGGGTCGACAAGACAACCAGACCGAGCTTCCATCCCGTCGCGACGGCTACAATAGCACCGCCGAGAATTGACGTGGTGAGTTCGAGGAGGTTACCAGCAATTTGGCCAGACATGTTTTGCACATTTTGGGCGTCGTTGGAAAGGTTGGACGTGAGAGCTCCGACAGAGTGTTCTTCCACGTCAAACCACGCAATATCTTGACGCATCATGGTCCGGAACGACTTGTCACGCAGGCTATAAATTAAAAAAGCGTCAGCTCAATGTCCCATATAATTAAAAAAAAAAACCAAAAAAAACGTACCGAGTGGTCAACTTTTCTCCCGAAATTCCAAACATGGTAAACTTTATAAAACTCGCAAACAAATTGGCAATCCCAATCACCAAAAACATGAGCGCCCAAAAATCTGCATCGTGCCGTAATTTGGCATCGTCATTCACGATGAAAAAGACGTTGATAAAGTGTCCAAAGAGGATAGCAAACACGGGTTGGGTGATGCCATTGACAATGGAACCGAGGAGACCGAGCGCAATGTAGTGGGCTTCCGCACGGTTCAGCTTCATAATCTTGTTAAAAATCCGGAGGGTGTCGAGAGTCGAAGGTTGAGGTGTCTTGCCAGGTGTTGACACGTCTGGTATGCTTTTACCCGAACGGGTGCTATGGGTCGAGTGCACAGAGTTGGCTCTGACAAGACCCTTTGCTGGTTCTTGCTCATCCTCAAGGGCAACGGCGTCAGGGTCCACCTTGGGTTTCGCCTTTTCTGCTTCTGCTTCCTTTTTGGCGCTAATCTGCTGTGCTTCCACCAACTTACGGTAAAACCCGCCTTCTTTTGCCACCAAGGAATGGTGAGTACCCGTCTCAATGATTCTGCCTTGGTCCATGACAATGATATTATCTGCGTTCCGAATGGTGGAGAGTCGGTGGGCAATGACAATGGTCGTACGGCCTTGCGCGGCGCGGTCAAGCGCTTCTTGGACCAGTTTTTCAGACTCGGTGTCGAGGGCGGACGTGGCCTCGTCGAGCAAGAGAATCGGTGGGTTCTTAACAATGGCTCGCGCAATGGCGATACGCTGCTTTTGACCACCCGAGAGGAGCAGACCGCGCTCACCAATGCGGGTTTCGTACTTTTGGGGTAGGGCCATGATAAAGTTGTGGGCATTGGCAAACTTGCATGCCTCGATAATCTTGTCCATTTTCTTCTCTTTTGGCAGTTGTTCGTCGGCTGTGCCAACGAGACCGTGCGCGACATTCTCCCACAAGGTCCCTTTGAACAGGACGGGTTCCTGGGTCACATAACCAATTTGCTGACGGAGCCATTTGACATTGAGGGTGGTAATGTCAACACCGTCGAGATGAATAGTGCCCGATTCTGGGTCATAGAAACGTTCGAGGAGCTGAATAATGGTCGACTTTCCTGAACCTGAACTTCCCACCAACGCACAAGTCGTTCCCGGTTCAATGGTCAAGGTCATGCCGTGGAGGACAACGACTTCGGGACGCGAGGGGTATCGGAATTTCACGTCCTTGACGACAATGCGGCCATGGACCTCGTTAGGGCGGTAACCGCCTGGGGCTGCCGAGTCAATCTCGGGCAGGCGGTCAATGGCTTCAAACAAGGTTGTCCCCGCACCAATAGCAAAAGAAAAGGCAGTGACTTCACTCGAAGTACCAGCGAGGGCAAAGGCACCAATGAGAACGGAAAAGAAGCATGTCATAATGTCTCCGGGCAGGACTTCCTTGTCCACGAGCATTTTGGAGCCGTACCAAAAGGCCAAGGCATATGTCGAAAAAATGACAAACTGGATGCAGCCCCATCCCATTCCCGTCACGATTTGCTTTTTGATGCCAAAGACCTCGGCCTTGCCGAGCAAGGAATAGTAGACTTTGGCCATTTTTTCTTGGGACATGAACGAGGTGACGGTGCGAATCGAGGAAAAGGTTTCTTCAGCGACATCACCGGCGGACGCGTACGAGTTGAGTCCTTCACGGGTATACTTGCCGACAAAGCGTCCCAAAAAGGCAGCGGTGATGCCAATGGCGGGAACGCAGCACAAGAGGACGAGGGTGAGTTTCCAGCTGTGGGAAAAGGCGACGGCGAAACCAGCGACAAAGGTGGCAAAGTTCATGAAAAACATGGGTACTTTTTCACTAATGCCATCCTGAACCATTTGGGTATCGGTGATGATGCGGGTGGAGACTTGGCCTCCACCAGTCGAGTCAAAATAGGCAATGTTTTGACGGAGGATGGCTTGGAGGTAGCCTTCACGGATGCGATGGGAAATGTTTTCCCCGGTAAAGAGCCAAGTGGCCATGTAAATGTAGGTAGCAAAGAACATGGCAATGCCGAGGTAGACAAAAATGAGGGATTTCTCATTGATGGTGTCTTGCATGGCGTCCTGGATGGCGGATCGTTGGATGGGAGTCAACGCTGACATGTCTGTGTTTTGCACGGCGCCAAAAGTGTTTGTCAAGTCACCAAAGATGATGGTCATGAGCGGCAGTACGGCCCCAGCACCGCAAGCAGCAATGAGACCAATGACCATCAAGAGACGCTCCAGATTGGTCGAGTAACGCATCAAGAGGGCCATGTAAGAGATGCGCTTGACAGGAGCGGGTTTGGAGGCGGGAGGGGCGGGCGGTTTCTCTGATTTGACAAGTGCATATGTTTCTGCGGTCTCTACGAGGTCTTTGGGGCCGGATGCAGCGGGAGCAGGCGTAGCAGAGATGGAAGGAATGACGGGAAGGGATTCATGCAATGATGATTTGCGAGAGCGAGTAGACTTGCGATCGTCTTCCACCACCTTGTAACTGTCATTTGTGTTGTTGCCAGCAACCTCTACAGGTGGATCCTCCACCTTGTTGACTTGTACCATTTCTGGCAGTTGTGATGATGATGGATGATCTGCCATCGTTGCGCGAGAGCAATGCGTGTGAATGTGAAAAAGAAGCAATCGTTTATATATGAGAAAATCAATAAAAACAAGTGGGAATATCGGGACTCCGACCCTTTTTAGATTGTGTGACTGTGAAAGACTGGGGAAATGTCCGAGTGTTCCAAATTTATCCGGATTCCATTCAAAAACAGAGCGCGTTCTATTTCCGTGGAGAGAGTGGGAGAGAGTAACTAGTAGTGTTGTGTGAATGGGGGGAATGAGGGTAAATAGAGGGGATATGTGAGAGATATTTTTATTATTATTGGACTTATTACTAATCTACTCTCTTCTCTCTCTCTCTTGTCTGTATCGTCTCTCTACTCTTCCTGATCAAGTTGCTTATCCTCCTACTCTATAATGTCCACTACAAACGGCTCTCTCAATATGGCAAGTTTTTAAGCCGCAAAATCATTTACTACTTTTATTCTTTATTCTTGCTGACATATTCATTTCTACAACTGATTTGTTCTTTATAGAAACACTTGGATTTTGCCATCACGCACGTGTCCCTTGCTAGTGATAGAGTAACTAATGCACATTGGATTGTTAGCACAGCACCATAGCGCAGAGGAAGCGCGCAGGGCTCATAACCCTGAGGCCCCTGGATCGAAACCAGGTGGTGCTATCTACAATCACCCCGCTATGCTTTTTGTCTAGTTCATTTTTCTACATGGCCTTGCAACCCTAAACGGAGGTTTAGATCCTTTTGTGGGATATCTATCCCTGATCAATGACCTTTTTTTGGAGGTTCCGCCAGTGACAGCCGAAGCGGCGCTGCTGGTGCTATGACACCTTCCATATGACCATGATTTAATCGACACACTCTGACGACTTTGGATGGCCCTTTTGTGGCTTTTATATTTATCAATGAGGAACGGTCAAATCTTTTCAACTACCAGTACGTCAAATTCCTACGGGAATGCTCAACTTAATACATCCCAAAGCCATTCCCTCCCCACAACAATCCTGTTTCTAAAATGTACATTTATATACACGCCAGTAACCCTATGCTACCGAGAATATGCGTCTTGACGCCTGAATACACTGGGTACGGACCGCCGATTACTTTTTAGCATCTTTTTCCGCCGTTACTGGCGATTTCAAATCCTTTTCTGCCGCTTTCGCCAAAATCTCATAAGTCTTGCTCCCCTGAGACTCGAATCCGGCCACGTGCTGGAACTCTCTCAAGCTCCAGGTGGGTGTAGGCTTCCACTTCTTATCGGTTCCAGTCAGTTTCTCTTTCTAACTCTCGTAGGTTTCCGTCAGTCTTTGAAGGCTTGTTACCCATATTGAGAGAGTTCAATGGGATTGCTTCAGGTAAAGAGTATGATACAGAGGTCGAGAAGTAATGGGCAGGCTAAAGGATGTCAGACGCCTTTTATAATATACCCAAGGTCATGATTTCCAACGTCAAATCTGCATGTTTGGTCCGGAAGGTGAATTTGGTTTCGCTGGCTGTCAACGTCGGTGTTCATCCCCGTCTCCCTTGTATATCATAAAAGGGCTAAAATGCCGACTTGTGCAAAGCTCGCGGCTGAGAAGCGCGGTGGTTGCCCTCGCGTGACTTTGCCAAGGTGGTCGTACAAAGATATGCAATTAGAGTTGTTAAACTTTTGCTCCTGGTTCCGATTGGAACTTTTTTTATCTTCATTCAACATACACTCCGCAACCGCGTTGTCCGCTTTCGATCGTGCTATTTTAGCAAGAATGCAACTTGTTCAGCTCTGGATCGGACCGCTAACAGATGTATACCATGGGCGGGGTTCTCTGGCTCCGTCGTTTTACCGTTCAATGCAACTTTCCACGATCTCAGCAGTTATCGGAAGCAGCTGCCGGCCACATTCAACATGCCCATTTGAGCATGAAGGAGTTCACCGACAAGTGTGGAGCTTCCGTTATTCAACAGTCTTGGTTTTCCTTTCTCTGACAGCAGGCATCGTGCCTCCGTCGGTTTGCCATTCAATGAAAGCCTCCTGATCACAACAGTTATCGGAAGCAGTTGCCGGCCTTGCTCAACATCCCCAGTTTAGCATAACGAACCCCAGTCGGAACTATCGTATGCCTTTTATTTCATCATCAAATGAGGTGTTTTTTATCTGACGCTTTTCCATCGTACTATTGCACCCTGAGCTGCTCCCAATTCCTTCATTTGCTGCCTGACGCCCGTTGTGAGGCATTCCTGAGCATATATAAAGCCGTGGACTCTCTGGGTTCTTTTCCCTGTGTCGTTGACCTCTGGCTCTTTCTTTTGATTTGTCCAGGATATACACGAAGCAGGTTAGCCGAATTCCACTTGTGCTTTTCGAAAATTCTTGTTGTCTTACACTGTTGTTTTTTTTGTTGTAGTAATCACTCAACCCGGACGTAAATCAGAAAGTACCAGCATCATGAAGTTTTTCTCTCTCGCTTACATTATAGTCGCTTTTGAGCTGCGCTTCTTTTGTCCATAGTGACATTGGCGAGAAGATAACTAACGCTGCTAACGCCATTGCCGCCGGCATTTCAAACCAGTTAATAGCCAACGTGAACAATTCACCAAATCCTTGGCCTTGCGTCTCTCTGACGAAACTGGGATGACCGTAGCAGTCATTAATATGGGGTTGAAGCAACTTGCAACCGGGCAGTACACTGTAAAGCGTGTCGGCTACGACTGCGGATCGTTATTCAACAACTATCACGATTACAACGTGTATGTATTCCCTTGCCAGGGATATCATGTCGGAAGTCTTCGCAAATGGGGGGAGGGCGGATATGCCAACTGGGCTGTTGTAGGTTATACGGAATGGGTTGATGATAGCGGTTTCTGGATTAACTGTGGCGGGATTGCTCCCCGGAAGAAGACCCTTGCTGGAAATGGTACCATTATTCCTCTTGAATAGTCTTGCAGTAGATCAGAATCAACAAAGTCAGCGCCTCATAGAATTATGACTGGAATAATTGTAGTTTCTAAATTGATGAATCAGGAATTCACATCCGCATGCTGTTATTCTTACACTTTTATTGCTACCAACTAAAATATGCCTCGTCTAATGCAGGCAATCATGTGCAGCTAGTAGTTTGCTCGCAACACGTTGAATTAGGGGTTACGTAACCACATGTGGCTTAGCTGCCGATCGTGGATTTGACAGCTTTGGTGTCGTTTGGTCATGTCAACCCATTCCAAAGAGATGGCAAAAGTGGGTTTGTTCTTGTGAGCACAATGGTCAAGTAAGAGGGCATTCCATCGTAAATGGGTGGTCGAAGAGTACTGCTGAGATGGCGGTCAGCGTACTGCTGTAGGGCAACAGCAACATTTAGAACACTTTTTCTTGTGTGCACGACCGCGTTTTTGACAGCTTGTCTGTTGAGCGCGTGCCGAGTAGGGCATTGCTTCCAAGATACTCATAATTGATCATAAGAAAAGTATGGTTTCAGACCGATCGTAAAAAGCCCTGAAAAAGCCCACCAAAAAGGCATATTGAAGAACAAAAAAGCCAATGGTCTCAGGTCCATCGAAAAGAAACGCAAAAAGGAGGTCTCAGACTGATCGTTTAAGCCACCCCATGAGTCATTTGAAGTTATGCTCCGAATTGTCAAAAGCTTATTTTGACGGATTATAAAAGGAGGGGACCTTTTCGATCCCCCCCGCTTTTTTCCTTGTGCTCGTATATGGATTTTTTTGTTCTTTTTGGTCTTTCACACTCTTTGTTCAACCAACTCTCCACTTTTACTCAACACACATTCCTTTTTTTTGTTGTGAACCCCATTTACCACATCGCTTGTCATGACAGCCCGTCCGCCCTCCACTGCACGTCCACCTACCGGTGCGCCCATCACCACCGTCGCCTTCCCCAAGCGTCCCGGGTTTGGTTCCGTCGGCAAGCCCATCTCCATCATTGCCAACCACTGGCCTACCCTCTCGACGCCTACGAAGCCTGTCTACCAGTATGACGTCGAGATCAAGCCTGCGGCCAGCATTCTCATTAACCGCAAAGTGTTCAACTTGGTGGTTGCGGCTGAGGAGAACCGAGAGTACTTTACTCCCAGGTCTCGTATGATTGTAAGTTCTTGTAGTTATTCATTTCATTTATGGATTAGGATACTGACCGCTTCTTCCTTTCCTTCTTTTTTTGTTCAAGGTTTTTGACGGTAGAAAGATTGCCTACGCACCGGAGAAGCTCAACCTCGGGACCGCTGAAGCCGTCATGCTCTCGACAATTCTCCCAGAAGAAGACAATGGTCCTGAACGTCGTACCAGTCCCCCTCCGCGAGCGCCTAGGGAAGAAGGCCCCCCTCCGCGTGAAAGGTGAGTTCCACGTCAGTTCTGCTTTACTTTTTACTTTGCTTGTATTGACTTTTCTTTACAGCAAGTTTACAGTGGCCATCAAGTTTGCGGTGACGGTCGACATGACACGACTCGTTAATTTCCTTGAAGGCAGAGTTCCGTCCATTCAAACGCCGCAGGATGCTCTCAAGTAAAGTGACACTCGTACCTTTTCATTTTTTTTACGACGGTATCTCACCTTTCTATTTTGATTGCAGCGTGTTTGATGTGATTCTTCGTCACCATGCCTCAAAGATTCCGGGATGTGTACCTTCTGGACGCGGGTATGTAGTCGATTGGCTTTCTTTAATATTGCAACGAGATCACTCATAGGCATTTGTTTACTGTAGGTGGTACCTCCAGAACCTCTTTTCTCGGAGCCCTCAAGATCGCTACCTCGGCGGCGGCGCGGAAGCATGGAACGGATGCAAGCTCTCGATGCGGCCCGGACAGCAAAAAATGTTCTTGAATGCGGACCTCAGTACGACGGCCTTTTTGGCACCTGGTAAGCCCATCTCGTATGTTGTATTATCATCTCATCGTTTTGTTACTCACTCTTCTATTCGCAGGTCCGCTCATTGAAGTCTCCAAGCGTATCCTCGAAACGACCGATCAAACCTTCCAACGCGAACTCCATGAAG
Source organism: Spizellomyces punctatus DAOM BR117 (assembly GCF_000182565.1). Lineage (NCBI taxonomy): Eukaryota > Fungi > Chytridiomycota > Chytridiomycetes > Spizellomycetales > Spizellomycetaceae > Spizellomyces > Spizellomyces punctatus. The sequence continues at coordinate 1,214,297 of NW_015971537.1, read as the reverse complement.
GAGATATCCGTCGCCTCCAACGCTCTCTCAGGAACTTCCAAGTCAAAACCACACACCGCGCGACTGGTCGCAAAAAGTACCGTATCTCCGAGATCTCCATCACGCCGGCCTCACGCACCATGTTCGACTATGAAGGCGAAGGCACCCGTCGCAAGATTAGCGTTCAAGGATATTTTGAACAGGTGTATGGGATTCGTCTTCGATACCCGCATCTTCCGTGCGTCGTAACGGGGCAGCGGGACAGGAGAATCTACTTGCCGATGGAGGTTTGTGAGATTCCGCCGGGTCAGAGGATCATCAGGAAGTTGGATGAGAAACAGACGGTACGTTCTTTTCACTTGGTGTTTTTCATTGATATCATGGACTCACACTTCTCTTTATATCTAGTCTCGAATGATCAGCATCGCGCAGCAGCGCCCTACGGATCGTCTGAACAGGACCTCCGACGCGATCAATCAGCTCGTCGGAACCGTGCGCGAAGGAACTGACTACCGGGACAATGAATACCTCCGTGCTTTTGATCTTCGCGTAGGCCGCCAACCTAGCATCCTTCAAGCCCGCCTCCTCGACACACCCACCATCTCCTACCACCCCAAGTCCCGCGAGAAGGAAGTCACACCCCGCGACGGCACCTGGAACCTTCGTGACAAGATGGTTGCGTTCGGCAAGACTCTTTCTTCCTGGGCGGTCCTCGTTTTCGCTCCCTCCGAACGAGTTCGCAACGACGCTGTCGATAAATTTGTTCGTCAACTCGTCTCAACATGCAAGAACACGGGGCTTCAGATCACCGAAGAAAAACCGCCCCTCCGATACGGATCTGACAACAATATTGAAAATAACCTCAAAGCGGCGTTCATGGATGCGGGTCAAGGATGCAGGAAGAAGCCACAGATGATTTTGGTCGTGTTGCCGGATACCAATCCTCGTCGGTACGCAGAGATCAAGAGAGTGTCGGATACGGTCATTGGTATTATTACCCAGTGTGTTCAGTCTCGACGTATGTGCTTTGTTGTTGCTGTTTTATCCTTGTCTTTTGTGTTTCTAACCGTTGCTTTGTTTATTATTAGATGTGTTCAAGGCAAACGTTCAATATTGCGCCAACCTCTGCCTCAAAATGAACGTGAAACTCGGCGGCTTCAATTCCTTCCTTTCTGCAAAGCAGCTCAACTTTATTTCCGAGACGGAGACGATTGTCATTGGTGCTGATGTGAGTATATGCTTTTCCGTTGTTTGTACACTTCCTTTTGGACCTTTAGTAACTGGTTGTTTTTTTTCAGATAACTCATCCCGGACCTGGTGAAGGTGAATCAAGGCCCTCGATTGCCGCCATGGTAGGCTCCCTCGACGCCCAATGCTCCCGTTTCGCTGCGACGCTCCGCATCCAACGTTCTCCAGCGGGTACCCGCCGTAACGACATTATCCAAGACGTCTACGGTATGACCACAGAACTCTTGCGCGCCTTTTACCGCACCACGAACCGCAAACCCGCTCGCATCGTCTTTTACCGCGACGGCGCCTCAGAAGGTCAATTCAACGAGATTCGTCAAACGGAGATTGCGGCTGTCAAGCGTGCCTGTACCGATATCGAAAAACTCTCTGGAAGTGGGAAAGAGTATAACCCGCCCATTAGCTTTATTGTTGTCACCAAGCGGCATCATACGAGGTTCTTTCCTAAACGCGGTGAAGATGCGGATCGGTCTGGGAATTGTAGACCCGGCACGGTGGTGGATAAGACCATTACCCATCCGAGTGACTATGGTATGTTTTCGTATTCATTGTTTTTTTGTTTATGATACTTTACTAACTGATTATTCATTGTAGACTTTTTGCTCAACTCCCACCCGGGGCTCCAAGGCACCTCCCGCTCAGCTCACTACCACGTCCTCCACGACGAAAACAAACTCTCACCAGACACACTCCACCAAATGACCTACAAACTCTGTTACCTCTACGCACGCAGCACACGCGCCGTCTCGGTCTGTCCACCCATTTATTACGCGGATCTCGTTGCTGCGAGGGCCAGGTTCCATTTCAAGGGGATGGAGTGGAGTGAGGAGAGTAGTGGGACGGCCGGGAGTGAGGCGGCTAGGGCTTGGGATGAACGGTTTGCTAGGGTGAGGGATGACTTGAAGCAGGTCATGTACTATATGTGAGATCTGGGGTTGGCATTTTTTGCAGTTGTTTTTGCATCGGGGTTTTTTTGTGGCATGTTTGCTTGTTTGTTTTTATCTTGCGGGAGGAATGAACCTTTGCTGATCTGATAGGTGTTTTTGGCATATTTTGCATTTTTTTGTCTTGTTTTACCTTGCGGGAGGAATGAACCTTTGCTGATTTTGTATTGTTGTCATTGGCTTGAGTGGGCAGTATCGCCCCTCTGCGGTTGTAGATAGATTTACATAGGTATCTGTCTTTTGCAAATATATCATGTGTATCGTGTATCTCTACTGTCTCTTTCCAATGTTTGCACTTCATAATGTTTTTGACCTTGATTATAATGTCTACGTGTACAATTCATTCTTGTGAAATTCCAAGTCAAACCCTAGGCACTATTTTGTGCGGTAAGTAATACACCAACATTGAGTATGTTAATTCCGAGCACCCGTTTCTACACACATTTAATTCCACCTCCACACAATGCCATCGCTATAAAAACCATACTAGAAAAAACTCACAAAAATACATACAAAAAAAGAATCCCCCTCACTAGCGTCTCTTGAATTTCGATTTCGATTTAAACGCCTTGACAGATCTCACTTTTCCCAATTTCTTTGGTTCCTTCTTCTTTTGAACAGGTTCCTGTTTCGTCACAGTCTTTTTGGGAGTTTTCTTTTTACTTACTCCCATCTCACTGTCAAACCCTCCTTCCCGTCGTTTAGTAGAGGGTTTAGGCACAAAAGTGCGAGGTTCAGGAACAGCAGCCAATTTCTGGGGGCGGGCTTGTTTTTTGACGGAGCGGGCGACACGGGCTTGCGTTGCGAGTTGTTTTGCGTCTTCTTCGCGGGCGAGTTTGGTGCGTTTCTTTTTGCGGGAGAGACCGGAGAGGGAGGTTCGTTTTGGCTGTGAGGAGTTGTATGTTAGTATATTGGGGTTGTGTTGAAAGAGTTCTCAGATCTCCAAGGTGTAAATTGTCTTTTTTTTCCGACATGATGTTGGTCGGAGGTCTTTGGTGATCATCATTGAACACACACACAAGGGACAGGCAAACTCACCGCATCATCATCAAATTGTGAAGCGGCTTTTCGTTTTTTACTGACAGGTTCCTCGCTGTCGATTCCAAAATCTGCATGATGTTTCGCAAGGCCAAGCTCCTTTGCTTGCGCCTTTTCTTTTTCAGTCTGGAACCACGTTCGAGCAGGTCGACTCTTGATCTCCGCTTCATGCTCCATAATATTCTGCGCTTTGGAAATTTCCATCTCGGCTTTACGCATCTCTTTTTCTTCTTTCTCTTCCGCGTAGATTTCTTTTACGGTGTCTTTGAATTTCTCAATGCGTCGCTCGTATTTTTGGACAACTTGAGATGGGACGATGCGGTGCTTGACTTCATCTCGAGAGTTTTTAACGGCCATTTTAAGGACGTTTCTGTCGGCTTCTCCGACAAGACTGACGGCTCGACCGCCTGCGCCGCCACGGGCTGTTCGTCCAATACGGTGAACGTACTGGGCATAGTTTCTTGGCATGTCGTAGTTGATGACAGTTTTGATACCGGCAATATCGAGACCACGAGACGCCAGATCTGTCGCAAGTAAAAAGTCGACCTGCTTGTCACGGAATTGCTCCAAAGCTTCCAGACGCTGCAGTTGCGTCAAGTTACCGTGGAGTTCGGCGGCCTTCAGTCCTAGCAGCCCAAACACGATTTTCATGTGATGGGCTGCCGCTTTGCTACGGAAAAAGACAATGGTTTCTGATGTATATGTTCGTATACAGAGGGCGGCAAGAATGGCAGGTCGACTCTCTTCACGGTGTGCACGCACACGAATAAATTCTTGCACGAGACGATTTGCAATGGACGTGGTGCTATCTACAAAGAGTCTTACAGGTCGGTTGAGAGACAACTTGATCAAATCATCAACATTGTCCGTCATGGTCGCAGAGAACAACATAGTTTGTCGGCTCTTGGGGGTATTCTTGATAATCTCGTTCAACTCATCTGCAAAACCATCTTCAAGCATCCGGTCGGCTTCATCCATGATCAAAATCTCGACACTGTCCAGATTAAATGACCGCGAGTTGCGGATGTGGTCAATGAGTCGACCGGGCGTCGCAATCACCACGTCAGGTCGCGCCCTCAGTTCCACCTCCTGGGTCTTGGTTGACAAACCACCCACACAAAGACAAAACTGAATATCAGAAAATTTCGCTAGGTTGACCGCGACAGAGTGACATTGTACACCCAATTCACGCGTTGGAACTAGAATGAGGACGCGGGTCGTGGCAACGTTTTTCGGACGGAACAAAAGACGTTCCAAGACGGGAATAATGAACGCTGCAGTCTTTCCAGATCCTGTTACGGCTGAACCGCAGATATCTTTGCCTTGCAGAGCAATAGGAATGGTACGGGCTTGAATGGCTGTGGGCTTGACAAATCCCATGGCGGCGATGCCTTTGAGAATGGGCCGGGAGAGTCGCATGCTCGTAAAGGCCTCAGTAGTCGATTCCTCAGCTTCAGGAGCGGGTGCAAAGTATTCTGCCTTTTTCTTTTCCTGTACAATGTCGTCGGGCTCGTCATCATCATCCTCTTCATCGTCACTGTCGCGATGCCGATGTTGGGTGGTGACAACTTCGTCGTCCTGCTCTCCCTCACTCTCATCGTCATCAGTACCATCATCAAACATCTCCTCTCCTTCTGCGTTCTCGTCTACTGAGTCGTCATCTAGCGAGTCGCTGGCAATCACTCCTTCCTCATCGTCAGCAACCTCTTCGTCGTCTGACCCGTCATCCATGAAGTCATTATCCGCCTCTTCTAAACATGGATAAGCTTAGTCTTCGCAGCCCACTTGTGTGTTATCAATAATAAGTGTGGTCCAACCTTGGCTCTCACCGTCCGCCAAAAGCTTCTTCTTAGTATCAGCGGCACGGTTCACTTTCGCCCGTCTTCGTTCAATCTTTTCATCAACAGTGGTTGAAATTGTATCCTATTCAAACACAAATGCGTCAATCAGCTATCATCTCACTGACATGCAAAGCAGCAAAGTCCAACCTTCATTTGCTGCTTGATGGCAGCTTTGACAGAGGTGAAATCCCAAGGATGTGATGGTCCTACAAGATTCAGTCCACCATCGGCGTCAAAAGAGAAATCAGGATTCAATTCCAAGTCATCCGGCTTCTTGTCGGTGGATTGCTGAGACTTTGGTGGAGGTTGGGTGGTCGTTGGTGCGTCATTCTCTTTTGACTTTGTCTTTTTCGCCTTTTTCTCCTTTTTACCTGGTTTCGCCGTCTGCCATCACCATCATCGTGAGTTTAACCGTTACTATCGATATAGTGGGATAGTCCACACTACAGATACTTGCCTACCTGAGCGGTTTGCTTTTGTCCAGGGTTATCTGCCTTATATTTGGTGATCTCTGCTCCATGCGGGGCGAAATCCTCTTCATCTTCTTCTTCGTCTACCACAGGGACCTCGTCGTCGTCCTCAATTGTGGAGATGCGGAGAGGGTCAAAGGGCCCGTCAAACTGAAGTTTGACACCCATGTTGTGTGTAGATGGGTTGGCTTTCAGCGGAGTTTATCCTTATGGTGGTGGAAACCAAAAAAAATTCAAGGGGAGCGAGACCTGATCACGTGCATAAACTCGTCGATCAGAGGTCAGATCAAAATGGCGGGAAGATATTTGTTCAGCACGGACTTTAAGCATCAAATGTTGAGCAGATTAATCTATTCGTTGTAGGATATGGCTCTCGTAAAGAGAATAAAAAGTGAATACTAAAGTAACGAATTAAAAAACGCTAATCTAAGATTACTTTTTAAGCATAAAAATAGTCAAAGGAGACAATCTAGTGGTTGGTCAACTGAAGGGGAGGGCAGGCGTTGGCCGCTTGTTGCGACTGACAGTATTGGACACGTTGACCATTCGTGCCAAGGTTAACAGCAAACAAATTGGCAATGGCGGCTGCCGCAGTGTCAACAACAATCTTCTGGAGAGGATTGAATTGCATCACTTCAAGAAGAATTGGGGGTGTTAATCAATATAGATTGTGACCATTGTAGGGTTGCATGCTACTTACGCTTGCCATTCTGCCAAGCATTTTCGCGCCAGCCGGTGATCAATTCCAGGAGGGCGGCTCCGAGGATGGGGTTGGTCTGGAGCGGGTTGCCAGAGTAACGACACACAATCTGCGTGTTTACGGGCTCTGCAGTTTCCTGCAGAATGTCGTTAATTCGGTTGTAGTCGGGTTTGTGGTCGTTCTTCATTTTCAAGTCGTTCACGACATACGCAAGATCGCGATTGATGTGGGCATTCATGCCAAGAAACAGATCTTGCTCCGCAAGGGTCTTCTGAGCTTCGGCATTGCTGAAGGCAGTCTTCCACGCCTGAGGAACTTGACTGCGGTTCCCATTGTGCCAGTTATCAATGGCGGTGAGGTAGTAATTCGCAAAAGTACGAGTAAATGTGACCATGTCCTCATTGAAATCAAAGTAATTGTTGGCAACGTGAGATGCAACAGAGTCGGTCATAAACAAATAAGTAAGCTATAACCCATGATGCATTTTTATTAAGTAATTCCAAGCATGTGCATATGCCAATATGGGGTCTTACCGCAAACACGGCATCTGGATCGCAGGCCGCGTCCAGAGCCTGCCAGCGTTGATGCATGTTATCGCGCAACGCCCAAAGGGATTGGATGCCGGCCGCGGTAGCGGGACTCGGCGACGCGGACGCGCCGATGGCGCCACTATAGACACTGGGGCATGAGAAGGATGTACCTTGGGGTACGCAAGGGTTCGCAGGCAAGATGGACACGGCCAATGATGGCGCGGCGAGGAAGCCAAGCGACAGTGCAATAGGAAGACCCAATTTCATTTTTTTCGCTGAATTTCGTGCTAAAAAAGTAGGGGGAAAAATGAGGAAGCCCTACCTTTTTATAAAGCCCAGGAGTAGAAGAAAATGTCAGAACGCGTGGAAGATGCGGAGGTTCCGCTGTTTGGCCAAAATGTGTGATAAACAACGCGCGTAAGCATCGTTCTACGATCACGTGCAGCCTGTGCCACATTATCATGGCTTTCTTGTCGTCAAGGCTGGGCAGCAGCCGTCATCGGCTCACGGACTATTCACGATCGCATCAAAGCATCTGTGCCGAGTGTATCGCTCCACCGAATTTACGCCACGGTGCGTACACAGCTCCCCCTTACGACCCCGAGTTGGATAGCATTTGCCTAGTAGAAAGTAGATACGATGACCTGGCAACCGCGCGCGGAGGACCTGCATATACTTGTGCAGCTGTTAAAGGACTCGACTGCTAGCGATAATGTAGTGCAGCGCGACGTCCGGCAGGTGAGGAACTGGCAGAAATTTGAAACTCCAAAACAGAATTATATAACTCGTTGCCAAAATCACTTACAATGATCCGTACTCCACAACTGATTATTTTCTAAAGAAACTAGAATCGTTTACGAGAGTTCCCGAATATCCTAATTACCTTGCCTGCATCATGGCCATGTCCGAGCTGGAACCTTCGACGAGAGCCATTGCTGGCCTTACGTTGAAAAACTATGTTCGATTACACATTGAAATAATGCAACCGCAAAGTGTGGCGTACATGAAGGAATGTGTGATCCGAGTGGTTTCTGACCCGCAGGAACCTGTTCGGGCTGCGGCTGGATCTATCATTACAACAGTCTTATCCCAAGATTTGCGTAGATGGCCTGAAGTGCTCCAGGTCCTTATGGAGTTAATCGATCGGCCGGAGCCTCATGTAGTGGAGGTATGGGATGCCGGAATGGGTAAATGGATAAATGTGATCACAATACTGAATTCGGTCACGTTCTGCTTTGTAGGGAGCATTTGGTGCGCTCCAAAAAATATGCGAGGACTCTGCACAGCAGTTGGAAGAATTCCAATCGCAAGCGTTGAGCTTTATGATACAAAAATTTATTCAGCATTTTGCTAATCCGAATCCCAAAGTGCGCGCTTCCGCCATCCAGTGTGTGAATCAGTTTGTACTGATGCACTCGCAAGGGTTGATTGTCAACATGGAACCCTACGTCCAAGGACTTTATGCCCGTGCAAGCGACCCCCACCCCACCGTCCGTAAACATGTATGTCAGGCACTCGTGATGATACTTGAAGTATACCCCGAAGCGCTCGTCCCCCAGCTAGAGGACGTGGTGAACTTTATGTTATATTGTACACAAGGGGAAGACGACGAAGTGGCATTAGAAGCGTGCGAGTTCTGGCTTTCCTTTGCAGAGCAGGATCGGATGAAGGATCATCTAGAACCCTTCTTGCCAAGGTACATAATGTCATCATGATACTAATTTCGTGGACGATCGGTTGACCCGCGTTGCGTTTACCCCCAGAATTGTTCCTGTGCTGTTGAAGGGCATGGTATATTCAGAGGAAGATATCGCTATACTTGCAGATGAGGGCGAAGATGCTGCTGTCCCTGATAGTGCGCAGGACATAAAACCGCGCCATCACAAAGCTCGGACCCACGCGTTGGATCATGAGGGAACTCCTGGTGCAGGGCAAGCTCAATCGGCTGGGAATGAGGACTCGGACGATGAGGATGAAAGCGACTTTGATGATGAGGACGACGTGTATACCGAATGGAATCTCCGAAAATGCTCCGCTGCAGCTATGGATGTTATGGCCACAGTGTTTGAGAACGATCTTCTTGTCCACTTACTGCCCCGATTGAAAGAAGAATTGTTTCACCCCGATTGGGAGCATCGGGAGTGTGGCATTTTGGCGCTGGGCGCGATTGCTGAAGGTGCGTCTGCTATGCAAACAATTTGTGAACGCGAGCTTTCGTATGACGGTTACGGTATAGGATGTCTTCCGGGTATGATGCAACACTTGCCACAGTTGGTTCCGCATATGATCATTTGCTTGTCGGACGCACAGGTTAGTATGCATCCAGAATGACTTGATGCTTGAATTACATGGTCTTAATCAGGGACGTGCTTTCCATCCAGCCACTCGTGCGTGCAATCACATGCTGGACTTTGGGTCGTTACGCAGGTTGGACAGTACATCCTCCAGCAGTGTGGGCTCGTCAGTATTGCGGCACGGAAGCGCAGTTGCAGCTGCACAGGGAAAACTACTTTCGGCCATTGGTTCTAACGGTATGACTGGCATGTATATGTATTCCGCAAGTAATGAATTTGCTAATGAATTGCACAGCTTCTTCAAACGGTGCTGGATAATAACAAGCGTGTACAGGAAGCCGCGTGCAGGTGTGCACGGGGGTGAGCTCATCTTTGTTAGACTTGGTAATTAATTAATCTTATGAATAGTGCGCTAGCCACCGTGGAGGAAGAGGCCATGATGGAGTTGATTCCATATCTAGAGCCGGTCCTTTCGACACTAGCTTTGGCATTCCAAAAATACCAGGTAGGTGTAGGTCACCATCAAAACCAAGTGCGCCAATGGACTGAAACAATTTACTGTACTCGACGATCAACCAGCACAAGAATCTGCTCATCTTGTACGATGCAGTGGGAACCCTAGCAGACTCAGTCGGATCAGCGTTGAGCGAGGATCGATACATCAACGTTCTCATGCAACCTCTTGTTCGCAAGTGGCAATTGATTGATGACATGGATCGAGGAATATTCCCCCTCTTTGAATGTATGTCTTCCGTTGCCACCGCGCTCGGGGGCAAGTTCGCGCCATTTGCAACCGAGGTGTGGCAGCGATGCTTGCGAATCATTCAAGCCACTCTTCAGCTACTTCAGGTGCTGATCACTCTTAAGTTATTGCCGTCCATTGGCTGGGTTTTGACGAAACCGTTTTCTGTGGACAGAGTCACGCTCAACACCCTGATGCAATTGAAGCACCAGATAAGGACTTCATTGTAGTCTCATTGGATCTGCTGAGCGGAGTGGCTCAGGGAATGAACACGCTAGTTGAGCCGCTTGTACCGCAATTGCAACCACCTGTGCTGTCTTTACTGCCCATCTGCATGAAGGTATGTAATATGGCTCAACAGGTGAGGACGCGTCGACACACTCATCTTTGGCTATTTCAGGATCCCAGTCCCGAAGTGCGTCAGAGCGCATACGCTTTACTGGGAGATTTGGCAATATCCGCCTTTGCCCATCTGAAGCCATATCTCAACCAGTACCTACCAGAGCTGATAGGCCAGTTGAGCCCACCCATTGATCAAACTCGCGTGTCGGTAGTGAATAACGCGGTTTGGGCGGTTGGGGAGATTTCTCTGAAATACGGTACGCAATGATACGTCTTGGAGCACGTGGTTGGACTAAATAATGCTTACGGAGCTAAACAATTCAACTTACAGACAGAGAAATGCAACCTTGGGTGCACCCGCTATTGGAGCGCTTGATTCCTCTTCTAACTAATCCACAAACACCAAAAGCTATTCTGGAGAATGCTGCCATTACGATAGGCCGCTTGGGCTATGTCTGCCCAGATCTGGTGGCGCCACATCTTCAGACCTTTATTCAACCCTGGTGGGTTCAAGAGGGAAGAGAGCGTGCCACTCTTTTCCTGACATATCATACCTTGTTCATAGGTGCGAAAACCTCCGTCTTATTCGAGATAATTTGGAGAAGGAGAGCGCGTTCCAAGGCATGTGTCGGATGATTGAACTGAATCCGAACGGTGTCATGGACAAGTTCGCCTACTTCTGTGAGTACTATCTCGAAATTGCAGACGTTAAGATAAGGGGCTAATGTTTTGTACCGTCATACAGGCGATGCTGTTGCTCAATGGAACAGAGTGTCACCTGAGCTGAATAAGACATTTGAGAAGGTATGGATACTTACACCAGTTCTTTTGTAGTTCGACCTTTGTGATGACCTCCTTTCCATTAGATTCTGCATGGGTTCAAGAACGGATGGGGGGAATCGTGGAATCAAATTGTCAAAGACTTCCCCGTCTTTGTGAAGCAAAGGTTAGCGGAGCGATACGCATTGTGAGATCAAGAAATGATTCCATGTACTTTCAATGGTGTTGAGGGGCTTTCAATAGGAAGTTTGTACATTATCATAGGAACTGGTTACTTGATGGCCGTCAATTTTGGTGCGCTTGACACTACGATCTATGTAGTTCGGCAAATGTCTCGGTACTGATGATGCAGTGTCAGCAAATAGTTCTACCAGTTGCTATTTCACTTGGACGCAACTGGTTGGACATGAACGCTATCATAGCGTTAAACTACACGCCGAGCTAGTGTGGATCTCCAGAATCGCTGTTGCTATGGGTACAACCTGCCCTAGACGCGAACCCCAAACACTGGGCATTGGTTTTCCAACACTGACATGGACAAGATCATAGTGCGCAAGCTCAACGTTCGGAATATCATAGGCGTAGACTCATGGGAACGTTCGAAGCGCCAGCCATTGAATATAGACCTTACGGTGCACCAGGACATTAATTCATCCGGTGAAAGTGATCTTCTCTCGCATACTATTAGCTATGGGACAGTTGCAAAGGCTGTCCAAGCGTTCTCAGAAAAAACATCCTACCGGTCTGTCGAAGCTCTCGCCAGTGGCATTGCCCGGATTTGTGTGCAAGAATGCGGTGCAGAGTGCGTAACAGTTCGAGTGGAGAAACCGCGTGCCCTCCTTCACGCCGCGTGTGCAGGAGTGGAAATAACTCGGTCGAGGCGGGATATCGAACTGATGGAGTCATTGAAAGCATCTGGTGCGAGGAGGCAATCGCTCTCGGCAGAGGACATTGCTGGCGAGGATCAGATTTTTATCCAAGATCTGACGCTAAATACCATCATCGGGGTCAATCCTTGGGAGCGCGAAGAACGCCAGCGAGTTATCCTGACCCTTGTCATACATCTCCAATTCAATCCTCTTCTCCTCATTGAAGATCATGTACCCAAGGTACACAATTACAGGACAATAACACGGACTGTTAGTCAGTATGTAGAACAAACGGATTATAAAACAGTTGAAGCACTGGCGACATCCGTCGCAAAACTGATGATCGAACAGTGTCATGTACCCAAAGTCACCATTCGAGTCGAGAAGCCGAGCGCGATTGTGTTTGCCGCGGCGGCTGGAGTTGAAATAACCAGAGATCGGGCGTTTTTTGGTTTGAAAGAGCCCTCCAGCGGCTCGCAAGAAGTATCACCCACCTCTGGTGGCCCAACCAGCAGAGGCACAAGAGGGCTTGATGTTCATCAGGACAGCCGTCTATCTCACACAGTACTGCTGGCTATTGGATCAAATCTCGGCAACCGTGCCCAAAACATTGAAGGGGCGCTGTGCAGACTGGAGGGTTCACCAGCAATCCAAATCGTGGATACTTCCTTTTTGTATGAAACCACTCCCATGTATGTAGCAGACCAGCCAAACTTCTTGAATGCGGCAGTCAAGGTAAGGTTATATGACATCGCAAGAAGTCGGTCTAGGGTTGACACATGGGGAACATCATAGGTACGAACAAGCTTGGAACCAGAGGCACTACTAGGATTCCTCAAGGGCATCGAAAGTGAAATGGGTCGCGATTTTGATGGGCAACGTTTTGGTCCTCGTCCCATAGATCTCGATATTCTCTGCTACGATTACCTGGAAATGAGCAATGAAACACTCACGATTCCCCATCCTCGGATTAAGGAACGCGAGTTTGTGTTGCGACCGCTGTGCGAGTAAGTACCCGTATATCCTTCTTCAATGACTCGTAAGGTTATTGATGCAAACACTTTGCCTTCATCCTAGCATTGCGCCGGACATGGAGATCCCTGGCCTTTTCCGTACAGCGTCTCAGCTACTTGCGCTCCTTGGCCACTCAGAGCAAGCTGCCGATCATCACATCCACAAAGTTATCCCTCTCGGTTCCGGACAAATTTGGAACTGGTCAAAACGAACTTACATAATGGGCATCCTCAATGTCACACCAGACAGTTTCAGTGATGGGGGAGAACATTTCTCGATTGATGCTGCAACAGAGTACGCTCTCACCATGGTTAACGACGGCGCGGATATAATTGATATAGGAGGCATGTCGACCCGCCCGAACGCCGACGAAATTACGGAAGAGGAGGAACTGAAGAGGGTAATTCCCGTTATAGAGGCAATTAGAAAACGTAACCAGACTATTCCCATATCTGTGGACACGTACCGAGCCTCTGTCGCCAAAGCTGCGGTTGAAGCCGGGGCAGATCTGATTAACGATGTGACTGGCGCCTCATCTGACCCAGCCATGCTCACTACCATGGCGAACTCCAAAGCACCTGTTTGCCTAATGCATATGCGGGGAACACCCAAAACAATGACAAAGCTCACAAACTACGAAAATGACGACGTAATACAAGAGATTCGTCGCGTCTTGGGTACCACCGTGTCCAAAGCAGTTGCGAAAGGAGTTCGGCGATGGAACATCATTGTGGATCCTGGAATAGGATTTGCAAAGAATGCTGACCAAAACTTCGATATTTTACGGGGGCTTAGGGATATGGTGAAACCAAAATCAGAACTTGCAGGTTTCCCAACCCTTGTCGGGCCCTCTCGAAAAGGTTTCCTTGGACACGCCTTAAAGGCGGACGACCCGAAGAACCGTGTGTGGGGCACGGCCGCTGCTTGTTCGGCTGCTGTTGCTGGCGGCGCAAACGTTTTAAGGGTACATGATGTGAAGGAGATGAAGGATGTAATAGTCATTGCAGATAGATGCTTCCGCAAATAAAATATACAGTGGCTGATGGCTGCTGACATTGCACGCTACGTCAGACGTAGGAATTATGTAATATTCGGGTTTTCAACGTCAAGGTCCGCAGGAATCAACACTCTACATCAAATCTTGCAATGATTAATGATACTCTCTCGCCAATATGTCCGCGAACGACCATTCGATCAATCGATCGATCAAATCTCCTCAGCAATTTGGAATGTTAACAGATAATGTTTTTGATCTCAAACATGCTTAAGCATTACGTAACTGTCGATTGGATGCAAATTTTACATGTTAAATCTGATGAGGAAATCCTTAACTTTGCATGATGCAGTGATTATCCTGACTAGTCCGCAGCATCGAGTATGCCCAACCCGGGTTGACAGGAAGATCATCTGTGATGACAGGAGCGTTCATGAAGGGCTGAAGTTGAGGCCATATTATACTACTGCAACTAATCCCAGTCTATTATTGATATTTCCCGAGACAGCGAGAGATCAATCGCAGATGCAACTGTAGCAAAAGCTACAGTACCAGAGATTGATTTCAATTTATTTTGCCCAGAGTTACTGGTTTGAAAATCACATATATATGTATTTAAGTCAATGGTCACAATGGCAGCGTTGAATAAAATCAAACTTATCCAGTCCGTTTACCTGATACACTGTATCTGGGGCTGCTTCCCTTCTCCAGCATCTTATCCTTTGCGTCACGTATGTTCTTTAGAAGCTCCAAAACCAATAAATTCTGTGAGAAGATGGCAAGAACACTTTCTTGATAATTCAAGTGGTTTAATATACAATACGCTGGCTCACATGCTCATATCCGTATTACAGCTGCTTCGCTTAAGCGAGGCTGGTAAGCATGGAGCCCCGAGAGACCACAGGCCGCAGTACCCGGAAAGCAACCAGACAGAAAATAGTCCTTTCGAGGCCAACTCTTCAAAGCAAAAGATCCTCATTTTAAAACTTTATAACATATCTCGTAGCCCATGGGTTACTCACATTAGCACCCTAACGGCGAACTCTACAGAATAACCAGATGTCCCAAGTTTATGTTTGCATACGCGAACCGTGGTAGAATGGGCAAATCCTTGAGAGCAGACCCTTAGCTGGGAGACATCTTTACTGGGTGCCTATCTCCACACATGTTGATTGCTCTACGGTCATGACGAACATAATTATTCTTTACAGACATGTTTGGCAGTGGTCGCACGTCTTCTTCATCAACCATCATTAGAGGGAAGGTTTGGGGGGGGGGGGGGGGGGGGGGTGGTCGCAGCATGCAGTCGGGCTTTGTACCGCGGAAGGGAGGAAGAGGGGCGTGGAATGCACGATTTTGCCTCCGATACCGAGGACGACTCCAACGATGAAGAACCGGATAATCAGCGCGCGATACTCAGCATCATAGAGCCAGTGGACGATGAAATAGAGGAACTGCCATGTCCCTATGGGACATCCCCTTCTATGCTAAACGCAATGGTAGTACGATCATCGTAAAAACTGTTACGAAACTAAAAAGAGCAGAGAACAAGCTCACGATGTTGTTCGTTGCACCATGTGTCCATCTGATGACCTATGAGACAATTTGATTCCCCACCCCCATCACTCTTCTCTGCCTGAATGGAGTCCTTTGGACCGTTCATACTGGCAATCGCACATATACTCGCAAACTTCCAAGAAAAATGTGAGATCGGCGTTTAAGGTTGTACAACCATATGTGAGTCCGGCAACAAGATCATCGCGCATGTTGCTATCTCACAACATAGTGCAATGGAGCCGGACAACACTGTAAGTTCCTAATAAGCGTCAACGACCGTATATTTGGACGTGAAGCGGCCTCCGCGACTCGTGAAAGTTACAAGGAACTTCTTAAATGATATCTATGGCATCAGATCTGGCCGTTCTCACCAATTTGTTATCATCTTCTAGCGTAACACCAAAGCATCATTAGCATCATTCAAAGCGTTGACATTACCGGTTCTCTACACATTGTACAGTTAGATACGTTGGTACGCGACAGATGAACAAGTCTCACAAGAACAGGTCATCCTGCGTACTGTTCATTCAAATTTACAATTATAAAATTAAACATCCTTATCCCTATCATACAAACCCTTTCGTAACATGTTGCGGTTTGAGAGCAAGCCTCTCTCGCTTCCCACCTTCTCCATTTGACGCAGACCCTGCCGTAGCAGTCTCTCCCTTCGTTTCCCCGATATCTGCATCCTCACTCTGTGATTCCATCCTGTCGTCCCACGCTGGATCTTCCGCCCGAGCCTCTGGTGGTTCGATTTCCAGACGTCCCACCGCGTCCAGTTTGTCAAACCCGCTCTCAAGAAAGCTGACACGTTCAAATAGCTCATGTATGAACCGCCGCGCTGTGAGACGGAAGTGGTACACAGAGAGCATTCGAAGAACCTCTATGTACAGATCCACCTTGACAAAATAATCAGAATACTCGTGACGAAACCTTCGCCCCGAGAGAATGTTAGTCTATATGACAATGCAGAAGAGCAGAAGGGCACAAGACAGACACCTCGAAAGAGTTTTGGAGGCAGCGTTGGCCAAAATATGATTACTCATGTTACCGATGCATTTCAAGATTTCTCTCTCTGTTGGGTCAAACTCGTGTGGGCTGAAATTAGGCTTTGTTGAGTAGTCCGCCCAAGACCCCTTGTAGTTCCAATGTGGCATCTAAAACAATAGGTCAGCATTGTGATCCTGCTACACCCATTTTTAGTTACTTACTCTTAAAAACAATGCCTCGTTTTTGGGTACACACAACCCTTCTAGTTGCCCATGTGCTGGCATTACAGTCTCCCATCCCAAATCTTCCAAGATTTCCACGCCCTGCGCTGTTTTGGCTATCAATCCCAATATATAATAACAAGTCCTGAACTGCCATGAGTATCGACAATAAGCATATAAACAGCACATAGACATACCCTTTCAATGTAATGATCGGGGATGTTCGTGCGATGTTGACTATATGTTTAATGATATCTTCCTCCAGCAGGAAGGAAAGGCCCGTCTTCATAGCACCAATATTACCCTGTATGAAAGTTAGGTCCACCTTCCTTCGCAAGCGATTCTGAAAGCAGTAGGACATACCACTGCCCATAAAACGCCTTTTAACGGGAGTATGGACGCTGGCTCCACAGGACCCGTGCTTTTTAGCCTGATAAGGTCGGCGAAGGTTTTGAAATGACCTTTTCGTCTAAGCAAAGCGCTGCCTTCCGATGTTCGTGCTAGTTCCCCGTAGAAGTGGGGCGGTGCTTTACCGTCTGTCTCCCTAGCAACATTATTCAGACAGAGAAAGCTATCGTATGAAGGCAAAATGAGCGACGACGTACTGATTGTCTATGGCAAGCTCTTCGGCTGATCGAGCTGCGTCGAGGCCTGCCTCGACACCGTTCGAATGATTCATTGTAGAGGAGAGAGCACGAGCTAATGACAACTCCAAACGGATCACATAATGATTGTTGCCGTGCTAAATTATACGTACCACAATAAGTATAGGTCGCAATGCAACATCTATCAGTGAGCGTTAACCTCAAACCAATAATCCATCTCAGGCTCGATATAATTCAGCTGTTGTAGATAGTGGAATCCCACTGATGTAGATAGGAATCTTAAGGGGTATTAGAGATCAGCGGGTAAGTTATGTAACGTAGACCTTAATGGGGTTCACCTTAAGAGCAGCGGATTCCCCGCCTCCCCCAAATGATCCAGGCTTGGCCTCATGTTCACAACCGACTCGAGATTTCTTCGGTCATTGCACGCCAAATCAAGAACGGCAACCGCTTTTTCGCAGACCTCTAGCGATGGATCATACAGCTATCCACGCTTTGCCTTTAACATGTGCGCTGAATCAATCCTGCCACAAGCGCTTACCTGAGTTACTAGCAACTGTATGCCCCAGTCTGAGAAATCCTCGACGCCTTTCTGAAGAATGTTCCGCAGATGACATGTGGAAGCGAGTCGTACATGCTGCATGGAATATGTTTAGAGTTGAAAACATAAAACTCGTACAATCCTGGACTGGGTGCCAACCTTGTATCCTGAAGTCATAACTTTCGAAAGCAAAACGCGCGCATGGTTATCCCTGTAAGATCAGATAATTAACCGGCAGCTAGAGAATGGCATCCGACTAGGTTTATTGTACCGGCTATAATCCATGCTCAACACCACGGCCTTCACTAAATCATCTCGACTGCGCAATTCTGTTAAGCGATAGTACAAACTGAAGATTCGGAACCGTTCCAATAGTCTTTTTGCGGGGTCAATAACAATGGAATTGCATTGCAATGAAGGACATCTTACCGTATTCCTTCAATGGACTGCGTGAATATTCCCAGCAAGGTAAAATAGTCTCCCGTCAGTGTTTTTTCCATTCTTTCCTTGGAAAATATTGGCTCACTCTGTTGACTGGTGTGTATCTATCGACCTATAAAAGATGTGTATCACATAGCCAAACACCTGCAAAAACATACTGGATCTAGCTGTCCTAGGCATTCCGCGATCTCCGGCAGTAGCCGATTCTCTGCCAGATACCGAACACCCTCTTGGGTAGCCAAAAGGGTTTTCATCAGCTCACACCCAATGCGGATATATTTGGCGCTTCCCTGTACTTCGAAGGTCAAGACTCGTTGCAAATGTCGACAAAGATATGACGTCATCACCTTGCTCTTTTTTATGTCTGAAAACTGATGATTTGTCGGCCGATAGAAGGATAGGAGCCGCTTAACCACTTTGGTATTTTTTATCGCTTCGTCCAAGCGCTTGGGATTGAGGAACGGGCCTTGAATTAACTCCATAATAACGTCCCAGGTCCACTTGGTGTAGTCCTTTGATCCCAAAACTTTCTTCAAGGCATGGTGAATACAAATGTACCTCTAAATGGACAATCAATGCCTGCCCTTCTACCTCAAGCTCGCTCAACATATTCCGGAAGTGTATGTCATCAATCTGAATGCCCATGCGGATCTTCACATTTTCCACTTGCCGTGATCGTCCGCTCCGCAAAGAGTAATTACTACGACGATTGAGCCACCGCCTACTGCAGCGAAAATGAGCAACTGACATTCGATATTAACAAGAGGACGTTCCGACCAACATACTTCGGGAAAGAGTCATCTAGGGCATGCGGAAACAACTTCTCTTTGCTTTTGTGAAGCCCATCGATGTACGTCAAAGCTAAAGTGCCTTGATGTCGCTTCACTTCATCATCGAAGTCTGAGGCAATACGGAAAAGAGCGGGAAGCGACTGCGCTCACAATGAGGGGTCACATCAAACGATAGTTACAAGGTGCTGAAATACCTGAATTCTGGTACCATACGCTGTCGGCAGCAGTCGATGGCATAGTTCAAGAATTTCGCCAACGAGAATGGTCACCCTTGTGGTGATGTATTTATTATCGTGCTGGAGCAGTTCGACCAACGCCTACAATAAGAAGGGATCCCTTAGTTGATCTCAGGACAAGGAGCCCACCCACGGCATCCATCACCTCCAACAAGCCAGCATCAATAAGAATCATCAGGACGAAGCTAAGATAGTGGTCCACCAGGTTCTTTCGGTCGACATACAACGGCACAGAGATAAGATTCTCTGGAAGCAAGTCCTCATGCATTGGGTAGAAGTGTCCTACAAAGAGAGGCAAGCTAAATGAGCGCTCTGTTGACGTCCTAACCTGATGGCGCAAGTTGCGACAATCTTACCAAATCGACTCCTTGCAGAGACAAAATCAGGGTACCATTTGGGCACATCTATTTGAAATATATCAAAAAGCATTTCCAGAAGGATTTTCTGCGAAGAGCACGCCGCGTGAGAAAACCATATTGTAGATGCTGAAAGTGAAATGGTTGCTGACCCTATTTTCATCGTAAGGTAAACGTAGAGACTCCACTATAGATCTGATAGCGCGCTTGTCATCGAGACATAAATATATGATGCCTGCCAAGTGTATGTCAGGCTTTGACTATCCAATGCTGCATATTAGGACCAACCTGTCCACGATTTGAATAGTAAAGTCACAGCCCTAGCGCAAGCTGCTAGTTTCTCCTCGTTCGCCGGACCGCGACTGTACGCATCCGTGAATTGTGATATTATCATCTGAAGAGGAGACCGTGAGTATGCAGTCCGGAAAGCGCAAATCCTTCAAATTGACGAAAAAGTACTATCAACCTCAAGCTCAACAGACGGCCTCATATAGCAGCGCGTTTCTTCTGAGTCCAACATATAAAGGACTGTTCGCACGAGCGATCCTGTCAGCTCGCGCGGACCTTCTAGCAAGGCGTTAAATATTACTTTGGTTCCTCCCGATAACGCCAATAAGCCCATATTCCGTATCGCTGCATTCAAAGTTCAGTCAACAGCAAAAGGACAAATAATCTTACAATGCTTCTTACCCAGTTCACACAAAGTTTCCACGCATATAGTTCGGAACTTGTCATCTGGTTGCTCAGAAACAGCCACTAACATGCGGATGAGACTCTGAGGGATAAGCTCCGAGCCACCAGGTACGTCCAAAAATGCACGAATCAGTTTGAGAGACTGTTCCCGCTCTACGTCGTATCGCTGATCGCGTGTAAGAGCTCTAGAGAAGGATAAGCTGGCTCTCAATGGGTGCTCGCTGCTTGTCGCTTGCAATGGGGCCCATACCTCATTACAAATACGTCTATGTGAGCGTCAACGATCGCTCCAAGCATAATAATATCAGTTGCTATGTGCCTTAAAACTCGAAATGCACTGGCACGCATGTCCTTTGACTGATGCACCAAGCAGGTTCGCAAGCTGGATGGAAATTTTAATATCAATTATCCCACATAATGCATGAATGTCAATTAAACCTTTTGACGATATTATCCGCCGAAGCGTACGCACAGAGATCGTCCACACTTCTGCTGATTTTGAGGAGGTTGTTCATGGCCTCCATTCTCACTGCTGGATGCTCGGTTTGGTTGCTGATGCGGGTCAAAAGGTCACTGACCATTTGCGTATTAACCCCTAACAGAACAATAAACATTCGGTCTAAAGTTGCTCCCCCGCCGTGTATTTTCCGCACCTCGCAATACGTTTCCATCTGATCGTCGATCCAGACTATGCGTGCTATCTGTCACACGCTGTCTTTGATCATTCGAGTGACTTCGTACCTGACGTAACAGAAAGCTATCTGGGTCATCCGCAAACCGTTGCGTTGAATACCGGGTCTGAACTACTGGAATCAAGTCAGCAGAAGTTCAACAGCCTAGTGGCTTCAGGTTGGTCCAAACCCACCAGGTGCGTCTTGAATACTTTTGTACATATCAAGCTGCTGCTGCAACGCTGCAATTTTCTTCTTTGTTGCCGCCAGTTGCAACTCCACTTGTTCCCGACTTATCGTCGCCCCTTTCTGCCCGCTTTCAGATACTTGCAACATTGTTTCTGCACCTATTGATAGTATGACAAATGTTATGTATAAACATCCAATTATTCCTTTTCCAGACTCATTTTCTACCCGTTTTCAACTTCAACTCTATGTTCAGTTGTTCCTGCAGCTTGGCCATCTGTCGGGAAAACAAAATTTAACTGCGAATTCGCGCGACCATACTGGGAAGGAATACTTCACCATATATGGCTTCTCAGCCCTCAGCTTCTCGAGCTCGGCAGCATCTGTTGGGAGCTCCATGCTATCCTTCGACGATGGGTCGTGACTGGTCGTTGGGCGACCTGAAGATGTTTGAGGGTGCTAGCTAGCTTTGAGGTGCAAGCTAGTTTCGAGACGCGCTCGATCACGTGCTCAATGATGACTCAGGCGAGGCAAGATCATGAACTGCACCAGCTCTCGTTCGTTCCCGGTTTACTCATCCTTGCCACCAAATTTGACGTCTAAAGGTACTGGCTGTTATACCTTAGTTCGTCTAGACCTGCGATTTCAGCCTGGAAACGAGAACTGGACGCTTCCTGTACTGAATATCCATATTCTAATCTATATCCGCTATTTCTGCATTCTCGAAATGTAGCTTAGATCTACGTCAGCACCTGCAGGAACCTGGATATTCCTAGCAAGTACTATAAAGGGCTTCGTTTGAGGTGCTCAGTAGAGTAAATTGGCTTGAATGGACGACAGCGAAAAGGCAAGTTAGACGCGCTGGTATCTCCGTTACACTCAAATAACCTTGTTCCGACATATAGATACGCCAAAAACGTTTGGCAAAACTTGCAGCGTCCGCATCATCGCCAACGGCTAGTAGTAGCACGGATACAAACGCTTCTCAAGAAGAACGAGGTTTCCTGCCTCAGCAGTCCGAACATGTGCCGATAAAGCTGGACAGAGGTCCAGAGGTGAACGCGGTGGGATCATCTCAGACGCTTCGATGCGAAACGTATGTACTTATTGCAGGTTAACGACCATGAAGGTTACAACGCCACCAAAGAAGTCTCCTACATCTCCTGCAGCGTCACGTTTGCGTATCGTGGAAAGTTTCCTGCAGCAAGCTGATGATGATTGGCAGAATGAGGCTTTTGAACAGATTTTTGAATGCACTCTTAATGTGAGTGTCATATGCAAACGATCTATCTATATATGGATACGTGCTGAAGCGCGCAGCAGCCGGACGAAAGAAAGGTCCTTACCGCCCTCCCCGACCTGGTGGAGGAATTCAATGCCGAAAGCATTCCGTTGAAATTTACAACAGCGCAGCTAGAGCGTGTGTTGTATGCACGCCTTTCTCTTGAGCAAAATGCTTCAGCGAGCTCACCTCCTTTGTTCGATTACCTCGTCGAAACATGGAAGCGAATACAGCGCGTCAGAAGTCACATCAGCTCAGTTGTCGAGAAAGGCAGTTCCAATCCATCTGTAGGAGAGGTTGCGCGACGCCGCCTGGAATTTTTGGATACCGCTCAGAGACTGGTTGTTAGTTACAGTGGTCTGGTCATCAATCCGGAGATGGCAGGAAGTTTCCCTCAACCACCCAGGTACCGATACGTTGAGGGGATGACGTGTGTTCCGCACACGTGGGTTGTGCTAAACTAGAGAACAGCACTGCAGAGCTTGGACCTTCTTATATCGCGAAGAAGTTACTCCTGACCGCAGACGAAGTAGAAAGCGCTCTTCCCCGAGCCTTTTTGGAGGATTTTGTCAATCATTTCAGCGGAGAAGGTCTAGATGAGGTTAATGAGAATTAGTTCGCAGGGATGCGAGTCATTTTTTAATCATAAGTTATGGCAGATGATGGGCTACGTGGTTACGAGTTTAGCGGCGAATATGCGGGAACAGAGCCTGATCAAGGATTACCAAGCGCCGTTGCGTGTAAGCGTTTAAGTGATTGATTGCTGGTACAATTAAATATTAATTTCCGCTTGCAGGCTCTGGGGATGCTAGTCTCATTCAAGCCAATCGCCGCTGTGGTGAGTGATGCACGTCACCGTACATATTGGGATCATGTGCATATTTGACCGTGGTTCATACCCAGGTGCCCATGCTAAAGAATTGGAACCCTGAGACGACAGCAAAGACCATTGAAATACTGACAATTCTGGGGCCCTTCTTAAGTAAAATTAGCAGCTTTCCTGACGCGGACCCCGCACTGGCGGATCACTATTTCGGTAGTTCAAACGCTTTTGCGGAGGGTGGTGCTAGTTTGGACGGATTTTATATTGGGTCACGAAATCCAGGGGACGTCAGATCTTCTATGGAATCGTTGCGAAACATCACTGCTCTTGCACAAGTGAGTGGATGAGCGAGATATTTTTAAAGACATTCTTTGCAAATTCTGATCCACTCCTCACAGTCCAATCTGTACAACATTACCATGAACATTATCAAAGCTGGGCCGGATTCAAGAGAGAGGGTGCTGCAATATCTCTCCAGTGCGATTGCGGTCAATAAGCGACGGGGCCGCATGCAGGTGCGTCTCATAAGTCAAGTATTGCCAACTATGTTTTTACCGGAAATTATCAGGTTAATATGCGCGATGTTTCTACGGATGGCTTCATGTACAACCTGTTGCAAGTTGCATTGAAGCTTTCTGATCCAATTATTGATGCCAAATACTCGAAGCTGCATCTCATAGACCCTGATTATTTTAATCATTCAAAACGTTTGGATGTAACGGAAGATACACGGATAAATGCCGATAAAGAAACCTGTGAACGATACGTTAAGCAGTGGCATGAGACTCACCCCAACCCTGAGCCGACGAATTTCGTGTCGGACATCTTCTACTTAACTCTGGGACTGCATCACTACGGATTGATGAGTATAATCCGACAATATACAACGCTGATCAAACAGACGCAAGAGCTAGCGAAACATGTAGAAAAAATGAAAGCGGAGCGAGACAGCGGGGCGTGGCCAGGACCAGCGCGAATGTTGAATGAAGAGATGTTGAAGCGATTCCAGGTACTATGCAATCGTTGAATCACTCGGCAGCCTTTCAGATAGGTTGATACCAGTCATCCCATAGAAACAATTGGATAAACTCATCGGGTACAAGCTTGCGATGGACACGGCCCTGAGGAATCGTGTGGCTATTGAGCACTCGTTGCGCTTTTATGACCTCGTAATGATGTGGCTCCTCCGCTCCACGGTCATTGGGAGCCCTCAAGTGCACTATCCGTTAACAACCAAAGCTGGTGACTCTGTCGACTGGGGTCGGGTAGCTAGAGGAGATCTCATGGGGTAGGCAAATATTGACTTATTGAACAGCGTGTCGAGACCTCAAATGTTTGTTATGGTAGATTACCTCTGCTTGGGCTGTCCGGCGATGCTCCGCTGAGCTTTGGCACGCTTCCAGAATGGATCATTGAAGACATATGCGAATTTTATCTTTTTATTGTCCGGTAAGAGCGTGACAGCTTATCGCTTTTAGGACAGGAACTTACGTACGACGTAGATATGACGCACCTATTTTTGAGCGCAATCCAAGGGACGAGTTTCTCACATTCACAATGATCTTCCTTGCGAACCCGCAGCTTATCAAAAATCCTCACTTGAAAAGCAAATTCGTAGAGGTGACTTTGAAGTTGCTGTGAGCATTTTTGGATGGTGCACCGCTAATTTTTGCATCTCTCGTAGATCCTTTTCACCTTCACATGGCCTCTTTGGCGTACAGAGTCTGGTCAAACTGGGGGCAAGTTGGATGACGTATTTTCAACTCACCCCTTGGCGAAAGAGCTGCTGGTACCCAATTTAATGAGGTTTTATGTAGGTGGGTGACAATCAATCATAATGGTTATTGCCCGCTTTAGGTTTCTCAGCTTCCCTTAAAATCTTAGACGTCGAGCATACTGGAGTATCTAGTCAGTTTTATGACAAATTCAATATCCGGTACAACATATCCCAGATCTTGAAGTCTGTATGGGCCGACGCTGGGCATCGTAGTAAAATGGTGTCTCAAAGCCGGTAAGTCTGCAGTTTTACTATGTTGATCCTGCTGCCACGGATATCCGCCCTAATCGAATTGAACATCAGGAATACAGAATTTTTCGTGCGATTTGTCGCGTTGTTGATGAATGACACGACCTATCTCTTAGATGAATCGCTCTCTAAGCTAAAGCAGATTCAACAGCTACAGATAGAATTGGCTGATCCGCTGTCGGTATGTACTAGTGGCACCACATATGAGCACTGGACACCGTCTAAAGAACCACGGGAATGCAGCCCGCTGCATCTAGAGAAGACCTGCAACGACGGGAAGAGCGATCTGGCTTTTTGCGTCAGTTGGAAGGGCAAGCTCATTCATACATGTCATTGGGGAATGAGACGGTGCACATGCTGCAGTATATGACGGCCAATTCTGAGATTGTCCAGCCCTTCATGGAACCAGAGATCGTTGAGAGGCTAGCGGCCATGTTGGATTTCAATCTAGCCGCGTTAGTGGGGCCTCGATGCACAGAACTCAAGGTGAAGCATTGCTGTATGATTGTTTTCTACTATGTGGCGCTGAAAATGCTGTTGCATCAGGTCAAAAACCCGGAGAAATATCGCTTCGAGCCCAAGCGGCTGCTAAGAGAACTCGTGGATATCTATCTTCATCTTGCTCATCGACAGGAATTTATCAGCGCGGTAGCTAAGGATGAACGTTCATATCGTAAGGATCTGTTCTCTCGGGCGGCGGGAATTCTACTAAAAAATATGCTCAAGAACGAGGTGAGTTTTTTGTTGTAAGGACGGAGTGCAATGAATGATCGGCTCAATACGAAATGTTGTGCAATTTCGGACGAAGAGCGAACTTAGCAAGTTGCAACAGTTCATTGACCGTGTGGAAGCAACGATTCAAAGCTCTCAGGCGGAAGAAGAGGAATTGGGTGACGTCCCGGAAGAATTTCTCGGTAATCCTTAAGCACACTTACCGCGTACCTGAAGATGCTTACTCACCTGCCCGCATTTTGTCGTACAGACCCCTTGTTGTATACACTTATGGAAGATCCTGTGATTCTCCCTGGAAGTGGAATATCAATTGACAGGTCCACCATCAAGTCACATCTGCTCTCCGATGCACATGATCCCGTAAGTTTGAAGCGAGTTATACTGGTCGTCCTCGGTGGTCCTGATCAACTCGACCACAGTTCAATCGACAGCCGTTGAGCATCGAGCAGGTCATACCCAGTAAGTGCCATGCAGATGCGGTACGCCGCAGTGATCTGACATATTATTATTTACTCCATCTGCTACAAGACGATGAGCTAAAAATGAGGATACAAGAATGGAAGGGAGAACGGAGACGTGACGTGGGCAGAGTACAGCCAATGGATACGAGCTAGAGGGTGGCGTTGAAGCCATCCTTTGTTACAACATTCTTATGTAGTTTTGGGCTTTCATATGTTCTTGCATTGAAATCCATTATGTTTGTTTCACAGCAGCATTGGACAGGCTCGATGCTGGTAGCACAACTCCACTTGCCTCGCCGAATCCTATTTTAACACGTTTCCCACTATGCTCACTTATACAATACCCGCGCAGAATAATCTCATCTCCGTCTTCAATGAACGTCCGACCCTCGATCCCTTCAATATCCTCAAGAGGGATGGCGCCGTTTTTTGTGATCTCCAGTAGAGAACCCAGTGAGTCCGATGTCTGAAACAAATAGGTATTTAGCCTAGAGATGAGGAGCCTGCAGACTGCCAAGATGTACTTACCGGACCACTGATTGTCCCGCTCCCACAAAGGTCGCCAGGTCGCATGTTACAGCCATTTACAGTGTGATGCGCAAGCATCTGCTTGAATGACCAGTACATGTATTTCAAGTTTGAGCGGGAAAGTATCCGTGCGTCGGGAATATCGGCCGCTAAACGCTGAGTTCAGTATCTTATCCAAAAATCGCATAGTTATTGCGCATACGTTTCAGAAGGACTTCGAGATTTATATCATATGCATCACTCGGACCCCCACGCAAATATGCAGCAGGAGTTGGATTCTGGTCACGATCCAAGTCAAAGTTACCGTCAACATGGAAAAATCTATCAGAATGAGGGAATGCATCCAATTTACCTGTTCCGGTTGCTGAGTGCGAAATGGTTCAAGTGCATCCAGCGTCACTATCCAAGGCGATATGGTTGTCCCAAAGTTCTGTACAAGGCATGAGATTTCGATCCACAGCACCAGATCAACGGAGAAACCTTCACCTTGCCCAGAAACGGTCCTAATGGTACGTACTCGTATTGCTGAATATCGCGTGCTTCAGGGTGCAAGGAAAAGGCGGATAAGTCGTCTCAAATAGTACGATAAGCATTGCCTGAAGATCCACGCCCTACCACTCCAATCGTTCATTAGCACAAGTCCAAAAATATGATCCTCAGACGCCGTTATATCAATAGGATTTCCTAATGAATTCCCGACGCCCACAAAACATGCCTAATCAAGCAAGTTCAATCAATAGGCTCATGTTCGTAGCTCGTTTCCCAACAGTTGAGATATCATTACCACTTCCAGTTCGAAGTCCAGCTTTTTCGAGACAGAGAACTCTGGAACCTTAGTAAGTGCATTCTGCACCAACCCGGACGGACGCTTGATTGGTGTTCCAGTGATCAACACCGATGAAGAACGACCGTGATAGCCAACGGGCAAGTGGACCCTATCATGTGCAACGGGTCAAAATGCGACGGCCAGTCCTCTTTGAATCGGCGACGCGTACCAATTCGGCATGAGAGCGTTATCCTTCCCCCGAAACATTGAGCCCACATTCATGGCATGCTCCTTCGAAGCGTAAAAATCTGTATAGTCTCCGATAGTGGCTGGAAGATGATACTGGACGTTGCTGAGAGGGATCAGCGCTTGGTCGCGCAAGGTCGAGGACTCTCGAAGGTACGGCAAGCCATTGTTGCTCAATAAGCTCTGTAGGGTTTGGCGCGCTTCCACCCAAGAGTTTCGGCCAAGCTCCATGAACGCATTCAGAGTGGGCTGGCCAAAGACCCTTTTGGCCACCCTGTTGCACAGATATTTACAGTCATCAAATACCCCCGCATTTGCAAGTGCCCGCAGGTCCACCGCATATGGACCAATAGCAGTGGCTGGCCGAGGAGAGTCCTGGTGTTTACATGGAAATGTTAAGTACAAAAAGGCCATCATGCCCATAATACATGTCGTACATTGTCCTTTGTGGATATGATTCCAAACGGAATGTTCTCTAGTGGAAAGTCAGAGTCTTCATCCACCTGTATGTAAGACATGGTTCGCATTTATGGAAACCACTGAACGCAGGATATGACGAGAAGGGCGGGGGGTCATGGAGGCAGACCAAAAAGCCAACTCGCAAGTCGCCGCGCATGTCTCCCACGGACGACTTGTGTTGTACCCCATTCCATTCGCCACAAGTTGTATTTCGATACCACACTGCAACCCACATTGCAACCACACAGACTATCCAGTGCATTTCGATTGAATTAGTGCATACAAATCTACAAGCGGAATTATGGTTAATGCATCTTCATTTCATCGTCTATTGGCAATAGGAAATATCAAGGGTACAAGTGGGATAAAGTGGGGATACAATGAGAGTAACTGCAGAATGTTCCAATCATCAGATGGCGGCAAGTGCAATATCAATTCATTCGTGGCTACAGTACAAGTGGATTATTGTTTATCTTCATGATGACAATGTCACAATAAATGTGGTTATTTCAATAGGTCGCAAGGTACAGTACAGTACGTACCTGGCACAGATGACATACCTACTTTCCCACGCACTGGATACGCTAATGGAGTCCACATATGATTCTATGGCCAACCGTTTGGTAGAGAAGTTGAAAAGGTAAACCAGAAGACATTTACCATTATCCAATGCCCACGTCCCAATTGGGGATCGTTCTAATATGGACTGCCAGTCTCCCGAGAGATGCCCGTATAATTATTGCAATCGCTGGTACCGCCCGTATCTGCGACCTTGTCCAATTAACCATTTCTCATAATGTGAAAAAGGTATTCCTGGCTCGGGTAAGTCAACACTTTCGCAGCAAGTTATTCAACGCGTGAACTTGCGAATGAAGGCCGATGTTGGTCGGGTGTTGCCGATGGATGGTTTCCACCTGTACAAATCTGAGCTAGACAAGATGGAGGTTCGTAGCGCCATTGAAATTATGAGCAGAATACCAGAGTCTTTAGCTCCTAATTGGCACAGAACCCCTCGATGGCACACGCTCGCAGGGGAGCACACTTCACTTTCAACCCCAACAAACTCTTGTTGCTGGTCCGGACCTTACGAGAGCGCCCACATGACATTGTAATGGCTCCGTCCTTTGACCATGGTGATTGCCCGACATTTTACGGCATTATTTTCTTTTCTTATGACTGGTTGCAATGCATCAGCGATTGGAGATCCAGTGGAGAACGACGTTGATATTGGTCCTCAGTTAGTATGCAGCGCATTAATTTTGAAGATTTTAATCTCTCACTGAGATGCCTCAGGCATCGTATCATTCTTTTGGAAGGGTTATATCTTCATACGGCGACGCCGCCGTGGTCGGACATCTATGCATTGTGTGACGAACGATGGTTTATCCAGATTCCCCTCGAGTTTGCCCGTGACCGGATTGGCAAGAGACACGTCGCCACTGGGCTAGGTGAGTTTCCTGGACCTTAGTGACAACGGTGTCACAGGAATGGGAGCTAAATAAGTCAATCGGCACATGGCCTTCCGGACAGCACCGACTCTCGAGATGGCGTGGCTTCGATGGGACGAAAACGATCGGCTGAATGGCGAGTACGTTTTGAGAACACGATTGCCAGCCACATTTGAAATTATGTCGATATGTACATGAATCTTCTCTTTGCTACGCTATTCTCCATCCTTTGCTGCTATCCCATTGAAGTATGGATCTAGTTGTGGGCTCATTAACAGATTTACCAAGCAATCGACTTTTGGAGACATGAACTTACGCTGCAAAGCTCTCTCCGCACTGATGCGCTTTTCTGGTTGATATTCAATCAATTTTGAAAGGAGATCTAGACCGTGAGCATCTAGTTTACTTGATATAGATTCTAGAGATGCTCGGGGGTAGATGGGGAAGTCCGGCTAAGAAGTTATGTAGGTTTAGATGCACGCACAAGAGTATGAAGTCACAGTCCTTCTCGACACCTTGTAATCCGGCAATTCCTTCACTTTCGGCCAGCTCTAAGTAAATGATAAGTTAGCTATATCACCTCACCTCAACATGTCACTATCATGACCAGTACTTTTTCATCAGGGGTTCCCAGGAGTTTAAAAATACGCAGTAATTGATCCTTGATCGAGCTCCCTGGAAATAGTGGGCGGCCTGACCATGCCGCAGAATCAACCAGACATCTCGCAAAAGACTTGTCCAAATTCCCACTTCGCACCCACCTGAAGCCATTTCTATGTGAAAGCAACGTAAGAGCGTCCATTAGGATGTAAAGTGAGTAGGGGGGTGAACTAACGATCTTACCGGCCATGATGCATCCGGCCGACCATAAATCTATTGACGTTGAATATTGACGAGAACCCATGAGGACGTCCGGAGCTCTGTACCAGAGTGTTACCACCTGCAAGGGATTCGCCCGCCTCAGTTAATCGAGAACCCCCTCCTGCACTGCCTTCTCTGACACACACCTCATGCGAGTAACTTCGAACTAGCAAGGATGCCTAAAATGTGAGGACTGCTCATCTACCAAAAGTAGCGCATTCTATATATACCTGGAATTCCGAAAGCTCTGGCTAGGCCAAAGTCAGCCAACTTCAGTTCCAATTTTTTATTGATCAGAAGGTTTCTATGTGAATCCAATCTTAGCAATTCGCGCACGAGAGTAGTCACCACGTCAACCCACTGTGGCTTGAGATCCCTATGCAATACCCGATGCTCGTGACAGAATGCGATTCCCTTCAACAGCTGGTACAGCAGATGCTGCAACCTCGATATGAGATAAAGTTCCGAAGGCGCAAACGTGTAGAAAACTTAACTTACTTTCAATGTTGGCACATCGATATCACCACCGTAAGCGTCCAAAAACTTCTTCAAGTCGGAATCGAGATATTCAAACACCAGGGTCAGCTTCTTTTCCGTATGTATTACATCATATAGGCTGCTAGCAAGTTATTTCTGTGCGTAGCTGGTGCAAAAAATTCAACTTGTCACTTACCGGACGATATTCGAATGTTTAAGTTCTTTCAATAATGATATTTCTCTTATCGCTGAAAGGCGGGAGTAAGGGGAAGCCGAGCGCCATACATCAAAAACACTGAATAGTACCAGTACATGGCACACCCTAATTCCCAATAAATACGGAGGGGAGAATCAGAGCCGCCCCAGATTCGGGAACGAAACGATCAGAGATCATTTCCACCTACCTCTTCTTCATTATCGAGACGGATCTACTAGTGGATATACAAAGTCAGAAAGCTCTCAGTTTCCACTTGAACTAATCATATTCCTTGACGTACCCTCTTCAAAGCTACTATATCCCCCGTATCTTTATTCTGGGCTTTGTAGACAATACCATACGTCCCTGTATAGACAGGTTTGCAACCGATTGCATGCAATAACAGGCAAAATAGTCACTCTCACCCTCTCCCAATTTTTCTATTTTCTTTCGAGCAAAACAGACATGCCTAATGTCAGTTCAATGGGCGAGCAAGGTGCGATATTGCACCTACTTGATATTTCTCCATGTCCCAGCCGGCGTCCTGACACCAATGGGCGAGACGACCTTCACAATCACGCAGAATATGGCCGATGCATTCCAACCAAGGACACGTCCAAGCCACCACCCATCTTGGTATCAGTAGGTAAGCAGCGGGGCCAACTGGGGCACGATACAATACAGGGAGAGAGTACAGATCTCAGGCGGCATGAAGAGCAAGCAGCAACAGTCAGCAGTCGATACTTTTCGAACGGAGGTGGAAATATTTGAAGAGCGTCTGCGCCGTTTCAGATGCGATGTCGCACCGGGGTTGGAGGATGACGCTGTTCAGGCCAACTACCCTAGTAGACCCAATAAGGAATTTCAGTCCAGAGATGCCAAGAGATTCATCGTGCTAAAGTCATCCATGGATCCACTGAATCACATGAAAATGCTGTCGCGGACATTGCCGAGCATTGAGAACATGTGTAAGCAGAGCAATGAGTACCTGGAAAAGTTGCGGGTAAATACGACACGGATTCGCACAAAGATTGCCTTTGATTTGATTACCATCCCACAATAGCTCAGAAAAATTGAGGATGCCATATCCAAGCGCGAGCGGGATCAGCGCCGACGAAAGCGGACCTTGGAAGAGCATCAGGCCCAAGAAACATCTGATCTGGCTCAATTGGAAGAAATGGCTCTTTCAAAACTTTTGCGCCAATCCAAGCAAGAACGTCGGATAGCCGAGCAGTGGGTGCAGACTGGGAACTAAACTATAGAATTGGCCAAAGCCTAATTCTCATTTTAGGCTTATGCACGTACGCCATGAGCGGGAGGTAATGCAAGAGAACCGAATATTCAGGGAGCACCAGTATACAAACCGCCGCCAAGAAGACTACGAAAACTCTCTGGCTCGCGAGTATACCCTCTGCGAAAGAGCTAGGGAGGAGTACCGGATGCAAACAGCAATGCAATTGGCTCAACACCAAGAGATCTTGGCTGAAAAGGCAGCCGCGAACCATAACAAACGCTATAGGGTGTGTCTGGATATCGTTAAAGATATTGTTGATCTGTCAATGCGGGTAAGCAGTTAAGGATATATATCCGTCCTGATGATGATGTCCTCATTGCGTAATCCAGATATCCGAATACCGTACTTTAAATGACGGGAAAGACCTTCCCAGGAAGCTCGTCGACGAATGGAAGCTTCTGTTTGCCAGCGGTGCTTCTATGGACCAGCAGTATAATCCTGAGCTGACATCTGACGTTGTGGACTCAGCAATGTATGACCGTGACACTGTCGGGGACGGAGACAGATGCGAAGTGACGCGTGAAGGGCGGACGATAACCAACAGCATTAAACTGCTGGATGAGAAGGAATTCCACGACTACTTGTTAGGCAAAGGAGACTGGGGGTTCCCTGGTGACTCGTGCGTGTCATAATTTATTTGAAAATGCGCGCTCAAAGTAGCTAAAACTGATCATTTGCGAAGCCCTCTCGAGTTCTCTCCCAACGAACTGCTGGCAAAACTGGTTGACACTTTGCTGGATATGACGGCACCACCAGAACCTGTGCGTGAAGCCGTATTTCTTCCCCCGGTCCCACTAAAAATAGCCTTGATTGGCAAGCCCTTCGCTGGAAAAAAGACCCTGGCGAAGAAATTAGCGGCGAAATACTGTCTTTCCGTTCTTTCTGTGGATGAGTTGGTGCAAGATGCAATCAGGTGCGGTTTTCAGAGCGACATCCCCGCTTTGGCTCTGGGGTCATATCATTCACCTATGATTGTTCCTTAGGCACGCGGACATCACATATAAGCCTTCTGATGGGGAGAAACCTCGCAGTAAGGGGGCAACTAAAGCCCAGATAGGAGCTAAGATACAGATTAACATGCTAGAAGGAGGAAGCCCAGATGATGCCCTTCTGGTCTCGCTAGTTATCGAGGCGATCCGGAGAAACACGCATGAGGATAAACCATATCCATATGGAGGCTTTGTTCTGACAGATTTCCCAAGGACTCGCCATCAAGCGCAGCTTCTAGAAAGAGAACTCTCCGGGTAAACAGTGTTCGACACCCAGGTCTCCTCTACCTTCGCTGATTTCGCCTACGTAGGTACGAAGATCCAAAACCAGTAAAACTTGGTAACCTTAAGCGGACCCCTAAAGACAAGTCCAGACAACGCTCACAGATTGTACCCCTGGAAGGACAGCCCGAGAACAAGGCTGGCAATGTCACGAGTGGAATTGATATTGTGATTCTACTGGATGTAGAAAATGAGCTGGCATGTAAGCGTGCGGCTGGAAGACGGATTGACCCTTTAACTGGGGAGATGTACCACTTGGAAACCAACCCACCTCCGATTGATGACCCGGTAAGTAAATTTTTTGCCGGTATGAGCGTGCTAGGACCATGTTCTGATTCCCTCGTAGGGTCTACTGGAAAGATTGTGTCCTTTAAATGAAGATGAAAGTGAAAGCAATCAGATTCAATATCAAATTGCTGCATTTGAAGATCAGCAGGATCTACTGAAGGAGTGGTATGCTCGCTTCAGCAATTTGCAGGTAGTATGTCCATCACGAATGGAGGATGACGATGTTAAGCAGCGCCTCTGCATAGGGTGTAGATGGCAATATGACCTCGAGCGACGTCTGTACTACAGTTGATCAAATTATCCAAGAATTGATAGCACGGAAAGAAAAGTGCAAGGATCAAGCAGGGAAGGATACCATGGAGGGTGTAGAACGATTGCTGGAATCACCAATTCATGAGCGTAAGAGCGTTTGTTGGACGGATGCGCAAGTCTTCTCCTAATC
Source organism: Spizellomyces punctatus DAOM BR117 (assembly GCF_000182565.1). Lineage (NCBI taxonomy): Eukaryota > Fungi > Chytridiomycota > Chytridiomycetes > Spizellomycetales > Spizellomycetaceae > Spizellomyces > Spizellomyces punctatus. Next base: position 1,179,624 of record NW_015971537.1, on the reverse strand, counting down.
AAATGGTGACCGCTATTGCAGTAGATAAGCCCTCGGATGACGGGGCGAGTACAAGTCGACAATTAGCAATACCTGTCGTTGACGAACGTGTGAATATTACACATCGAGCTCAAGCATCTCCTGTCGTCAACAGTACAGATATTAGACCTGTCTTGGGCAAGGTACAAGAAGACGATAGAAAGGGAAAAACTGCTTCTGGTCGGGCGAGAGGTACTAGTGGTAGTAGTAAAGGACAGGAAAAGGCCACTTCGAGGACAGCGAGCGCTGGAGCTGGTGTGGCTATAGAAGCTACCAATGGACTGAAAGGCCGAGGTAATGCCAGTGCAAAGGAGCGGGCCCAAATAGGTGCGTCCGCACTCCTCTGACGTATGTTCAACATCGCAATTGAATGGGTCCTTTCCTTCTGAGCTACCTCAGATGCCAAAGATATCAAACGAGATAAAGGCGCCAGTGCGTCTGCTGGGACAGGAGGTGAGAGACAGATCGCGAGCTCGATAGACCCAGGCGTAGCGGCAGGTTCGGTGGATTTGCCAGTCGAGTCGACCACACCCCTTTTGAATCGACCCCTCGCACCGGATGGCAAACGCTGGCCATCCCGAGATCTAGCAGAAGTACTTGCGGATCGTAAGAACGTGCACATGACTGGCTTTACTTTGGTGCTGCTAATCTCAAGGCCGTACCCCTCATAGAATGGGCAACTGTCGAAAATACTTACACCGACACTTTAAAATTTGCCTTCCGCTCCCTGAGAAGGGAGAAGGAGGCCATTCTGACCTACTTCCACGGAATCAAAGTAAATTTCAAAAGATTCTTGGAGAGACCTGACCAGAAGCAACATCTGATCGAGCTGTTTCAACATGAATTTAATAACGTGGAAGACGATTTGCGGTTTGTCTTTGCTGATTTATTCATTCTGGTGCAGATCTTTAATTTATGATTCTAGATCGGACGCTGATGCCAAGGCAGAGCTTCATCAAAGGGCGGAAGATTTGCGTGAAAGGTTGTGGGAGATGTCCGATAAGCGGAAAGAAGAGGCAGAAACAGAGCGGATGTCAATCATTGAAGACAAATGGGTGGAAGATCACTTCATAATTATGGCGAACGTTTACATTACAATGATGCAGGTGGAGGTTGACCGGCACCTTGGGACAAAGCATCTGATTGCCGACTATTTCCGAGATGCTCAGGGCACCGTAAGTAGCAGGTCCTTCTGCGATAGTATTTGCAAGAATCATGATCCTGAGCCTCTCAAAGGTCGTCCCAGATAATATTCGTTCACATGTCAAAATTCCGTTGATCAGTACTAGTGCGTCAGCGAGCCTTGATATTGGTTCCTTGTTTGTGAATACTTCAGCAGATAGTATGCAGAAACTACACAAGCGCGATATTGGGGGAAGTGCGGAGCAAACACGACTGACTGTGCCGTCCAGCACAAGGGCCGGTGGGAAGTCCGGAGCTGTAAATTCCAGCGGGACGAGTGGTGGTTTAAATGCAGGTGGTGGGAAAAAGCCTCCAGCTGTTGCTCGCATGGCCTCGGTTATGGAGATTCCTCGGCATACCGCAGGAGCAGGAGGTGACAAAGACCAGCCTACTGGGGAGAACGAGCATGCTATGTTCAGCGACATCCAAGCCGCATATGATACTGCCTTAAGCGTTCTTGTGAGCCATGAGGAAACTCCATCACCAGAAAAAGAGAAGAAAGATAAGAAAAAGCCTAGTCAAATCGAGCCTGTGGAGCAAAAAGGTAAGGTGAGGTGCGTGAAATAGTGTCTTCACACTGGTTGAAACTTTTGCACATTCATGTTAGCGGAAGCAGAGGTTGAGTTGCCTGTCGACTATCACAAAATAGTGGAACGTGAGGACCACGCCCTGCGACGAAAAATTGACCGACTGAAGCAGCACGCCATGGACAGCCTTAGGGTGCGTGAATCTCTTCCCTGACGCACTACCACGTATTGACATATCATAGGAGCTCCGAAACAAGGCGATTGACGTTTATACGTCGTTGGATGACTGGATTGGGGCACGCTTCGCTGCCGAAATGGATGCTATACGAGAAATGTTAAATGTGATCAAAGAAGCGGTCGAAGCAGAGTCGAAGCTCCCAAACCTCTTGATTCTGCAAGGCGAAAGATTCAAAGTGGACTTCCAGGTTTTGACCTATGAGCCAGAACCGGAACCAAGGCCACCGAGTCCCCTGGAAAAGCCTCGTAGGTCCCACCTATACCTTGATTTTATCCTGTGTTTGTGACTGAGATTTCCTCAATAGTACCGGATCAGTTCACAGTTTCTCAGCTAGTCAATCTTTGTCGACAATTTCGAAATATTGCACCTTCCGGATATATTAGTTGCAAGGAATTCCTCGACTATTTCCAGAAAATGGCCAGCGTGTCTTCGGGTACTGAGCAACTTCCGGAGCATTACAGCGCGGCGGAACCCGCGCAGTTGCAACAGGTTGAAACGGCGTTAGCATCCTATCGTATCGCATTACTGACATGTAGTCTCCAAGCTATGTCTATCTTTGGATCCGTACGAAACGGGGTTCATATCTTGGAGAAAATTTCTCATCATCAACTCACGAATATTGCCCGTGCCAAGTATCGACCAACTCATGTATTTGAAGAACTCCTACAAGGATCAGAGTGTCAACTCGGATGGATGGAAGGTTTGGAATTCGCATATCTCGAATCAGCCCAATCCACCATTACTGACTCTGACTCATAGATAAACCGGTCAGACTACATGGGAATTCCACTCTGGTTTGAGGATGAGGTGGATGATTCCGCGCTCCAGGACGACTTCATTGCGAAATTTAATAGACGTACCAAGCTGAAGGAGGCATTGTTCCGTAAGTGCCGAGAGCTATGCAAACATTTTTTACATCTTGATCCTAGCTGTAATCTTTCGATCTCTTTTCAATGATATAAAGATTTCTTCGAGGCGCCAGAGGATGATCTGCGCGAGAATCTCTTTGATGCCTTCCATTTCCTGATGTCTTCTTGCCTGGACATATCTGCGAAGAATGGTCTCCAGAAAGCATTTGCTGTAATGAGTGACCAAGAGGACGGAGCTTGCTCACTTCCCCAGGTGTATGAGGTAGGCCAGATTGATGTTCATCCGAGTTCATATACGGGGATCTCACCATCCCTCCTTCATTCAAGATCCTTCATTTCGGCACGACGCTGTTAGGTGAAACACATCGTCTCGGCGAACAGAATATTCATGATCCGTTTCCAAAGGTGAATTGACTGAGAAGGTTGTTGGATCAATGTTTTTGGCCCGCAACAGGAGTAACCCCCCTGCCATCCTACAGGAGCTTTTACAACGCATATTTGACGAAGCAGGAGTAGGTCCAGAAGGAGTAATCACCTTTGATGCTCTCACAGCTGTAACAGAATCCCAATCTGCACTTCAGTCATGCGTGCTTTACCAGCTAGAGGTATGTGAGTAATAGCCACCACTACATATGTGCATTCTATCTCAATTTGCATGAGTAGGACTCAAGTTTGTTTGGAATAAAATCCCGTCCATCATCAGCAATTGACTCAAAGGCCTTCTGACAAAGTTGCTGTTAGTAGTGCCAGCAGACAAATGTAAAAAAATATAAGGCACATAGCTAGGGATACTAGTTACACCTAATTGATAATAATACAAACTGGTGACATACACTCCAGAGGGATAACAACCCCAAATAAAAACAATATACCTGTGCTGTGTGTAATTGATTTATGACTGCCCCATAGTGGTAACAGGTCTTACTGAATTGGAGGGAGGGTTACAGAACCTGAAACAAAGGTTTCAAAACTAGGGCAAGAGGCAAAGTGTACTGATTTGGCTTAAATGGACCAGTATCTGATAGTATATATATAGGTAATCAGTCTATAGGTGGATGCAGCTGGGTTCCTATTATCTAGAAAGGGAAATGCTAACTTTGGATAGTATACTGTTTGGAGTCTCACCTGCTATTCTTGCAAGGTTTTTCTGTAAATATTTTTAGTTTATGCCACAATTCTGCTACCTAAAGGACTGTCTTTGTTTTCCTGTTTTCAGTAGTACTGTACCAGACTTTTCTTTTCTGGCAAATATTTTACTTAGTATAGTATATATAATATATATAGCTAATATTATTTTTTAGCCAGTGGGATACCTGTACTATAACTTACTGGAGTCACCTACTAAACTGCAATTATCAGGTGTAGTATGGTCTGATTCACACCTCTCAAAGCCAAGTTCTTTGAGTTGGCCATCAATCCTTTGCTCCAGGCTCCTGGAGGTTCCATTAACCCAGACAAGCTCTTCCTTAGCTTGCAGTATTTGCTTTATAAAGTCTTCTGGTTGCTCCATTTAGATGTCCTCCTCAATGGTCCCATTCAGAAATGCTGTTTTCATGTCATTTCCACAGCCTTCATAGCTACCAGTCTGAGAACTATCCTGATGCTGCCAAATGTGATTACTGGAGTAAATGTCTCCATATTGTGCAATGCTTCAACTTGGGAGTACCCTTTAGCTACCACCACTGTAGCAATAGGCAGGAGGGACAAAATGACTAGGAAAACTTGGGAAAAAACTTGGTTATTCTATTGGGGAGGGGGGGACACTCCATTTTTATAAACAAAAATGTCAACTTTTGATTTAGCTCTAACCAATGAAAAGACTTCTATACTACTGACTCATAATGTACAGTATGTGCACATTTTCATCCATCCCCTTATGACTGCACATGATGATTTCTCTCATTTAATATAGTTAATATATGGTCACTGACTATATCCTCCTTATCTTTGCAGCAATAATTTTTTTCTGTTGCTCAGTGAGCAGAATTTGTTTCAGACATGTGTCCTGACTTAGATTTTGTTTTCAGGAGCATGTCTTGCCTCTTTTAGTTGAAATTGTTGAGATTCAGGCTTAAACCATGCTGTATGATCTATAAATCATGTGAGATCATGCTGGGATGTCATTAGACAGTTCACATCTGATCTGGCTAAGTTACAACGTAGGGAATTGGACTTAGAGTAATCAGAATGATCACAGATGCGCGTGGGAATGATTTAAAGGGGTAAATCATCATGTAAGCACTCTTAGAAGGTCTGGAAGGTTTGTGACGATCTAGATCTTCATGTAATGTTTGCCAAGGCATGGCTGAAGCTGCTGAGCACTGCTGAGCACGGCTGAGCATGTAAACAAGTGGGCTGAAGCATGTAAACAGTAAACAAAGGTGGAGGGAGGCTGGAGAATGTACTGGGTTATATAAAGGGGACTTTTGAACGTCTCTGGATTAATACAAGTGTGTTATCCCACAAGTTACTGCACCCAGAAGCCTTACTAGCGGCCACAGGCATTACTAGGCCTTTCAGAAGTGATTTCTACATGGGAAATCAGTGTTCCAAGCGCTAAGTTTCAATAGGTTATGAGCCCTGATAGCTATCACTGATATTTTCCTGCTTCAAATCTCTTTTCTGATGGCCACACCACCTTCCTGATGGACCTATCTTCTTCCCAACCTCATATTTGGACCACCTACCATACCAGGATGATTTCACCTCTTCCCCAACAACAAATCCACTCACCAAATCAGCTCAGACATGTCAAACACGGACTTGGACACCAAACTCACGATGGAAAAGTTCAATGGTGTGAACTACCACCTCTGGAAGTTCAAAATGATGATGTTGCTGAAGGAAAAGGGGCTGTGGGGTGTGATTGAGGGGGATCAGAGCATGGAGGGAACCTCTGAGAAGGATTGGAGGAGAAGGGATGAGCGGGCATTGGCTGTCATTGCCTTGTCACTGAGTGATGCCCAACTCATGCATGTACAGACCGCTGTAACTGCAAAAGAGGCCTGGTTAAAGCTCAGTGATGTCCACCAAAGGAAGGGGATCGCCAGTAGGCTCTATCTGAGGAGGAAATTTCTCACTGTGAAGATGGAAGATGGTGCTGGGGGCATGTTGGGACATATAAACATGGTCAGGACAATGGCTCAGCAGTTGGAGGCCATTGGGGTGCCAGTCAGTGAAGAAGACCAAGTCATCACCCTACTCTACAGCCTACCAGAGAGTTATGAACAGCTGGTGGTGTCTTTGGAGGCCAGGAGTGATTCTCTGACACTGGAATTCCTCACATCACGGCTTTTGCATGAAGAAACACGCAGGAAGGAAGCTGGGAGTGAAGGCGATAGCAAAGGGAAGGCCTTTTTTATCAGGGATGGCAGGCAGAAGGTTGGCAAGCATGGTGGGACCAAGAAGATAGCAGGGAAGTGCTTCTATTGCAACAAGAAGGGTCACTTCAAGAAGGACTGCAGGAAGTTTCTGGCGGACACCAAACAACAAGCCAATCATGCCAGCACCAGTCAGGCAACTCAGAATGAGTTCCTATTCTTTGCTCAGTTGGGAGATGACACCAAAACCTCTCAGGGAGCAGTCTGGTGGATTGTGGACTCGGGTGCTTCACAGCACATGTCACACAGGAAGGATTGGATGACCAATTACACGGAAATGTCACCAATTCAAGTCCATCTGGTGGACAACAGAACAGTTCAGGCAATAGGGAAGGGCCAGATCACACTTGAGACAGGCAGAAACCGATTCTGTACCCTCAGAGACGTGTGGTTTGTTCCCAAGCTTGAAAAGAACTTGTTTTCAGTAAGAAGAGCCACTGAAAACGGTGCCAAAGTTGAGTTTGGCAGCAAGGGATGCTGTATCAAGACTTCAGACGGTCAGGAAGCAATCCAGGGAACTCTAGGTGGCGGTCTATACATGTTTCATGCAAGAGAACATGCAAACATAGCCTCTGGAATGAGTTTGGACCTCTGGCATCACTGGTTAGGACACCTGAACGTCAACAGCATCAAAATCTTGGCTAGGAACCAGCTGGGAAGCGGTCTGGAGGTCAAGAGTCAAACAGAAACATCACCATGTGAAGCCTGTGCCATTGGAAAGATCACCAGGCGTCCCTTTCCAAAGGGAGAAGCAGCTAGAGTGGCTCTACTGCTGGGGGTGGTTCACAGTGATGTGTGTGGGCCCATGAAGACACCAAGTCATGGTGGGGCAAAGTACTTTGTCACATTCATTGATGACAAGTCAAGGATGACGGCAGTTTATCTTCTGAAGGAGAAGAGTGAGGTTCTCAGCAAATTCAAGGAGTTTGAGGCCTGGGCAACCAACTTCACGGGGCAGAAGATCAAAACTCTCAGATCAGACAATGGGGGAGAGTATGTGGGCGAAGAATTCAAGAAATTCTGCAAGCAGAAGGGAATTCAGCAGCAATTCAGCACCCCCTACACACCAGAGCAGAATGGTGTTGCTGAGAGGATGAACAGAACGCTGGTGGAAATGGGAAGGTGCATGCTGCACCACAGTGGACTCAGCTACAAGTTCTGGGGCGAGGCAATCATGACAGCAGTCTATCTCAGGACCAGGAGCCCCACTGCAGCACTCAGCAACTAATCAACACCATTTCAAGAGTTTACAGGCGGTAAACCAGCTCTCCAGCATCTCAGAGTGTTTGGCTGCGTGGCCTACACTCATATTTCAAAAGAAAAGCAGTCAAAACTTGATGAGAAGGCCAAGAAGGCAGTCATGGTCGGCTACAGCACTCAGAGTAAGGCCTACAGATTGTGGGTGTTGAGATTCAGGCTTAAACCACGCTGTATGATCTATAAATCATGTGAGATCATGCTGGGATGTCATTAGACAGTTCACATCTGATCTGGCTAAGTTACAACGTAGGGAATTGGACTTAGAGTAATCAGAATGATCACAGATGCGCGTGGGAATGATTTAAAGGGGTAAATCATCATGTAAGCACTCTTAGAAGGTCTGGAAGGTTTGTGACGATCTAGATCTTCATGTAATGTTTGCCAAGGCATGGCTGAAGCTGCTGAGCACTGCTGAGCACGGCTGAGCATGTAAACAAGTGGGCTGAAGCATGTAAACAGTAAACAAAGGCAGAGGGAGGCTGGAGAATGTACTGGGTTATATAAAGGGGACTTTTGAACGTCTCTGGATTAATACAAGCATGTTATCCCACAAGTTACTGCACCCAGAAGTCTTACTAGCGGCCACAGGCATTACTAGGCCTTTCAGAAGTGATTTCTACATGGGAAATCAGTGTTCCAAGCGCTAAGTTTCAATAGGTTATGAGCCCTGATAGCTATCACTGATATTTTCCTGCTTCAAATCTCTTTTCTGACAGCCACACCATCTTCCTGACGGACCTATCTTCTTCCCAACCTCATATTTGGACCACCTACCATACCAGGATGATTTCACCTCTTCCCCAACAACAAATCCACTCACCAAATCAGCTCAGACATGTCAAACACGGACTTGGACACCAAACTCACGATGGAAAAGTTCAATGGTGTGAACTACCACCTCTGGAAGTTCAAAATGATGATGTTGCTGAAGGAAAAGGGGCTGTGGGGTGTGATTGAGGGGGATCAGAGCGTGGAGGGAACCTCTGAGAAGGATTGGAGGAGAAGGGATGAGCGGGCATTGGCTGTCATTGCCTTGTCACTGAGTGATGCCCAACTCATGCATGTACAGACCGCTGTAACTGCAAAAGAGGCCTGGTTAAAGCTCAGTGACGTCCACCAAAGGAAGGGAATTGCCAGTAGGCTCTATCTAAGGAGGAAATTTCTCACTCTGAAGATGGAAGATGGCACTGGGGGCATGTTGGGACACATAAACACAGTCAGGACAATGGCTCAGCAGTTGGAGGCCATTGGGGCGCCAGTCAGTGAAGAAGACCAAGTCATCACCCTACTCTACAGCCTACCAGAGAGTTATGAACAGCTGGTGGTGTCTTTGGAGGCCAGGAGTGATTCTCTGACGCTGGAATTCCTCACATCACAGCTTTTGCATGAAGAAACACGCAGGAAGGAAGCTGGGGGTGAAGGAGATAGCAAAGGGAAGGCCTTTTTCAGCAGGGATGGCGGGCAGAAGGTTGGCAAGCATGGTGGGACCAAGAAGATAGCAGGGAAGTGCTTCTATTGCAACAAGAAAGGCCACTTCAAGAAGGACTGCAGGAAGTTTCTGGCGGACACCAAACAACAAGCCAATCAAGCCAGCACCAGTCAGGCAACTCAGAATGAGTTCCTATTCTTTGCTCAGTCGGGAGATGACACCAAAACCTCTCAGGGAGCAGTCTGGTGGATTGTGGACTCGGGTGCTTCACAGCACATGTCACACAGGAAGGATTGGATGACCAATTACACGGAAATGTCACCAATTCAAGTCCATCTGGCGGACAACAGAACAGTTCAGGCAATAGGGAAGGGCCAGATCACACTTGAGACAGGCAGAAACCGATTCTGTACCCTCAGAGACGTGTGGTTTGTTCCCAAGCTTGAAAAGAACTTGTTTTCAGTAAGAAGAGCCACTGAAAACGGTGCCAAAGTTGAGTTTGGCAGCAAGGGATGCTGTATCAAGACTTCAGACAGTCAGGAAGCAATCCAGGGAACTCTAGGCGGCGGTCTATACATGTTTCATGCAAGAGAACATGCAAACATAGCCTCTGGAATGAGTTTGGACCTCTGGCATCGCAGGTTAGGACACCTGAACGTCAACAGCATCAAAATCTTGGCTAGGAACCAGCTGGGAAGCGGTCTGGAGGTCAAGAGTCACACAGAAACATCACCATGTGAAGCCTGTGCCATTGGAAAGATCACCAGGCGTCCCTTTCCAAAGGGAGAAGCAGCTAGAGCGGCTCTACTGCTGGGGGTGGTTCACAGTGATGTGTGTGGGCCCATGAAGACACCAAGTCATGGTGGGGCAAAGTACTTTGTCACATTCATTGATGACAAGTCAAGGATGACGGCAGTTTATCTTCTGAAGGAGAAGAGTGAGGTTCTCAGCAAATTCAAGGAGTTTGAGGCCTGGGCAACCAACTTCACGGGGCAGAAGATCAAAACTCTCAGATCAGACAATGGGGGAGAGTATGTGGGCGAAGAATTCAAGAAATTCTGCAAGCAGAAGGGAATTCAGCAGCAATTCAGCACCCCCTACACACCAGAGCAGAATGGTGTTGCTGAGAGGATGAACAGAACGCTGGTGGAAATGGGAAGGTGCATGCTGCACCACAGTGGACTCAGCTACAAGTTCTGGGGCGAGGCAATCATGACAGCAGTCTATCTCAGGACCAGGAGCCCCACTGCAGCACTCAGCAACTAATCAACACCATTTCAAGAGTTTACAGGCGGTAAACCAGCTCTCCAGCATCTCAGAGTGTTTGGCTGCGTGGCCTACACTCATATTTCAAAAGAAAAGCGGTCAAAACTTGATGAGAAGGCCAAGAAGGCAGTCATGGTCAGCTACAGCACTCAGAGTAAGGCCTACAGATTGTGGGTACCTGAAATGAATCAAGTTGTCATGTCTAGGGACATCATCTTTGATGAAAACTTGATGTGGAGCACTCAGCAGCGACTGCAGAGTGTACCACAGCAAGACCAAGAGCTACAGATGCCTCTGGGAGGGGAGCCTTTGTTCTTGGATGACCAAGAAGGGCTAGGGACGGTCCAAGAGACCCAGAGACCATCTAGCATCACTCCAGACAATTCTTCAGCATCAGAAGATGATGGGGACGACTTCCAGGATGCTGAGGAAGTGCCAGAACTCAGCAGGAAGAGTGCCAGATTTCACAAACCACCGGGAGAGTGGTGGATTGCAAAGCCAACTCAGTCAAACCTGGCCTTTGCCTTCACCATTGGGGAAGTTCCACAGGAAGAACCCAGCACTCTGGCTGAAGCTAGGACCAGATATGATGCCAAACAGTGGGAGGCGGCTGTCAAAGCAGAATATGACTCTCTGATGGAGAATCAGACATGGGACTTAGTCAAACTACCACCAGGAAGATCCACAGTTGGCTGCAAGTGGGTTTTCAAGCTGAAACTCAAGTCAGATGGCTCTGTAGAGCGCTACAAGGCCAGACTGGTAGCCAAAGGATACTCCCAAGTTGAAGGACTGGACTACAAGGAGACATTTGCCCCAGTAGTCAAGTTTGCAACCATCAGGACGGTCCTGACACTAGCAGCCGTGAAGGACATGGAGATTCACCAAATGGATGTCAAAACAGCATTCTTGAATGGGACCATTGAGGAGGACATCTACATGGACCAACCAGAAGGCTTCACCACGGCAAATGGACTTGTCTGCAAGCTAAAGAAGAGTTTGTATGGGTTAAAGCAAGCTCCAAGAGCCTGGAACAAAGTCATTGATGGGCAACTCAAAGAACTTGGCTTTGAAAGGTGTGAATCAGACCACGGGCTGTACATCAACAAGAAGATGGGCATCCACCTTATCCTGTATGTGGATGACCTTATTCTGGCATCAAAGGACGACCAGGAGTTGTTAAAACTCAAAGAAGAACTCAAGAAGCGGTTCAAGATGGCTGATATGGGCCAGTTAGAGCATTTTCTCGGCATCCAAGTGGTCAGGGACAGAGCCAACAGGTCAATCTGGCTCTCCCAACAGCGATACCTCAGTCAAACATTGAAGAAATTCAATATGAGTAACAGCAAACCAGTTGCCACACCACTAGAGAATGGCCAGAAGCTCACCAAGGCCATGTCACCACAAACTGAGGCAGAACAGCAAGAAATGAACGGGGTTCCTTTCAGAAGTGCTGTTGGAAGTCTCATTTATGCAATGCTGGGCACCAGACCAGACATAGCAGCAGCAGTTGGATCAGTTAGCCAGTATCTTTCCAACCCCGGACATCAGCACTGGATAGCAGTCAAATGGATCTTGCGGTACCTGAATAGCACCACAGACCTAGGACTTCAACTGGGTGGCATTCAGAGCAAGTGGGAGCTATCTGCATACTCTGATGCAGATTGGGGCAGTGATTTGGACTTCAGGAAGTCTACCACTGGCTTCTTAGTCAAGATTGGCAGCAGCACAGTCAGCTGGCAAAGCAAGAGGCAACCTACAGTTGCCCTATCATCAACAGAGTCAGAGTACATGGCTCTTTGTCAAGCTACCAAGGAAGTTATCTGGTTCAGAACACTTCTAGGCGAGCTAGGACATCAGCAAAGTGGTCCTACAACATTGTATGGTGACAATCAGGGTGCCATAGCACTTGCCAACAACCCAACACATCATGCACGGACCAAACACATTGATGTGTGGCACCACTTCATCAGACAAGCAGTAGAAGACAAGAAAATCAGCCTCAAGTACTGTCAGACAGAAGAAATGATGGCTGACATTCTCACCAAGGCTTTACCCAAGGAGAAGCATCTTAAACTGCAGCCACTGCTGAGGGCTCCACATCAAGTTTTCATCAAAGATGACATCCCTTGAAATGACAACTTGGTTCATTTCAGGTACCCACAGTCTGTAGGCCATACTCTGAGTGCTGTAGCTGACCACAACTGCCTTCTTGGCCTCCTCATCAAGTTTTCACCACTTTTCCTTTGGAATATGAGTGTAGGCCATGCAGCCAAGCACTCTAAGATGCTGGAGAGCTGGTTTACTGCCTGTAAACTCTTGAAATGGTGTTGATTTGTAAAAGAATTCTTCTGTTAGTTACTTTGTCTTCAGTTAGTTAGTCAGTCAGTAGTATCAGTAGTGTAGTAGTTTGGACTTAGAGATTTTCAGTGCAAGTTCATTAGTCTTAAAATGGCAGGCACACATCCCTGAAACAAATGTTAGTAAGGAGGCATGTCTAAAGGTTGATTTATCTAAATTAGGCAAGTCATGCTCCTGAAAGCAAAATGTGAGTCAGAGACATGTGTCTGAAACAAATTCCCCTTACTGAGCTGCAGAAAATAATTTTTGCTGCAAAGATGAGGAGGATACATTGTGACTCAGTAGTTTAGAATTCTTTTCATTGGTTAGAGATAAAACTGAAGCCTTGGCATTTTGGTCTATAAAAAGGGAGTGTTCCCACACCTCCCTTTAATAAAATAACCAAGTTTTCCCCAAGTCTTCCTAGTCTTCTTGTCCCAGCTGCCTATTGTTACCCCAATGCACCAAAATGCATATTTTGCCATTATTTCACCATGCAAAAGAGTAAATATTTAGGCTGTATAACAATAGTATAATGCCTATTGCCACAGCCTAAATGGATAAAGATAATTGCCATACATCTATAAAAGGGACTGATGCCATCATGCCCTTTTTAGACATGCTATTGGCTAGATACTAATCCCCCTAACTAAGTCTATCTGTCACAATACCACATTGACAGCTATCACTGATTGGAACCTTCAGAATATAGTAACCATGCAGCTTGAACCAAGCCCTGTCAATTGAACCAATTGCTGCAAGATTATTACACTGGGGGTGATAATGATAGCAGCAGTCTTTAGCAAAAATGGTGGGCAAAATGTTGAAAAGAATAGGATAGCCAAGTATATAGCAGGGAACTGCACTTGCTTCAATAAGATAGGTCTGTTACATACTAACTACTCTATAACTATCCCAGGAATAGGAAATATATCTAGTTCCTTTCTGCTGAGGGGGTAGTAAAGGAACTGTACTAGAGAAAGAAAAATTGTAGTCCTGGAATGTAGTATGATAACTTAATTTTAACCTCTACTTTTATTATATATAATAGCTACATAAGAAAGGAATATGATAAACTTATAGTTATACTTCCAACCTTTCAGATATATTCTGATCAATTCACTTATACTTCCAACCCTTCAGATATATTCTGATCAATTCACCAAGTTCAGAACTCATGCAAGTTCATTATCTGACAATTTTGATGAAATCAATCAATCCAACATTGCATGAGTTATTTAGTTTCCATTATCTGACAATTTTGATGAAATGAATCAATCCCAACATATACCAAGTGCATCAAACCCACAATTTTGAAATGCTATACCTAGGAGCTTTCTGAAATATGGATGTGAGTATCGGATTCTATGCAAGAAATCATGTCTAGAAAGCACCACATCAAACCATATCAAACCAATATGCAGACAAAGGCTTCCATTTTAGGAGACACTACGTAACGTGTGAATGATATACGCTATAAACTACCACTAACATGCAAAAGGACGACAAGATATCATCAACAAAGAAAACTACTTAACAACAAGATAACGAAAACTAATTATTACATGCTCCGGCTATTTGTATTGCATAGAAATGGTCACCACTAGGATCGCAGTCTTCCTGATTATTGCGACTTGATTGCTTCTGGCGTCACCTCTGATGGCTCAGCAGCTGCTGCAGTAGCGCTTGGCTCAGAAACGGCTTTGGCGGCAGCTTCAACGGCCTCGACGATAGAAGATTCGGTAACAGGAACATCAAGAGTGGGGGCAGTAGTTTTCTCTTCGGCAACCGCACTGGCGGGTGCTTCTGTCGTCGCCGCAGCTTCGGTTTCAACCGGTTCCTTGCTGCCCTCCTCAGCTTTCACTTCCTCAGTTGCGGCAGGAGCAGGGGCCTTTTTAGTGAAAGAGAACAACCTAACAATGATGAATGAACTCGTCAGCCATCGCATCGTTGATGTAGGTCCCCGATTACCCAGATACATACTTTTTCAAAGTGTTGGGCCTTTTTCCGATGCCGAAAAATCCCTTGTGGGCCTGGGTGGGTGAACTCTCGGTGGCAACTGCTTCTTCGGCCTTGGCTTCTTCTGCAGCTGGAGCCACAGCAGCTTCAAGTTGTGCTTCTTCTGTGGCGGCAACGGCTTCTTGGGCCGCCTCCTCCTGCTTTGCGATAGCGGCATCAACTTTGGCCTCGGTAGCTTCGGGCACTACAGCCGGTGCTTCTTCCGGAACGGCCTCACTGGGCTCGCTCGGAGCGTCTGCTGTTTCCTCCGGGATCACTGTTTCTTTAGGTGCTTCGGGAATGTCACTCTTGCTAGCTTCCTTTTTAGGGGCGCCGAAGCCAAAGAATGAGGTGAGCCTGGCAAGGAGACGGCCACCAGGTCAGGATCACTTGCGGATACACAACGACTGCACGACGAATGACATACCTCTTTTTTATCTTTGGCGTGGGGCTCACAGGGGCGGCGGCATCTTTAGCAGTTTCAACTGGTGCAGACTCTCCATGCACGGCTTCTGCCGTAGCAGTTTCTTCCTTGGGTTCCTCCTTGGTTTCCTCCTTGGTCTCCTCCTTGGTCTCCTCCTTGGTCTCCTCCTTGGAGGGAGACGCTTCCTCAGCCGCCTTTTCCGTTTCCGGCTGAGGTACCGCTACCGGTGCTTCGTCGGCCTTTGGCGTCGCAGCAGACTTTGTGCCCTGCAAGCAACATCAGCTTAGTGCATATACGTAGCTGTCCTGAATCTAAAGGGTCCTTACCTTCCGGAACAAAGTGTGGAAATCTGTAAAGAAGTGCTTCTTGGCGCTGGGAGAAGCTGGTTGCGTTGCGGGTTCAGCTGGTTCCGCCACGGATTCCTTGCTCTCCTCGGTCGCCGGCGCCTCGGCAACTGCAGCTACAGGACTCTCGAGCGCAACCTCTTCCGGCTTCTCCTCCACAGGCTCTGCCTTCCCTGCCTCTACTGGCAATTCCTTCTCCACCACTTCTGGAACCGTCTCCACGACAACGACCTCTTCCTTCACCTCTTCAGCTTTGGCTTCGGCCGGTATTTCCTCAACCGCGGTAGCGCCTTCAACCGGGACTTCCTTGCTCGGCGCTGAAGCGGCCTCAACAGCTGGAGTCTCCGACGCTACCTCTGCGACAATGTCCACGGCGGCGATGGACGGTTCAGCTGCGGCAGCAGCCTTTGAATCCTCCGCTTGGCTCGGAGCCGAGTCCTGTATCACGGAGGGTTGAATATCGGTGGTAACGATTTCCGGCCAGAACACATCAAAAAGCTTACCTTGCGAGTTTTTTTCTTTGCTAAGCTTGATAGACTGGCCAAGAAACCTTCCTTCTTGGGCGTAGTAGGCTTATTGGTCTCAGTCTTGGGCGCTGGTTGCTCAGGCAATTCCTTTTCCTTCTCCACTTTTGTAGGCTCTGGCTCAGATTCTGCAACGGGAGTTTCGGTTGTCTGTACCGCAGGAATTTCCTCCTGAGCTTCGGCAACCGGTGCAATTTGGGCCACCGCTTCCTCAGAGGTTGTTACTGGGGCCGCGCGTGCAAACAATGAGAATCTTTTCTTCTTTGAACTTTCAGCAGCAGGGTTAGGCACTTCAGGGTCCTCTTCCGTCAGAGGTGCGTCGCTGTCAGACAAAATGCCTTCCACTGCCTTTGGCTTGGAGGTACTGAAGGCCTTGCGAGATTCTATTGTGACGGAAATTGTGAGACTCTATCCATGTCCAAAAGATGGACGGCATACGATCTTACCCAAACTGTTTAACGCTGCTTTGAATTCTTCACTTTCCTCCATTTTGGGCAAATCGTCAGTGCTCTTTTTGATATTTTCAAGCGTCTTAACCCAGGACTGAGCTTCGGCGGGTGACGCGGCGGCAAAGGTGTATGTACGCTGCGGGCGGGCGAGACGTACAGAAAAATTGGCACCAGTTCCCGGGGTAACGCTTACCAAGTTGCGAAGGTTGATGAGAGCGACAGGCTGGGTTTGTTCTGCAGCATTCTCGGACCTGTAGGCCAAGATGAAGCCTTTCAACGAGACAGTGGCCTTGAAACGCGAAAGTGAGTCATCCCTAATCGCGGTCAAAATTTCAAGAGATCCGTCTTACCATAGCCAAGTCGCTGAAGAGGTCAGCATTCTGGGTAGCGTAGGATTTGTTTGCATCCGCAGAGGGAGAAGCGTTGCGGGACACCTTTTTTTTGTGAACCAGAACCAGCTGCTCAAGGGAGATGCCTTTGTCCTCTCCGACGATGTAAAAGCGTTTCGAAAGGGGAATGCTGAATCGATTCAGCTTTTTGAGCCATCCGCTGGAGAGTTCCTTTACTTCTGTTTGCTCCTCGACGACAACCGCGGCCTCTTCGGGAGCAACGGTTTCCTCAGCGGGGCTTTCAGTAGGCTTTTCAGTTGCGGTTTCCTCTGGCACGGCGGCAGGAGCCTCCGGTTCAGCAGGCGTGGGAGCCGACTCGACAACCACGGGAGTGAGTTCAGGCACAGTGTCCGCGGTCGCAGGCCCAGGCACGGGAACTGGGGTGGCTACAGCGACAGCGCTCATGCTATCTGTAGGGCAAAAGAGGGATGCTATTGTTTATTCAAAAATGAGCAAGGTGATGTTAACTATAACATGAATAAACCTACCAGCAATGGGTTGCTACTGCACGGAGAAGCAAAAGCAGTTGACTTACAAGTTAGAAATGATCAATGAGAATCCAGACAAACGACAAACAACATACAGCTTTTTGTATGGAAAACAAAAGCAAGCTAAAAGAAAAAATCCAATAAAAAAAAAAAGGAAACTATGAGGATCTGCTCGCGCAAAACAAAAAGTTTCTGGCAAATCAACCAAAAGGGAAAAACGACGACGACGACGACGGAGGGCGGATGGGGGGGGGGGAGACCTGACTTTATTCAAACGCTCTATTCCCATGTGACCATTTTTCATATAGTGAAATAACTAGCATAACCCCCCTTGCCTGTGTGTACGACACATGACACGTCACAACTTACCACACAGAGTGCAGTAAAGAGTGTCGTATCAGACAAGAGCAAAAAAAGGGTTACAAGGACCGCTTTTCCATTTTCTTTTTCATAAACGGCGTAAACTGTCAAAGAAGTTGTCTTGATCTGGATGATTAATCTTTGGCTTTTGGACAGCCCATTCAAAGCGACAGACTTTCAAAATTATTTTTTTTCTTGTCTTTTTATGACGTTCTTCTGTTTTGCCTTGTATCTCTTCCTTCCTTCCTTGTTGCCGTTGGGAAACTCGCCAATGGCCGCCATGTGAAAGCGGCAATAGCATTTTTCTTTTTCTTATTGTATAAACAAATCAATTTCTATGGTACGCATGATGATGACACTTGTGTTTCCACGGGAATTTGTCCACTCGATTCGGACACGGTCGACGCGTTTCACTCTCCGTCAACCAGCTATTTCTCGCTTTTAACAAGTTTCACTCTTGTTAGCAGAAATGGACTATGGAGGCCGCCATACGGCGGGTTCCTTTTCATTTCCCGTCCTCAAGCCTTCCGAACTGTTGAGATGCATGACCGATTTGGGAATGCCCTTTAGCGAGGAAGACTTGACAAAACCCACAATGCAACGCATCTTGACCGTCTACGAACATTTCACAGAAATCCTCATGGGTGTCACCCGCGAACAATATGGTCAACCGAGCTTTAGCGCAATGCAGATCCTCGAACACCCAGACTTGCACCAAGATTCGATAGGACTGATTGCATACTATAGACAATTGTAAGTAGAGCCCGCAAACTCTGATCTGGGCGCCACATCCTCGCTGGTCAAAAGACAAAACAACGGCCCTATCTCTTGGGGAGCGCGCGCGATAAAGGAAAAAGTGGAAAGTCATTGACAACTTGACCAAGCACGCTAGACCTTTAGTATTGTAATGCGTCAGCTCATCAACGCAGTTTTTGTCCCTTTTACTAGACGAAAGTTAATGGTGGAAGTGGGAGTGGATGACTTTAGTATGCGTGACGTCTTACGCCCCGAACCACCGCGCGTACGTCGATGCCTGAGCGCAATCATCAATTTTGCCAAATTCAGGGAAGAGCGAATGGGCGTATTTGAAACATGTAATCAAAAGGCGGTATGTATTCCTTTATAAGATAGCGTTATATGCGCTTCCCTTACGGGACCTCGGAATCTTAGGAAGAAGCTCTCGCAAGAAAGGACATGTTGGAACAAAAGAATCGCGAACTGTCAGAACAAGTGAACACGCTGCGGTAAAATTATTTGGAATCTTGTTTATTTCACCGTAACTTGCTTCTAATCTCGGTCGCGGCAAAAGACTGCAGCGTGCTGAACAAGAGCCTGCTGCTCAGAAATTACGGGATGCAAACTCTACCCTGACAGCCGATCTCAGGGAGCTGAAAAAGCAGCAAACGGCGCTTACATCGGAAGCTGAGGCTTTGAAAAAAGAAAAGACAGATCTGGCTGAAAAACTGGTACTTGTCAAAGCATTTGCACACTCTTGTCATTCAAGTAAAATTCCTCACGTTGAGCTTTCAATCCCGCCAGGCAAAGACTCAAATGACCATAATGAACCTCAAGCAGGACTGCATCCGACTAAAATCACGCATAGTTCAGAGTCCGGAAAAGCTGAAAGCGGTAAGTTGCCCGCGTTCGCAGAAATGTCCTGGTAAATGAAAAACCTGAATTGCTTTTATGCCAGTCCATTAGCGAGATGAACAATTCTTTGCAAAGCGACAAAGCCACAATAGCTGCGACCGAAAAGAAAGCTCGCGAACTACAGAATAAGATTGACATGATGAGCTTGGTTGAACAGGTCAGTGGCCTCAATGATGTTTAGTTGCCGCTGACTGGAATAACTGATGTGGCATTACAGGATATCGTCACCTGCTTAAAGCTGATGGACGAATGCGAAGTGGAACGGCAGAAGGCGGAGACAGCACTGAAGAAAGTGTCGACTGACAAAGAGAACATTGATAAGAAGCGTGCAGAGATTCGCGAGCTAGATATCAAGGAGGAGGTAAGAATTAGCCGTTATTTGAGCAGTAGACAGAGCGACGATTGTAACAGGATGAGTGAATTTGCAGCAATTAAAGAGACAGCTCAACAGTGCGAAGGATAAGCTCGCCCGTCTCGAAAAGCATCAGTCGGTCAAAAATGACGCCATATCATCAAAGCTGGAAAAGTTGAAAGAAGAGTACCGGTTGGCGATGACGGAGCGGGCACAGTCTCAAGCGAAAGCCGACGAGAATGAAAAGGTTACAATCATGACTGAGGAGAAGGTACGGGCATGTCCGTCACTGGAGAGAGCACAATAGGAAATGTTTTAACAAGTCGCAAAATTCAAAGGCTGCGGATCTACAAAAGCAGGAAGCGATCGATGCTGCCGGCCTTGAAGACCTTATTGGCAAACTTGCGTCACAGGTGGACATTTACCAGAATGCCATTGAAAAGGCAATGGCTGCGGCATGACATTGCTGGCCGGCACTTATGCATATGCATACATCAAAACCCTACAGTGCTAAGGACCCGCCGAGCTGAGACCAACCAGTCAACCAGTCATTACACGTCCTTTCGAAGCCATCAGCTACCCACCATTCTCGAGTGGAAAGGGTGATTGTAACCGCTGCAGTCTGCTTCTCTATTACGGACGCGGTACCACAGAGACATGTGCTTAGCGTGCAAAAGTCATCTCCTAAAGAAACTTCGTATTAAGAATTTGTACATTACATAAAGATACACACTGTTTATCCACTCTAATGCGCAAAATATTGTGGACTTTGCGAATTACCACACCAGGGACACACCTGCAGAAGTGTAAGAAGCAAAATTGTTTAGTATACAGTCTAGATTTGTGTTGACGCGCAAGAGAAGCACTTACTCTTTCAATCATCACAAATTTATTCCAGTCATCCTTATTTGCCGGTCGACTGCAGGCGCTACATTTCGCCTTGTTGCGTAGAACCGGATAACCTGGTGATATTCATGGTCTGATTAGAAGATCGAGATCCCGACCCCAGCGCTAGTATGAACCTACCAGTCACCACACACGGTTCCCACTTTGCGTGACAGTTAAAGCAGGACAGGCTTGCATCGTATATACTTGTCCCACAATCATCACATTCACGTCGGTCGACTTCCTGATTCACTTTCTGGTCGAGGGAGATTTGTAACACCCAGTCGCGAACTTCCTCTCTCTTCGCCTCCTGCGACAGACTTTCAGATAGTGGGTCATCAACACCATGCATCAGTATACAGTCAGTACCGGCATGTTTTCCAAAGGCAGCTCTATGTCGAAAGGCACATCTGTATTCTGAAAGTCGGCATTTTCTAACATAGAGGCGTCCCCTTCTTCTATGGCTTCGCTTATATCCAGAAAACGGTTCCAACAAACAAATGCCATATTATTCATGCCAGCTGCCTAGAATCAGATGCGAAGCGTAATCCGTGAATCAAAAGCTTTGGTATTCACAATCTCATACTCTCATCCGCGTACCTTGGCAGCTTCCCCGGCAGCATAGAAGGCATGATCTGCAGGTACATATTTTGTATACCGAAGTGTGGAAATCGCTTGCTTCGCGGCAAAGTAGAGCAGGTCGCGCTTCTTGGTGCAATAATGCTTCATGGTAATCAGGTGGCTGATGAACAGGTATGTTTCAAATTCTGGGGGGATACCAGGTTGCGGACTGACGGACATGCCATGCACCTGCATCAACGGAAGCAAACTATCATTAGAATCTCACTAGTTCCACTTAGTGTAACTTGAATAAAACTGCTGACCAGTTTGAACAGCATTTCTCGCAAGGCGGAAATCGTCTCTGTTGAACCACTTTGGAAGATTTCCCGAGAGAGTCGTGTGTAGAGGTCAAAGTTTGTGGGTGAGGATGGTACATCATACTTGCTGATCGTTGCGACCGCGCTGTCATATTTCTTCTGCTTGATCAGCGTTGCGCAGTAGGAGACAAGATACTTATTCAATGCCTCCGGTCCCTACGTTTAATGATGTCAGATCTGGAGCAAAATGCACCTTTTTGAACTCATTTTCCATCTTACCTGAGAAGAGGCTGTCTCTAGACACTTGTCCCATTCACCGCGCTGCGCATACATATCCAGTGCCGCGAGGACATCAACGTTGACCAAGTCCTCCGCATGTCCCGTACTCTTCAGATGCGCTACGTATGCATTTTCAATATAGTCGGCATACTTGGGCGCGTATTCCAGCATCTCCTTAGCCCTATCCCATAATCCGGCGAGCATATATGAATCAATCGCGTCTTTGTACATCTCCATTCCTGCAAATAGATCCGCGGCGGCTTCGTATCTCTTGATTTCAATAAGCCGAGCACAAACTGTTTCCACTACTTCGTTGCCTCGCTCAGGTACAAATTTCATGGCAAGCTCTACTGCTTTTTCCCAGAATTCCTGCAGGAAGGCATAGTCGCTTGTGTGCGTCGCAGTCAGTTTCAGGTACATGTCAATGGCTCGGGAGTATTCTTGCTGTTGCTCCAACAATTTTGCCGTCGACACAATGTCTTCCATGCCCTTGTCCGTCTTGCCCGAAATGAAGCGATCATATTCCAAGTTTAGCTCGTTCATCTTGCTGGGTAGATACTCTTTTGCAAACCGCATCGCCTCATTCCACATCTTTCCGTCCCGGTAAAACTTTATCGCCAATTCTGGTCTTTGCGCCCGCAGAAGCAAGGATTCTGCTTTAGAGAATTCTTTGCGCTCAAAGGACACTCTTGCTTGTCCTATCAACACTTCGGGGATACTTCCCTGATCGTAAGCTTCCGCAACCGCAAGAGAGGCATCCCAGTCCTCGTTGTGAATGTACATGAGAATGGCCTCCTTGGGCTTTCCTGCGAGAACAAATGCCTGCTCCGCCTCTTTAAACTTTCCTTCGTCTTCCAAAAACATGGCATGCTTATAATGAACATCCGCAAGCTTGTGCTTATCAGCAAAGCGACTCAGCTCGAATGCAAAATCAAAAGCCCCATTCTCAGTAGCAAAGTCGATTGCAGCGTCCAAAAGGCCAAACTTGCTGAGGAGTTTAACGGCAGATTCGCCTCCCAATGACCTTGCCCACAGGTAGGCCACCTGCTTGGCAGAGTTTGGACCTCCATGCGCTTTAGCAACCTATAACGTATGACCATTTCAACTTTGGACTGACTGAGGCTGGACAGTATCTGCTCTGGTCACTTACCCGATATGCCTCCTCGTACATATTGTTTGCACAATACATGTTAATGGCCGATTTCCAGTCCTTCCCTTCAACATAGTGGTGCTCCGCTTGCTTATAATTGCCTTCAGTCTCTAGCGACTTTGCCAAGTAAATGTGCGTCTCAACCAGCAAGTCCTTGTGGTACATCGTGACCAGACGGATCATCTGGTCGTATTGCTTGTGATTTTTGTACATGTTGATAGCAAGATCCGGTTCATTAACAGTAAGATATAGCTTCTCTGCATCTTTGAGCTTTCCTGTACGAGGATATGATTGTGTAAAAATGGTGCCCAAAAACGCTCTTCCATGATGAACAAACCTTGCGCTTCCAATTCTCTGGCTTGAGATATATAGAGGAATGCCACGTCTTCTGGGGACATGTACGTTGTCGCTAGTGCATGAGCACTATCCCACCTGGCGGCTTTCGTGTACATTTCCACAGCGTCTTGCGGGCGTCCCGCCATGACATAGTACTTTTCTGCCTGACTGTATTCACGTACATCCGCAAAGTGTGCTGCCAACTGCAAAAAGTAGGGCTTGCCACTTTCTTGTGGTTGAAGGGAATCCACGATTCCAACAGCCTTTTTCCACTGCGGACAATACAGGTGTCAATAGGTTTCTCTTGCATGTTTGAGGTATAGTAGAACAATACGCACCTGCTTCGCAGCGATTGCAGCCTCAATTGCTTTAAAGGAGCGCCCAGCCTCGATATAATGGTTTACGGCACCATCCATTTGCTTCTGAGACACAAGATGGTCTCCCCATTGCTGTCAAAGATAGATATCAGATACTGATACTCTCCAACTACACGAGAAGTATCGTTTCCAACCTCTTGCAATTTGACAACTTCCTGCGGGAAGACGGCGCGTGCAAGATCCACGGCTGCACGGAAAGCTTTCCCCCGTCGGTATGCATCAAGCGCTCGTTCGTTGCCTCCCATCTTTTCATAGAGCTCTCCTGCCTGTCCAAACGGTGAGAAAAATATCAAAAGGGTATACTCTGCCCTCGGAAAATATCCATACCTTTTCATAGAGACCCTGTTTAAATAAGGCCGCCGCGACACGCTCGGTCAACGCAGTATCCGATGTCAGACGGTGTGCATTCAGCAGACTTGCTGCTCGTGCCGGCATGCCTATGGAAGTGGTGTCATTAGCCTGTTATTTATTGCATGGCTCTTGGACACTGAGACTCTACCTCCTTTCATATAAAGATTGACTGCCGCCACTAAATCACCTTCTTCTTCTTTAAGCTGACCTAAACAGCCCCAATCATTAATATCCGGTGTTGCTTCCGAGAATTCACTCCACAATGTTACCAGCTTTGTCCTCCTGGCCCGAATCAATCAGCCACTGGAAATAGTTTCGCTTCAAAGTATCCAGCTCCGGATGATTCTTCGCTTCCGCCACTTTAATGGAGAGGTTCCATTTATGTAGCTCCTGATACATTTCCATGGCTTCTTCTATTTTTCCCTGCATTGCCAGCGTGAGGAAGCAGGTATATTTGAATCAATTATAGTGCCTCACCTGCTCAAGATAGATCGCTTCGGCAACTTTGAACTGCTTGTCGAGAATGGCCAGTCGTGCTTTGATGGAATAATGATCTGTCGGGGGCTTGAGAATTACAGTAAAAACTTAGTCCAATAGATTAAACCCGCTTCACGTATGTAAATACCAGAGGGCTTTCAGCTGCAACAGCAATGGCTGCTATATTAACCTGATGCAGGTAGCGGGTACGAGCGACGTCGCCCAGGGCGGCAAAACACCTGTCAATATACGTCAAGAGCTGGTCTCCACAAGATCAAAAAGCTCAAATTGCCAACCTTTCTGCGATGGTCAAGTTCCGATCCTTTAGTGCCATCTGACTCAAGCTCTTCCACATCGCATCCGTCTCTGGCGTGATTTCAAGCGTTTCGAGCAGCGCTACTGCTCTACATTCGTAATTATGCATGAGACCCAAGGTCCTTCCGGCAAAACCAGTCATTCCCTGTTACCGTTCATAATCCTTGTCATCAATGGCCGTGCCAAACTCGATGAGACCTTCATCGAGGGTGTACGACACGGTATTTACACCCTCGTCCACAATGACTTCGGTCTTTCCATCATTTCGTTCAATGTCTTCCACTTCACCCTGTCGATTGTTTTATTTATTCAACATATAAATCTTTCTTTAGCCTTTTTTACAATTCCAATCACCTTTATAGGGAACATTGTAACTCTTTCTGGGGAATCGATGGAGTACCAAATACAGAGATTTCCGCGACTTTGGGCGACGACGACATCACTATTTGGGACCCACTGTGCACATGATACTCCCATCGGTAAGTTAAATCATGGCATATTTGTCTCCAACGGAAAATCACAAGTACCTGGACGTAGCTACAGAAGTTCAACAGAGTTGATCGGGTCTGGCTAGGGATGTCGTAGAGATGGAGTTGGCGTTTCTTGTCTCTGAAAAGCAACTTGTTTGCTTTGCCTGACAACTGATAGCAAATGGATAAACTAATGCATATATATCATCTCCAATCTTTAAGCATACCTCTAACCAGTCAATCCGACTGTCATGATTTATTGTTGCCAGTGTGACAGAGCTATTTAGATCCAAAACGCTGATAGTTTGTAGATCGATAAGATAAGCGACTCTCTTCACGTCTTCTTCATTCTTCCGTTCGTTCAATCGAACACTGTAAACGGTGCAATTTATCAAAATGTAAGAACGCAGATGAGGCTCCAAGCGTTGTGCTATTGCCGTCCAAACCTAATCAAATGAGGGCTCATGTGCTCCGTCCTACAGGATCCAAGGACTTCGTTCACTCCGTATTCGACTAACGACAGCTCGCCTGCATTGAAAACCATGCAGACCGCGGGATTCTCAAAGTAGAATTTTTCCTGCCCGCTGCCTTGCCATGGAATCTAGACGGGATTGATGCACAGTCAATCTGAAGTATCATCCATGAAATTGACTCAATCAAATGCACCTCGCTGAGCTTGCATGTAGCCAGATCGCCCATTAACAGTGTGTCGGGTGTGTTCGCGATGAGATACTGATCCCTGAATATGTTAACTTTCTGTATTTCGTAACCATAATGGGACTTGAGGACGATCCTGGATCCAGTCGATAATCGCTTCACGATAACTTGACTCGGCGATACGTAAGTGAATTCAAATTTGCCCTTGTATCGCGATCGGCGGAGGCAACAATCAAACAGTTCCACAGCCCCGCACATATTTCCCTAAACAAACTGTCTATCAATTTCAACTTCTGAAAAATGTTATCAAGTGCAATATCTTCCTACTGCAACTAGACGAGACCCATCAGGTTTCCATGATATGGCAGAAACAGTGTAGAAGTTTTCGATTGTTTTCAATGGGGCTTCCTCCCATTGTCCAGTTGAGCCAATGTAGTTGTAGACATGAAACCTATTGGTCAAATATCAGTGCTGAGATTGTGCCTCGTCCGATACTCCGGTGATCGGTTACCGATTATAGCTTCCAAGGACAACGCTTTGACCACTCGGGCTAAACTCTGCGACCGTGAAATCTTGCTCTTCATCGTCCCGACTGTAGTCAAACTCTTGCATCACTCGCCCTGTACATTCATAAATTCGTAAATGAATTGCCTTCAGGGGGCAAGCGATGACAACATTGGATGGTACGGCTGACCTTCTTGATCATAAAACACTACAACACGGTCACTTCCAGATGCGACAACGCTCTCGCCCCAGGAAAGCGCAATTGGTGCACATTGATGCGTTGCAAATTTTCCCTGCAGCACGGGTGGGTTAGAGTGGACAATGAAGGGGGCTTAACAGCAGCTTCATTCAATACCTGTGAAGCGCCAGATATTCCATCATCAAAGAAGAAGCGATTGATGGACCCGTCCAAGTGTCCAGTTATTATAGCATTTCCGTCGACACTGCTGGCCGCCGATACTACGCAACTGTCGGTTTGATAAAGCGTGGCCGCCTTATTGGTCTTCAGATTCCCTACCCGTACCTTTGTTGAGCACCTGCATCAGTGAAAAAGGTCGTTTGATAATGCTTCTCGTTTTGCACAGCACACCTTGCCGTCCGCAAGACCGAACACCAGAGCGTTTGGTTGCTCTTTCGGCCATGTGAGGCAAGTTATTTCTGCCGCTTGTATAAACTTATTCACAATTGACTTTTTCTCTCCCCATTCAAGGCCAAGTCTGTACACGAAGACAGCATTGTCGGACTGGGCGACTGCCAATTTCGTCGAGTCAGGAGAAAACGCTAACCCGCATATGTAGTACGACTTTGCGGCCTAATATTCAAGTACGCAGTCAGTAAGCTATTCATTATTGAGATCGATATAACGGCAGTAAGGCCCTCCTTACTTTCGGATCACCCGGCTTGGTAGCGAATCGATCCTTTCTTTCCCCAGTTTCGTCAAAAAGTTGCACCACTCTGTCGAGGCCGACGACGGCTAGTTTCTGATTATTTTGCGACCATGCCAGTGCAGTGACTCGCTGCGGTGAATCTGCCTGTGGTATGATCGATTTCAAGTGCCTTCCCATATAAACACAGTACGGCTTTAACCACAGAAGAGCTGGCTAGTGCACAAATCAAGAGCGTCGAGGGGCTTCAAAGTACCTTATTTGCATGGCCCCTCACAATCCGGTACGCACAGATCAACTCTGTCACAAAACTGTCTATGTGACCGCTCCGCGATCTACGCATGCAAGTTCCACTAGTCGGTCCAGTCCAACATGCGCTATGTCGCGGTTACTGCTTACGTGTGTATGCTCACGTGAATTGTCCAGATCGTGTGGATGTCGTCCAGCACCCACCCCGCTCCTTCTTCCGCCCTCACCTCTCTTCAACTTTGGCCCGTGGAAGCAAATTCCAGCAGTATTACCCGCCCAGCAGCCTTCCCAGCACCATTTAAGAGTAGCCTGTGTGTAGCTGGTGGTGGAGCGGCAGTTATTGTAAGTAGTATTGGAACATGTTCATGGTGTCCAGCCTCTTGGGCATGTCCCCGGCTTTTGTCCGAACTTGCTTAGTGTCCACGCAAATGCGGACTGGTGGTGCATCCTTTGACGTTTCCCTTCCGCTATACAGTTCCGCAAGATGCCTGTCGCAGGTCCTGCTCCACCCCGCCTGGCGTCATTCCTTCCTCACCCAGCTCTACGTCGTCCGTTCGTTGAAGGGAAGGACTCGGATGAATTGGCGCAAATTCAAAAGTTGCATCTTTTCAGGCTGGAAATGGAACCCAGATACCGCCCGAACCCCTTCTACATGGAGGACGTACAACGAGGGTCGATTGGAACTGACCATAGAAGGTGAGCATCCGTGGCTTTGGAGGATAGGGTACTCCGTGTTTCAGTGGATGCTTGCTTGCTTCCACCACAGCAATATGCTCGCATAATGCCTCTGATTACACATGAAATATAGTTGCTGGTGTATGTCCCTCGTTTCCATGTTTATGCTAACTGTGGTACGTTGTTAGGGAGCTGATTGAGTGGCTACTGGAGGTCAGTGATTGTGGTATTCAGTGATGATACTGTCTGACAATGCTTTAGATCTAACGTTATCTTCTTTGCCTGTCTATAGCTTGCTCGACATTTCAGATACTATTGCAGTGAAATCTTTCAGGTGACTTCCACACATCAGTAGTTCGGAGCTGTTTTCGGGATAAGATGGAAGTTCTAAAACCTATTCTTTCTTGTTACTTCAGTTGTCCGTGAGCATTCTAGATCGCATATGTAGCATTGAAACCCTGCAGCTGTCACATTACCAAGCCCTTGGGGCAGCTAGTTTCCTGATCGCATCCAAAATTTGTGAAACCAGAACGCCAACATGCGTGGAGCTTGAAGAACTCGCCGCAGGCGCATTTAATGTGGAGGGTCTCAAGGTCGGTACTAATATTTGTCGTCGAGTTTAACTGAGCTTCTTCCTAACGTCCCTGCAGGCGATGGAGCTGTGGGTCCTGCAAATGTTGAACTGGAATTTGAACGCCGTGACGCCCAATATGTTCCTGGAGTTCTTTCTCGATCTTTTTAAATACGATGCGACCACCAAGTCAGAGCTCTTTCTGATCGCCGACCAGGTTCTTAACAGAATTCAACCCTGTAAGTGACCACTTGATTCGGAACCGTGCATCAAGGTGGACTCACAAGCATTTGTAGACTATCACTACGTCCGATTCCGGCCCTCAGTCCAAGCTGCTGCTGCACTAAGATATGCTTTCGAGACAATTGGCATTAATTTACATGATTTCCATGTATTCATGGGCCGCGAACTGGAGTCTCAATCCTTGCATACTGTGGCAATCGTTTCAAGCCTGGATATCCCCCAAATGGTGTGTGTGTGTGTGTGTGTGTGGTCTATGGCGCATTATTACTGTGTTAATTCTCGATCCATTCATGCCATTTAGTTGGAAGTAAACCGGTGTGCGGCAGCTATGGTCGCACAACTCGCACGAAACACTTTTCCGCATGTCACACCAATGCACCCAAGAGGAAAGACCCATCTGCATCACGGACTTGCCACGCCTGCAGAAGACGATGATCGGAGTGAAGAAGATGGATATAGGGAACTTGACGGACCTGTACCCTTCATTTTGGCCCATCCGGCCGATCCTCATCAATATGGCGGATCAGCCACTGGTGCAATCAAGCAGGCTTCATCGCCTTTCGCGTAATTCACGTGGACATGAACCGTCGGGTCTTCCATGGACACGCATTTGTATATATGAGGGATTTGTCGGGTTTGTTGCCATTAGGCGGATGCCATGGACGCTTGGCTGTTGATTTCATTTTATATATTAGACATTCTGGATGTAGGTTTGGACCATCCGGACGGCGTGTAGATTAGGATATAGGATAAAAATAAATATGAATTGTAGATGGCTTGATTTACACTGTACAATCGATACGCTAACGCTACTCCAGACATTCAATCATCCATGAAATCATTCTCATCCGTGGTATCTCTTTTCCACCTACTTCGCTTCGCTGTGGGCTCGAGAGGAAACGTGTCTGCCCAATTGAAGGTACGTCCTAGAAACCCCATTTCATTTCCAAATCCTGGTCCCTGATTCCATCGACGCTTGGACGGCGCCGGTGAAGAAAGGTCGTGTACGAAGGCGGCCGGTGTCTCAACTTGTGATACTGGAGATGCTTGATGTATGGTTGGTGGCGGGGAGAATGTGAAGTTATTGATTGACAGGGGTTCTTGAGGCAATATAGTCGATGGTGGGGGTGGCTGAACTTCAGAAGGGGTATTTGACAGCACTGGTTCTTCTCTTCTTGATTCAGCGCTTTCTACTTGAAGGGTTTCATACTTTTTGGCAAAGAAAGTGACTAAATCGGTGACAGGAACGGCTTGCTTTCCTTGGGCTCTCTGAAGAGCCACGAATTGCCACAGGTCCTGCAAGCATTGGGAATATCCGGCGTTATAGGATCGCTTTTGTTGGTTGAGAGACTCCTTGTAGAGTTGGGTGACAGCGTAAGCAGCCTGCTTGAAGGAGTTGGCCACTGAGGGTTCGGAGGGAACCGGTGTAGCGGCGGGTGCGTCAGACGGAGGCTGCGCAGGATTCATTGGACGTTTAGGATACGTATGAAAAACAGAAATTTGGCTTAATCTCTTGGCGCTTTTGAGCAGCAAGCTGCGTAGTCGTTGTTCAATCAGCAAGGCCGACTTGTTTGCTATGGGTATGGATGTCGACTGTGCGAATGTTGAGATCTGGTAGTTGGAAGAAAACCACACGATAAGCGCCCACAAGTTGTTTTTGAAACCCTGTTCACATGATATATCATCACATGACCTGAGCAATTTGAAGTCCGCCATGCAAACTTGTACGTCACGAACATTGGACTTTCCTGAAAGGATGAGGCCCATCGTCGTCATTGGACGCTACGGTTGCCTGCTTCCAAGGGCATGGCCCGTTAAGGCTCAACCTTTTGGGAGCGTGCAGCGACACGCTTTTACGTGTTCGGCTTTCGTTTTTGGGGAGGGTCGTCAGCGTCCAGAATGTCACTCAGTGTTCCGCACACGACAATGGCCGTATGGGGTTTATCGCCCACCTATTTTCAAAGCACCCCTTCCATTCCCGCGCCTTCAATACTTCTACCATCGTGGCCCATTAGCTGAGATACCACCGTTGGGACGCATAGTAGTTTCCGTCGCCACGGGTGTCATTGTCTTCAACGCGCTAAGACCGTTTCTATGGACAGTAGTTGCCTTGGTGGCGGGATATTATGCTTACAAGAATGTATTGAATTTTTTACATCGACGGGCTGGGGAAAGGTGTGGAACATGTACTTGATATGGGACTTGGTGCAAAGATGGCTTCCTCACAGCCAACACAAAGGTATCCGCCAACACTGACGGATATGATATCCGACCGTATGGGTATCCCTCGTCCTCCGAAGGCGGCGCTCGGGCCCGACCCATCCGGATTGGGACTGTTGGGCTCACTATTTCGTGGAGTCATGGCACCAGCACTTCGAACTTTAGCAGATGCTAACGGACATTCTCAGCGTCTTCAAGAATCCGCAATGGACTGCCTTCGCAGGCACATTCGGTCCACAGCGCCAGAAGATCTTACGTTGGTCGTTGGAAATATTGACGCTGCACGAGCCGCTACCCCTCATAGTGTTATGACCGCATCATCATTTGGGGATGTGGGACAGGGAATGAACACACAGGTAGAGTTTACTGTCACATCTGCAGCTGGGAGGAATTTGATCGTCCAAGCGGTTGGATCTGCCAACGGTAGCACCGACAGCCTTACCTTGACGGACGTGAAGGTAATCGATCCCGTGAGTGGGCGTCACTGGGATATACCGTGTCGTGCAAGAGGGGCAGATGGTAGACCAACAGTTATCGATGCAGACTTCAACGAAGTACCCAAAGGACCTTAATCCCAGCGTAGCGAGGAAGGCGTTCAGCTGAAGGATGTATCGTCATTTGTACATAAGGATGAGATATTGCATTGTTTCTAGATGAGATGATCGCTAACGGAACAAGACACAGACTGTATCAGATTTGTTCACCATAGCGATATATCTCTTGAGTGACGTCCTCGAATGAAATTTGCGCACTTAGTTTTATTGCTGCGTAGTGGGTGCCTTCCACTTCAGACGTACGATCGAAGGCCGACCCTACTGGTGAGATCTGATATGTCAAGTGGGAATCAATGGGTGCTCATAGAATGGAATAGGTGAAGGCTTCGAGCTTGTACTATCTCCATTATCTCCATTCCTCAGCGTTCAATAGACATTCACCACCAACCACGTTCAAACGGGGTGCAGGGGTTTACTACACTGCTGGGAGAACACCATTATCCATCTAAGCAGTATCTTTCTAAAGCGTTTCTCGAAGGTGGTCAATTCAGGGCCTAGTATCCCCAGCTTGGATATAAAGATTATACACAACTCGAAAATATTCTTGTTGAAATTGGTCGCAGAGATCACCAAGGTTGGGATTTTCCTACAATTCATCCCTTGGCAAACATCTCCAAACCTTATCTTCCCTTTGAACTACCTTTGACAAAGCACGTACGTTTCGAAGGCTAACAGCAAAAGTCCAAAGCCAAAGGGCAGACGCGGACACGGCAATTTCCGTTGGACGTCAATGTTGCCATTGGCAACCACCTTGCAACGGCCTGCAAATGAATGGCAGCAAACACGGATTTCACTCTTGTCATCCCGCCAACTCCTTTCACATTTCTAAATGGCAACCCCCGCACGTTCAGCCGCCGCTCGCATTGACTGGGGTGCTCTAGGCACCAAGCTCAAGCCAGAAACTGTGGCGGCTATCAGCGCTTTCCGTCGTCGCCACACTGAGCTCACGAAGACCGTGACTGAACTTCGGGAACAAAGCGCCACTATTGACTTCGAAGCTTACCGCAAGGTGTTGAAGAACAAGAAGGTGGTCAACGATGCTGAGAAAAGTTTCAATGCCTTCACCCCTGCGACCTATGACCTTGGAGAACAGTTGAGGATTATTGAATCTGAGCAGGCCAAAGCTGTGAGTTGCGTGGTATCTTGGGAGTGAGTGTGGCCTCCTTTACTTAACATCCTTCGTGGAAAAAAAGGTTGCCGCGGCCCAACAGACTTCCAAGAAGGTGAACGCAGAGGTTTCGGAATTGCAGGAACTTTTGACCAACATCGAGACTGCTAGACCCGTTGACCAGCTTACGGTAAGCTTCGTCCCTGAACCTTACAAGATCCACAAGCTGACCATACTATCCTCATTATTAAGGTGGACGACGTCGCCAAAGCCTACCCTGAACTCGACAAGACCGTTGAAAAGATGGCCAAGCGTGGACAATGGAAGGTGCCAGGATACTACGAGAGGTTGGTCATCTTGCATCCTGACAGTGCACGCGGTTTCAGACATAACAAGATCTCCTTCACTATAGATTTGGAGAGTTCATCGTTGGTTTCTAGAAAAGAAGCACTATCGTACTGGACTTTTACGTGTTCCAATTCTATCTGGGAGAATAGGGACTACAATGTAGTGTCGGATAATTTACAAGAAAAATTCATTCCTCATCTTTGGTTTCAAAGTGCTGAAAGGTTGGCTGTGTATAACGTGCTTTAAAGAAGCATTTTTGAGGTACCAGGAAGCACGTCCGTAGCAAATCGTGTCGGTATCAGTCTGCTTGGTCCTAAGATGTACGGTTTCTTCGCTGAGGAAAGCAACTTACGATGTTCTACTTGGTAAGGTGCAGGGGGTTTCTGATGGCTCGGGTGGCCATGCAAAGGAGGTATGATACAGGCTATATCAAGCGGACATAGCTTCACCATCCAAAATAGACTGATTCGCAGATCTATAGCATGTTGCACATTTTGGGAGGTAGGTCGGCAAACCTTATCTTCTATTCCCGAGCATATCAATGCTCTACCAGACTTCAGCCTGCACCGATGGTACGCAAAACTGCGTCGGTGGAAACGATGCTGGCAAACTCGCCGATTAAACTTGCGAGCGCTAATTCGTGTACAAGCTCTGCGTCGTGCCTCTTTCCAGATGGCCCTACCCTGTCAAACGTAGCAGTGGCATCCTCTACCAGCAATACTTCAAACCCCTGAATTAGAGCCATTCCGTTAATAAATCGGGTTCAGGATGGCGGGACGGAGCTTGTGAACATACAAGATTTCCAGCCATTCGGGTGGTCGTAGAGACGCAGTGGTCGGTAGTCAGCCCGACAATGACCACATGGTTTGTCCTTAGATCCTCCCTTAGCTTTTTTTCTAGATCTGTACCAATGAATGCTGAATTGACCGTCTTGGTCAAAAGTAACTCGCCCGGCAATGGCGCAACCACTGGTTTGATAGCACACCCGGATTGAAACGGGCGAAGTGGAGACGTCGGGGAAGTGGAGGTATGCTGAACGTGAAGTACTGGACGGGACGTGGCCCGCCACGCTGAGAGCAGTCGTGACATATTCTCTTCAGCATGTGGGTTGTTGCGCTGTATTCCCCAGTGACTAATCTGATCGAAACCCTGTTGAACATCAATCAAAAGAAGAGCCGAGTTTGGCGGAACGTTTGCCATTTTTCAGAGCCTAGTGTTTGGCGAAGAACTACTCTAAAATCTGACGTTAACAGCGTTTAGAAGGAAGCAGAAATGCCGCCGATCACCGTTTGTCCCGCTAATAAGTTGCTCCCGCCGTGGAAGCTATAGATGGCTTAGTCAATGGCTTAGTCTGGTGATTTTCCAATTAGGTGATCGGACAGAGCTCCAGCTGGTCGACCCTTGAAACCCTCTAAACATTGCTCGGAGACAAGCGCCAAGGGTTTGCTCGCGGAGGCTAGGACCTTAAATCAGAAACCAAACAAATATACGAAACCTTGTTCTGCCAAGCGCCCTTTGACCTTCATACGATCAATCATCACGGTCTTGGCCCTGTTGGCGTTCGTTTGGCTGAGGCATTTGCCATGGATATGCCAAGCAGGAGCAATGTCCACAAGTTATAAAAACGTCAATTAAGTGCTCTGGCTCCCTTTATTCTAGCACGGTGTATATACAAAATCCTGAACAATGGACTCCGCTTCCACATATTGTTATACTTTGTCACGAGACTTTCTCCCAAAAGGCATTGACATTCTTCTTCCTCGACTATCCTGCACTGAGCGCTGCCGGAGTTCCCTTGTACTTAACGATTCATGCCAAGTATCCGCTGGGCTGCGATCATCGACGGTGAAGTCAATATGTATGGGCCTCGATCTGGAGGTGGATTTGGACATACCACCAGCGCCCTATTCTGAGCTTGCACGACGAACGTCGGTCAGAAATCGTGGCCTGACCACCATCAAGAAGTTCTTCAAAAACTTTGCTAGGAGAGCAGCATGCACGCAACGCAAGCGTGAAACCTTCAAGAAGTCATCGAGGAGGGGCAGTGACGATACCATTTGTAGTCCAATGTGTTAGCTTAGTAGAAGATAGCTATGATACCCCTGCTCCAGTTAAATACACCTGCAATCAACGAAATATCCTGCTGCATGAGGGCATGTGGGAGTCCACTATGTCCTCTTCATTTTTTCCTACCGTAAGGTTATCTTCACCCAAGAAACGGATCTTTACTCTAGCAAGGTGTCAGTGTTTGGGTTGGAAGTGACCTTCCGTCTTCGGTATCTAACGAGGTGATCAGCTCTAGCGCCAAGAATTGTGTTTTATTTTGAGCAGCACGGTCTGTTGAAATCGCCGTCCTTGTAGTTGGCAATTATCATTGTGGGAATTCATTTGTGCAAGTCCCTTCGTCCGCTGTCATTTTCCATAGTTAACATCCAACCAGACATTCCTAGCGAAACTTGGAAACTGAGACATGCACACTTTCCGGTATCGCTGCCGTCCCAAGTTCTCCGAACAAATCCAGCTGAACTATTCCCGATTATCTTGAAAAAGCAAACCAATCTACGGGACAATTTGCGGCCATGATCAAGGCAATACATTGACTGTCCGTTGCACATCTTCAATCATCATTGAGTTACGCTGCGAGACAGCGTGACAGTCTCGCTCCCGTATTCCTTCGCACATGGACGTCTGATAACTTATTTCTAGTCCTGAAGCTTGCGATTTTGAAACATTGAACGTCCCAATCGCGATGGAGCACAATCAAGTTGTCAAAGTATGTGATCTTACGCAGCGTCCCGCGCGCCGCACCCTTTTGAACTTCCCTTACTTTCTGGTCTCAAAAGAACCTTCAAGTACCCAGGAACTCAAGCCGTGATGGGCAAGCACCTTCGCCCGACATTTAGTCAGCGGAATTTGTCCTTCGCCCACGCCAGCTCTGTGGTATTTCCTGGCCAGAGCGGAACGATAGGCTCCAACCACCCACGGAGAATCATCTTGCTGAAGTACAACTTGGAGAGTCAGAGCGGACAGTACAGATCCATCCTGCTTCTCGCGAAACAGCACATGCATTCCTTGCACGCGGCATCCCACCAACTCGCTGTTCTAATATTATTGGCACTATCCACTGCGTGAGAATTAGTCGTCAGCAGTCAAGACTAGACATGCCTGTGGTTTCATTTGCAGACTGACACATCTGAGCTGTTCATTGTCAATAAACCGGATATCCGGTTCGAATGCTGATATTACCTCATTGATCGTCGGAAGGTACAAAAGCGCATGCCTAACCCGTCGAGCTCATCTACCTTGTCCCGCACTACCCGCTTTCCGCCAGGCTCAGACCTACTCACTCGTCTACAGCTTGTGCCCTAGATAAATGGCCTCTCTCAGAGCGATATGGGAGCGCCACGTGAAACCACGGGTAAAGCTATGGCGGGATAAGAGAGATCTTGGGCTGCTGGGCCTTGCCGTCGTTTATTTCATTATCTGTATATATCTAGTTGCAGTTGCAAACGCATTTGCGGACCGAAGGGTAGATAGCGGATTCTTTGATGCAAAGCACGACTGTGGTGACCCTTGTTAACTGCGTCCTATTGCAGAACACAAACACCAACAAACCTCCTGACCAGCGTTATGTGGCACCAGACCCGCTCCTGGATGCTACCAATCCATGGTACTATCGAGTACATTTACCGCAGAATCTTCCGGATACCTGTGTGCTGATTTCAGGAGTGTTGGTACTGATTGAAACACTCTCATATGGAACCTCCTCCATCCGTATTGACGATCATTTCTTGCAATTTAGATGGTTCTCTTTGCCATTACGCGAGGTGCAGCTGCCGTTACGCTCATACGTCGCGCTCTTTTCATTGTGGGGTCACTCTACTTGGGTCGTGTTCCTTACATGATGTTGACCAATCTTCCTGCTCCGTACATCTACTGCTTCACTCCGGTGGATTCAAACTTCGGGAAAGACACTTGGTTACTCTTCTCTGGAAGACGCGTAGATTGCGGGGATACATTCTATTCGGGACACACAATCGTGTTTGGGTCCTGTCTGATGATGTATTGGTACCATTGTCGCCACTACTGGATAACTATCCCTGTGGTATTATTCTGCATTTTTGGAATGTTGACTTTGGTTATGAGTTGTACGTCCTTGAAGGAATGCATTTGTATTTTGAATGCCACCCGCTAATGGTTTGTTTTAATGCAGCGTATCACTACACAATTGATGTCCTTGGGGCATTCGTTTTCACTTTCCTCTGCTGGTATGCATTTGGTATAATCTTAAAACCTATGTATCTTCTTTACTAATCTCAGCGTAAATACGCAGGTGGCTTTTTCACCTTGCTATAGAGGTGGACGAAATCGGCAATCATCGCTGGTGGGGCAAGGTAATCCGCTGGCTGGACTACGACGGACACAAGCTCATAGAGGCGAAAGAAGGGCGCAAAACACTGATGATGGCTGCCTCAGGAAGGGGTCCTATACATCCGGAGGAGACCCTTCCTACTCATGTAGAGCCGGGACAAGAGATGACCGAGCGAAGGGGCGGTGATATCGTCGAGGTGCCTCGAATGTCCTTGTCGGGTGTGTCAAGGGGTGACAGTCCGCGCCTTTCGGGTTCACTTAGAACTAGAGTGTCAAACGAACGGGTGTCAAACGCCTTGTCTGGACCGGTACAATCCGTCCGAAGACCCCCTGTGACGCAAGAAACGGTTGAGATTTTAATAGAGGAGATACATGTTTCCCCACCGTGATATGCGTCGATACCATATCTCTGTACTTCAGAGTATAATTCAATTATTTTGCCAGGACGCCTATTTGGATACGATTTATAGCTCTTTCTTCAAACTTTTATACAGTCTCTTCTCCGTTCTACACACAATATTACCTCCCATGCCAGCGGTTATTTTAGATGCACGCGGACGTTCTCTCCACTTGACCATAGAGTAGTAGACGTGGATACTGAGCTTGTGTTTGTAATGACACTTTCATGTTAAAATGACACAACCGATCAGCTTACGTTTGCCCACTGGTGGCTTGGAATGTGGCTTCCGAGATCGAAGCACGTGACAGTTTTGGTAACAGGTTAGGATCGCTGCCGTGTCCACTTGCAGCTTCACTGATACTCGAGATCACTCCAACGACGACAGTAAGTTTCCGCTGCCCGTTTTTGTCAAATGGTCTTTCGAAGTTCAAAACTTATGTTTGTTACTGTTTCAGTGGTGAAGAAGGCAAAGGCGAGGTAAGGAGTGCATTATGTTGCTGAGGTCCAAGTCGAAAGTCGTACGCAAACATTTCCTTCTCGACCAGAACCGTCGTCTTACGATTGCTCAGCTCAGCTGGCACCGGTTTCTTTTATACCACAACAAGAAGAAGAGCTCTACCGAAACTTCAATTAATGAAGTATGATCCGATAGGTAAGGCTAGAATAGTTTTCAACTCAAGGTCCCCTAACTCAATGCCAATCTTTGTTACATTCGGATAGTTAACAAGCACGTCCTATTTGTGGAAGGTGAGTGAACGGGTTTCTCAACACTGATTAGCTTGATTGATTACTCAGTTGTTTTATGGTATAGGCAAGAAGTAACCATCTGGATACATGTAATCGCTGTCAATGCAACGTTATTTATTGTAGTCATTCGGACTACATTTTCAATTTTTTATTCTATTTCTGTACCATCCGAATCGGATATCTGGGCTGCCGCTGCATGGTCTGATGAACTTAACATCTATGCTATGGTGCTCTGTCTAGAAAGATTCATAATGGCAAGATTCCATAATCGCTGAAACATAACCTTCTTGTAACGAACAATCAACGCTGTGCGTTACAAGCGCGGTGTCCCACCAGACACACCCTTCATTATCACCAGCGCTCCCTTTGCAGTTATGTCACATCGTTCCACGGCTTCTCGCAGATGCTCGAAACAATCCAACGCTTTCACTTTCTCCCCTCCAGATGTAAACTGCTCCAAGTCCCTCAAAAATTCTCGAACATCGTTCTTCCCCTCCTGGTTCAGCGAATTGAATGTATTTACTAATCGCTTCGCCATCCACACTGTATGAGTGAAGCTCTGCCGGCGACCCACAACCCAACCAAGCTCTTCATCCCACAATTTGAACTCAACCGTCCCCACCGAGCGGGGCACTTCCTTCGCATCTGGATGACGTGCAATCCATTCATGCAAGGCGTTCGCCGCAGTTATCACATAAGGTATAGTGTCACGGAAAATGGGCAGTAGCAAGGGAAATAGAGATGTTGGGATAGCGTCGTTTGGAAGCACAATGTGCTTCGCGGGGGCATTCTTGAATTGTATAGGCTCGTGCCTCTCCGAATGCTCAATTACATCAAGAGGGCGGGCAGGATGGCCACGCGATGGTAGAAAGCCCGCAGCCCTTTCAATGTAGTCAGCGACGGACGGGGCTGTTGTTTTTATGATCGTTCCTGGTATCGGATCTCTGCAGAAATCGGAGTTAGGGGTACGCAAACTCATTTGAGTAAGGGCAAACTAACCGGAGCAGATGCGCATATAAGGGTCCGGCCAGTGCACAATCAGCCAATGTCGCCCTCCCTCCCAAGAGGTAGTCATGCTTTCCAATATGTGCCTTGAGGTTGCGAACAAGCCGTTGAAACTGTCTCTCAATCGTCGGAATTGTCGTAGGTGTTACGCCCAGAATGGGTAACAATCCCGAGAAGCGACCTGACAACTATGTAGCAAAGCGTATCGGTACCTCATCCAAGCTGCGACTACGATCAAACTGAATGATACCTTCCGCCCAACGTCACATATTTCTTCCTCAGTCCCCCGAAGCCCGGAAGTTCTCCCAAACTCCCACTCGATGAACTTTCTTTGTTCGGGGAAGCTCCAGCGATAGTGCATGGCACACATGACCGCCCACTCATCCGCCCAAAGCTCCAACATATCTGTCACGAAACGTTGCTTGGGCTGATCTACAGGAGGACGCATCCACATTCCGCCGCAATTTTCTTCCAAAAGATCTGTGATGCATTTTGTATCGCCCCACACATGTCTACCGTCGGGCGATACCAGCACGGGTATCATCGCTATGCCAGTACGAGGGAGTATGACTTGAGCGTATACCTTGGCTGTGGGGAGCACCTCTTGAAAGGGCAGCCCTTTGTGGATAAGGTAGGAGCGAAGTTTTGCTGTGAAGAGGGATACATGACTTCCAACGAGGGTGTAGTGTGCGCCGGGCGTCGAAGGAACAGGTGAAATATGTGGTGGGAGAGGTGCTGCTTGCATCTTGTGTATTCGCAGGTAAGCGCTAGAATGGAGATGTGACCCGAAACTTGGTTTTGCGTGAGGTCATGACATTACCAGAACGCGTTTCTTGGGCTCAACCTTCCCGACTACAAAAACAATGGGATCTCCCGGACAAATGAATAACGAATCATCTATAACATCAGCATTATCCCCTATATGGGACACAAGCCAGCAACCGAGACCAGTGCAGTTACTTGGCCGCAGTGAGGATACCGACATTATCTTAACTGAGCAAATGGCAGAACAGGTGGAACAGTATTTTTTCTGGTGGGCGACGACGACGACAAAGACCTAGTTTGTTAAACTTGCTCAATAGATTCGTCCGCATCTTCCACCATTCCTTCGTGAATCCACGAAATGGGAGCTTCTATATGCCACAGACCAACACGGGATTAGTCTCGCGACGCTCTTTCGATTGGTAACTGGGCCGGCACTATTGGTGTTGGAAGACACACACGGGAGAATAATGGGCGCATTCGCAAGCGAAACACTAGGAATGAGGAAGGGTTATTATGGGAATGGCTCTTCGTAAGTTCTTGCGTGTGAGCCCCCGCGGATACGATAATCAATTCATATGTCTCGCATACCAAGATTTCTCTGGAGGTTGAATGAGCGCGACAACGTTACCGTATATCTGTCTACCGGCAAGAACGATTACTACATTCTTAGCGAAACAGGTGCTAGTGTTGCTTTTGGTGGAGGGTGAGTAGCTCTTTTGGTAGCTTGTTGGCTCTTTTAATGCAGCTGATCTTGCTTCTGCAGGACTGGGGCTTTTGGACTGTGGCTTGACGATCAACTCCAACGGGGACATACCTCGACATGTACCACGTACGACAATGAGCCCCTTACGGGTACAGCTTATGGTTCAGATTTCGAGTGTGTGGGGGTGCAAGTTTGGGGTTTCCAATGGTGACCTTTGTGTGCTGGACTTTTTACGTTCCAGTGGCCAACATAGACTGAATATAGATATCTTTAAATGCTGATACGTCAATAATATACCCATGTGCAGAAGATAGCGATCGTCCACTTGTTGATGGTCTGTCAGCCTGTGGTTTCAAGATTGGTGTTCGTGGGGAGTCCCTAGTCACCGCTCATAGCAACGCGGTTTGACAAATGGACATTGCACTGTGCAAGATCGTTGAACGATGCTCTCTCGTGTCTTCAACCTTCCAAAGCACGCTCTCTTCACACGCACAATGTCCAGCCTCACTCACGTCAGCACTGAGAACGCTCCAAAGGCTATCGGGCCCTATTCTCAGGCGATCGTCGCCAATGGGTTTGTTTTCACAGCTGGGCAGATTCCTTTCGGTAAGGTTTGAGTAAGCCAGCTTCCATACTGCCCCCGCTTTCTTGGGCATGGATAGGACGTCCATTCCATTCGTTCCATCGTAGTGCATAACGCGTTCATCTTGTACTCATCTAATATAGATCCCAAGTCGATGGAATGCGTTGCTGGTGGCATCCAGGAGCAAACTCGTCAGGCGTTGACCAATTTGAAAGCGGTTTTGGAGGCAGCCGATTCTTCGTTAGATAAGGTAGTGAAAACTACTGTTTTCCTCAAGGTAAGATTAAGAAGTCTTCTCTCGTAGAATAGGGTTTGGAGGAGTGGTCACTCGTTTCGTCCGTGAGGCCTTGCTTGACCCCTTTTTCAATTGATTCGACAAGGACATGAATGATTTTGCAAAGATGAATGAGGTTTATGCTGAGATCTTTGGCTCCGCGCGACCCGCCCGTTCTGCTGTCCAAGCTGCTCGCTTACCAAGAGATGTGTTGGTCGAAATAGAAGCTGTGGGGCTCGTTGGTAAATAGATGAGTTAGATCATTTGATTCAAAACGTGTATTCGAGCCACTTCAATCGGTCTGTATAGTTAGCCACGGTCATAGCCGTCTTTGAGTTAAGAAAGGTTGATATTCAACTTGGAATTCGGATGACTACTCCCACTACATGCTTTGTACGTAAAATGATGAGTGCAGAAAATGTGGAATTTCGACACTCATCCCCCAAAAAAAAGTCCACGAGAGACTGCCTGTCGCTCCCTCTATGGTGCCTATCTGATATATGAAAAAGTGCTGACTTGCAAACTAGGCTCACACGCCACGCCTACCTACAACCGTCCGGTCTCCGCATTTACACGACCATCTTCTCCTCCAAATCAATCGCATCTACCTCCCGCACCAACTCAGCTGCTCGATATGCCATATCATCGTAGAAGGCTTTATCTGCTCGAGCAAGCTCGATACTTCGCATCTGATTTTCTCTCTTCCGTTGATTTTCTGTTAGAATCCTTTGGAACTGGTTTTGGAACTCCCAGATGGCAAGACGGAGGACACGTCGGGTGCCTTTTGCGACGCGATCGACATTGCTTTCCACAAAACCGACTTCGGTAAAATGCTCCCGCATCTTCCTGACGACTTTGCGTTCGACGCTGTTTTTCATGTCAGAAAGAACATAGAGGAAGATCCCTATGCCTAGATGCATTCAATAGTGCACGATCAGCGCATTGAGCATTATGATCAAACAAAGAATCGAACCACATACCTGCAATAGTCAGTCCAGCAAATGCTAATCTCCCTGTGCTCGCTCCACTCATTCCAGCCCTCCACATTTGTGTCGCCATACGCTTATATCCAACAAGCCCTCCAATAATCAGACCCAAACT
Organism: Spizellomyces punctatus DAOM BR117; assembly: GCF_000182565.1. Taxonomy (NCBI): domain Eukaryota; kingdom Fungi; phylum Chytridiomycota; class Chytridiomycetes; order Spizellomycetales; family Spizellomycetaceae; genus Spizellomyces; species Spizellomyces punctatus. The sequence continues at coordinate 1,136,660 of NW_015971537.1, read as the reverse complement.
TGGTACATACTCCTTGGCCAACTCTGCTTTATCTATGTGGTCAAAGAATTCTGCGACGTCCATCGGAACAATCTTCGCAACTGACCCGTTTCCAGCCAGTGCCTTAGAACCTGGTGCGCTACCAACGTCCCCTTCGAAGGCACCGGTGACGACATCAACGTCGATAGACGGTGGGACACTCATACATGTCGCAGCCACACTTTCAATGTCCTTCAAACAGGAAATTGCCTTATCCCGTGCGAACTCTTCGCAACGCCGTACACGCAATGCAGCGATGCTGTAGACTCTATTCCGAAGATCACGTGCATACTGCCACACATAAAGCGGCCCATTCCATTCCACATGCTCGGTAAACGCATCCAAGTGATCTGTAAACTGAGCTAGCTGTTGCTGTGCGTGCTGTTGAACAAGAAGTCCGGTCTCGTCGATGGTTTTATCAATATCGTCCAAAACTTGTTCTTTTATTTGTACCATTCGATCATACGCAGGGGCGCTGTCCTTCATATCTTTCATGATTTGCGTAGCAGTATTGGCTGAAGCCAAGCTGTTGTACTGTGATATATCCATGACATCCGACAATAGGTTGTGGAGATATATCTTCGCAGGCGCAAGTTTGGAACGTGCGCGCTTTTCGAGGATGAAGGAACGAAGGGCCTCTTCCATTTTATGGAAATCTGGGACCATTGTTCCAGCAGCGTCTGCTCCTTCCGGATGATGGAGGCATTCCTTGGCGCTCACAAAGTGGACAAGATTATCTGCATCGTCGTAAGTCGCTGGGGAAATCTGCCGAATCTGTTCAAGGATATCTCTCCGGCATCGATCCTTCCTTCGGATTTGATCGAAACGGTTAACGACAATGAATATATATGCCTTCTCCTTCCCAGCTGTGGTCAAGAAATCACGTCCCTGAAAGCTCAACATCATTCGGGTGTACTAGCAGGTCAATGATATGATGACTTACAGAAAGCGTAAAGTGATTCTCAGCATTAACAACAAAGACAATCACGTCAATCTCCTCTTGTTGCGAGAATAACGCCGTTGTTTTGATGGAGTCAATGTTCAAACCAGGCGAATCGATTAGACTGATATCCACAACCCCATTATGCAGCAAGCTGTGTGTCTTTGCGCGGCGGTCTCGACAATATATCCTCAGCAACTCGTAGTCCTCCTCATTGTCTTCGACAACATGTCTGAGATTCCGGAAATCAAAGCGCTCGAACGTTGTTGGATCCGATCGATCATATTTGATGGGGTCACGAATTCCATGCACTTCTTCAACGCCGTCGTTCTGGTCCGCATCCACCACTTCAGCAAACAAGGCAGTGCAAGGCTGCTGATCATCCGGAACAATCTCTCGTCGAAGAACGGCATTGACAAATGTACTCTTCCCAGCGTTCAGGTCACCGGTGACAAGGACTCTCGATCGTGTGTCCGAGATTCGCGCATTCAACCGGTCCAAGTGTTGTCTGCACTCAATTATTTTACTCTCCAAGAGCTGCGAAATAAGACTATGATCATCTGAATCAATTTGAGAGGCAGGACCTTTAAAGCTGTACGACTTCAGGTCCAGCTGGAGAACACGGAGTCCTTGTGTGACCGAGTCTGTCGGGGGCTCTGCTGCGACGGGAATGGGGGAAGCAGGAGGCTGCGAATCGTCCTCTGTTGATGATGTGCGGCGGGTAGGGGGTTTGGAACCAAACGCCTTGCGAAGAGCACCAGATGGATATCGGAGTGTATGCGATACAGTTCCTGTCGGACCGACGAGATCTCTCAAGACACCTTTTGTTCCCGCGATTAGTGTCAATAGACGAGTTCGTTTCTCCGCAAAGATAGCCTGGGAATGCTCTCCTCCATATCCCGAGTCAACACCAAATCCATTGGTTGTCGAGAAGCTTTTTGCCGAGTCTGTCTTCAGGAATTGCGGCTCGTGAGTTGCCTGCTTGGTTGTGGTAGCCTCAGGAGTATCACTGGGTGCCGGCTCGGGAGTAACATAGACTTGACTCATGGTCACCAGCGCAATTCGAGCTTCAACTTGACCGATGGCTCCTGTTTTCAACAAAGGCACTAATGTCGATATTTCCTTATTCGCCAATCTCCTTCGCAAAAGCGGCGAAATAAAAGTTGGTTTGTGAACCAGAGGATTCCTATCGAAATGCTAGTAAATTGCTTGTCGCTACCTGCCCAAAAACAAAATTCACACGCCGCCTTAACTTCTTTTCGCTTTCGTAGGTAATGGCAAAGTTTTGATGAATGTTGGCACAGTCATGATATGTTCTGTCACGTGTGTGATTACGCATGACTTTAAACGATGTAGGGGTTTGAAAGCACTCTTGACTTCCGCGCATCACATTAGGCGGTCGTTTTCTGGTTGCAAACATTAGCATCACTTAAGTGCCAGTTCAACAAGGGAGGGTAAACATTCATCTTAAGTCCTTACGCGGGAGTTCAGAATTGTCGATACTCGTCGACGCAGATACCCACTGAGATTGTGTTGTTTTGGCATCCCATTTTTATTTGCATAAACAGTCCATCCTTTGGACAATTAGAGCTCCCTGTATTCATGCTGCAACATGTCGTGCGTTTTCATATTTGATCAGGCTTTTAGAAGAGAGGTGACCGAACACCGCCAAAGTGAACTCTGTATGTCAAAAGCCAGGGTTGCACCGGCACAGAAGTAGGGAAAATATGGGTATATGCATGGCCTCTGCGCTCCAATTTTCACAGTTATCTACGTGTCTTGTACTTTTGGGCAACTGTCACAGAGTCTTCTGTTCATGTGGACACTCTTCAATTTAATCGTTAATTTCCTAGTTGAAAGTGTGTTTGATGGTACCAAGGGAGCTGGTTGTAGTGCAGAGCAGGATGAAGTCTTGGCTTCCACTCCTTTGAATTTATTGTGGACGGAATCTGGAGTCACAATCACAGAGGTCATATCTCATCTGCCATCCTCTGACGCAGCAACTTAAGAACTCGACCGGAACAAAACCGTGCGAGAGCTCAATCCATTGTCTTTCTGCATTACTGGCATCCTAGTATTACAGGACTGCTAAACTCTTTAAGTCGTTCAGGCTTTGTTCAAGCTGTGCCGTTGCGCTTGCAGTCGAAGGCACCCTGAGGCAGACGGCAACCGCATCCTCAAAGCCGTGGCCGAAGGGGATGTCATCATCTAAAGTTGTTGACGCCTGTGTCTACAATTCATAATTCACTTACGGCACACATCCAGATCCTTTATGAATAGTAATTGTGAACTATATACACAGGGTGGTTATGTTTGTGAACAAGTAAAACTTGCTTCTATAATTTACTTTGTACGTGCAGGAATCGGGCAATGAGTAGTTTCGCAGGCAGGAGCCCATTGAGGAGATTGTCAGTCTTTCAGATACATGGTCATGTTTCTCTTACTCTCCCAACATGCCATGGGTAAAGGTGTCCACGGAGCAAACGTTACTGAAACTTGTAGTAGACATGCGTCATACGTTGATAAACAGGTCCATCTGGATGGTGTACGCACGGGAACTTATCCCCACAACCATGGTTCTGCCGCTGGTTTTATGTTGCGTACAGGGCTATCCAGTGCGTTTTCTCCAGGCATCCCATCTTATGCTTCGCTTATTCATCCCGATCCCGTTCTTTGAACGCCTAATTGTCCGCATCACTTTCCCAATATGTGCAATGGGAACCATTGTTGGCCGGCCGTGAGCTAAACGGTTTTAGTGGACAGAGTTAAAAGGATAAATATTTGCTTTGCAAAAAGACGTACCACACTGGAAAGGGAACTGAATAGTAATTGGCACAGTAATCAGCCAGAATAGTCTACTTTACAGGAATGCCACTAACACACATACCTTGCATTTGATGAGTTTGTTGATCAGCTTCGTGCAGTCCGCTTTTGTCAATGGATCCCCAAACATGATGGCCGATCTGAGGATAAAGAGTTGAAGACGTCAGACAGAAAGCAATTGCCATGAGTACATACGAGTCCTACCTGCAAGCCTTGGAATTTAATATTTCCAAGATACCTCTCGGGCACTTGCTTCCCAATCCTCCACGTTCCGCTCCTTCTTCAAGCCAATACAAATGCTGTCTTATCAAGTCCCTGACCACACCAGGATCAACGACACACCGATCCGCAATCAACCGTGGTAGGCGATCAACTTCAATACGAACAGTTGCATCAGGTTTCGCCAGCGCCTGTTCACGTTTGTTGGCGCCACCCTCGAGATCAGGACATGAGAAGAAGATGCCCCATCGTTTGTATCGAGAGTGATGGCGAAGGGCAGCTTGTGCTTCTCGCGCTTGCATAGTAGTCCGACAAGGTGGATCCAGCTTCATGACATCAACGATACATTCTCCTTCATCACCATTATCATTCCCAACATTATCGTCCGATCCCCCCGCTTGATGTAACTCTGCAAGCAAAGCCTCCAAACGCACCCGCTCATCCGCGGCGTGCTGGTCAATAATCACCAAAAGATCGGTATCTGATGAGGCCTGGGCCAGCTTCCCGGCGATAAATTTGTTGTCCACCTGCGCTATGACCCGGAGTTGGTCTAAACTACCCTTGCTGATGTTTTCCACAATTTCTTCTGTGGGCAGTCCGTTAAACGTTTGGTTTGCCTTCTGAGCAAACGAGCGTGCGTGGCTCTCACTAGGGAGAGTGAACGAGGGTAGTTGCCTTTCCGTGCGTTTGAAAACAGGATTATTCCATTTCTGAAATGTGGCAATTGATTAGAGAATGCGAAAATAAAGCCAACCCTCGAGGTAACTTACTCGAAGTGAATCATCCATCCGTAAATTGTTTAATGTACTGTTTGCCGTACTGTTGAGACGCCGCACTCGCAAACTTCGTTTGTCAACGCGATTGTTCTCGCTCTGCATAGAGGGGCCTTTTGCGTTCTGGCCAGGTAAAGAACGGTATCTACGAATTGATTGATAGATTATCTCCAATGACAAGGGTTCCGCTCTGTTGGCAACATAAAAACATACGAGTTGCCAGTTCTTCTATCGATCCAGTATTTTCCTTGCGTGGTTGGGTTGCTCCAGACGCTGAACTCCCCTCCCACTGAATTGTCTTCAAATTGTTCCCCTTCGAACACCGGACGTGGAGTATTTAGCGACACGGAGGTGCTTTGTAGCTCTTCTAATGAAAATGCGTTGGCGCTTTTGATAGGTAAAGCATGCTCAAACGCGAGTGTTCTGTTGATCCTTTCCACGTTTGGCGAGCACATTTCACTTGATGACTCGTCCGACTCCATATCAGATGTCTGACCCATCACTGACGTCCCTTCAGCAGCATCGTTAAGAAAATTATGTTCTATCAAGAATTCGGTCACGGCATCCTCGACCAAAGTTAGAACTGTGTCCCATTCCTGAAAACAATGGTCACTCACTAGCCGCGCAATGTTAGATAGAAGAAACACTATCTGCTTGCCTGAAACTCCACAATGCTCTTCCCGGGATCTAAAAGGAGGTCGCAGGTGTTTGGTGGACATTTCAGCTTCAAGAAGAAAATTGGGTACTTTTCCACTGTTTTCGTGCTGTACTCTGCCAGCAAACAAGGTGGATGGTGTGATTCTTAATATTGCCACCCTCTGCATTCCTGGAAGGGTTGCGACATACTCTTTTTTGTGGGCGAGGTTTTGTCTAGGGCCAAGCAGACCGATTCATCCTCTTCCTAGCAGTTCAGCCTCCGTAAGATGCCGATGATGTAAAGTCGTAACCTGTTGTCTCACCTGCATACCAAAGCTGCTTTTTGCTATAGTGCTGTTGATGAGCTTATGTAAAGGGTTTGGCGCCATGAAATGCTCGTTGATATCTAACGGCAAGCATGTAAGAAAATATCATGGTGCTGTAATTGGAAGACAGAATCCTACAAAGGTACTGATGATACTGAAATAGGGATGGGAGGTCAGACAGAGTGACACGACCGGCATTTGGCTATCAGTTGTACCTTGGAGGGGAAACCTTTCAAAGAAATGAAACCATCTAGAACGTATCCATGTCTGCTTTTGTTAATGGATATTAAATCCTACCACAGAAAACAACCATCCTTAATGGTTCCGCAAATACTTTGTATGCAAGAGAATATACCATATACCTGTGAGACGGATATCCCAAAAAGCTGTCTGAAAATGGATATAGCGCAGTTTGCCTGCTTGTAAGGCTGTTTAATCATTGGGCGCTAATCACATCCTATATTGAACTACGCTGCCTCCAACCTTGTGGGTAGCGAGCAGTTTCACATCCTTGCTTTGATCAATTAATGTGAGAGTCAGGTAAGGACGTGCCAGGGCAATCCGTTCCAAAGCCCGCTTGATTCCTTCGATAGAATTTTCCTCCAGCAGCCTTTTTCGGCGAACAGGGTACTACGGTCCATTGATGTCAAGCTCGTAATGCTCATTAGACGAAAGAGTACGGGCTACCTTGTAGAACATGTCTCTGACGATAACCGTAGTTCCCCGCCTTCGTCCAACCGAAGCAGGCCCAAAATATATCTGACTTCCTCCCTAGGTGTTCATTCGTCAAAATGCCTCGTCCTCTTCACACATTTGTTGGCGTAAAATAGGTACCTTCAAGGTTAAAGAATAGGTTTGTAGGTAATTGCTCCTGCTAACGATTTCCAGTCGGGATATCTCTGCTATACTTGCCAACGCTGCATTTTGCATTTCATGTTACTAGATAAGGGACTAGACACCCTCTGAATTCTGCGTCGATGCACCAACCTTCTCCTCGAAAGCCGTAAGTGCGATCTCCATCCTCATTTCCAGCCTTCGATGTGACTTTGAATACAGTGAGCAAAAAAATGTGGGCGTCTGCAGTGTGCCTAGCCTAGCAGGGCCCATACCATAGCGCTGCCCAATCAACTTAAACCCTTCAGGATTGATCCCCAGGCCATTATCTGTTACTTGAAGGGACGCTGCCGTTGGGTCAACGAGGACTTCCACCACAGTTGCCGCACCGTCAAGGGCATTGTGAACCAGTTCGACTACGCATTGTGCCATAGACCCAATGACCACACCTGATCGTAGTCGCCTGACAGCATCTTCTGGTAGCCTTTGGATGGACATATTTGCTCAGACCTCTGAGAACTAATGTTATGAAAGAGGGCCACTATAGGCCATCAACAGAGGTAGTGACATAAGGCAGAGTAACCAGCGTGGGATGACCCGCCCCGGAATCAAAGGCTTTGGGAAGACGATTGTGGGAAGAGTGCACTCAATGGTTGCTATAGCAATGAATATGGCACAGTTGTCCTGTCGTCTCTTGCAAGCGACTTTACAAACCTTTTCCACTTTGCCAAGTCCTCTACTATGGGGCTCTTTATGCGGGCGGTTGCCAAGGACAGGGCAAGAAGGTATAGTACGATGCATTCGATCAAGGAGTCCTAGAAACTCTCCCTATAGGCTGTATCCTCACGGATTTGCGATAGTTGGACGGTAATAATAGCGACAACCCCTGTCATGATCTACCTTACCTATGCAATGTATAAGAGGGGTAAGAATACCAAGTGTGGAAGTGCAGCGGATCTGATATCTGAACGTTTTGTTGCACCTTTGCAGTTGTATTGGGCCAAGGGCCAGCCCCTCGACCTATGATAGATCATGAGCGCAGGGAGGACTTAGGGGAGGGCGTGGAACGACGATAAGCATAGTGTATTAATGATTGGGATATATGATTTTTGGGACAGCCCACTAAATGTGACGACCTGGAAACAAACCGCAGCATCCCCCATTATTTGCAATTCTTGCAACTTGTTTCCGTATCTTGTTTACGTTCTGTGTGGCTTAGCCCGAACCGGTTGTCTGCATGCATGGACCCATCTCCAGACATTGATGTGCAAAGCAAACACACAATGCCAACGTCAGTCGAAAGTCAAATACCGTCTGCTACTCGCCAGACAGAAGAACCGCCTGTGGAAAGGCCTGGGACATCGATATCAGTCCCGCCAGAGTCCACTACTCCGACCGTTCTCCGCATTAAGCGGAAACGAAATGCAGATCCAATCGATGCGCTAAGTCAGTTTGAGACTGGCACTTCCACTTGGATGGCACTAATACGGGTCCTTTAGTCATTGCAAACGAGGAGGCTGAGCGGCAGGGCAAGAAGGCGAGGATGGGGACTGGGGGTAGGACGAATCCATTCGTCGTAAAACAACACAAACTGACGGCTGCTCTTTGCCCATAGATATCTCCAGAATCTTCACACTTGCAGATACTGTTGAGAACCAAGACATTGAAGACGCGGGCCGATTGCGAGTGAGTTTAATTGCCTCTGTCGACTTGGATGTTTTAGGGTGTGGTAGGCCCGACTTACGCCAATAGCTAGGTCACATTGGATCGTTTGCGAGCGTCACGTAGCGGTAAACAGTCATTGAAAACAATGACTCAATGGGACAGGAGTCCTGAGGGACGTAGGAAAGATCTGGTTGAGAACCAAAGTGTAGGTCCACCCGCTTTATGTGATTGGCAAGTCGCTCATAATCTGCCTGCTTCCAGGTAGAAAACAAAGCCGCTCGGTTTAAGGTTCTCAGAAATCGGCGTCAGTTTTCGGATGATGCGCTCCCATATAATGTATGCCCTCCCTAAACTCTTGTACATGTAGCGGTACGCTAACCGACGGGCATAGTTGCTGGATGTTGCAGAGGAAGGAGAACACGACTCTACCGGGTCATATATGTCACAAAAGAAACCCCCATTGTCTGACGATGATATTATATCTGACTTAATGCCGATGGTGCGAGAATATCTTCGAGGTAAGACGTCCAGTGCGGATGCCCAATTCCACTCTCCTTATCCTTCTTCAGTAACAGAGGGTGACGAGAAAGTAAAAGAGGATGAGTATGTTTGGGACCTCTACTACCTCGACAATTCCGCTAAGCCCGCGCCGAATGCCAAGGTTGCTGAGTTGTAAGTAACCCGACCTGACACGTACTATATCGTAGATCAAAATTGATTGGACCACGGATAGAACTTGGGAGCAGGACGATGATGTTTTCGTAGCGGACGATGATGATTCGTCTGATTATCTTGACGATGACGAGGACTCTAATGCCGAGGATTATTGGGCGAATGATTATCCTGATGCCGGCAGCGATGATAGCCTAGACGATCCTTACGGTGAGTCGCATTGAATTGATGTTTGGTCCTGAAATTAAAACCAAAATTTTACCTGACACTACTCTATAAGATCCCTATGTATGAAACATCGAGCTTATTTTCATTCGGGAATTTTAGCAAAGTATGCGTTTCCCTCGGCAGAAGCGCTGGTGCACCAAAGGGTTCAAAAATGATCTCCTGGTTCGACATATCAAGCAAATGGGGAACAGTTTCATGTAGCATGCTTCACTAGGACTGTGGATGTTGCTGGTGTTTCTATGGCATTCAGCTCATGTACCGAAAAGATGCACATAGTTTCGTACCCTAGTCTGTAGATCGACTGGATGCAGATTGGTGAAACTGAGATGTCTCTGAGTTATGGTAGTGCAATTGTTGACTTGTTCAATCACTACAGTATAAACAAGCCGTGAGATATAACGGTCAAAGTTAGGGCATCTTATTTGTTTAACCTCAAAGGGACTGGCAGTCGGCACTCGTTTTTCCACCGCTGAACTTGACGCGATCGGTGTCTGCTTAGGTCATCATCCATCACGTCCATTTACAACGTGCTGCTGTTTCGTGTCAGTTTGGTAACTAAAAGCTATCCATCATGACCACCATAGACGACGGTAAGTACTAGCTTAGAAACTTGTTAGCCAGCTGCAATCTTATCTTGCAAGCCGTGTCCCCCAGATGTCCCTCCTCTCGAGGACATGACCCAAGAGATCGAGCGGCTACATGCCATTCGTGGCATAAAGGGTAAGCACGCATTTCGGATGGAGAACGAACGGTTACCGTGTCTGAGCGTTCTTTCCAGATGTCAAAGCTGGTCAATTCAACAGTACTGGTACAACTTCAGTTCGTGGAAAAGACCCGGTGATGATGAACCACCAAACACAGGTAACATCCAATTTCGCCATTTGGCAGCTCTGTGGATGAGGCTAAGTTCGTATAGATAGAGTGCATACAGCGGACTAAAGAAGGGATTTTTGAATGGGGGAAATGCAGCCAGAAAAGCGCCGGCGAAAACAACGAAATCAGCAAAACCCGCCGCGGATATTCCCCTCATCAAACCGAAACAGTCACCGACCGATAATCTCCGCATTGACGAAGTGCAAGCAGCCATGAGATCGCAGATGTCGTTATTGGACAGACAAGGTAATCTCATATTGCCACAGTGACTACCGTGAAGTGTTCTCATCAGTAGGGTATCTTCTTTTCAGAGTGGCTAACACCGGAATTTCTCGAGAAAATCGAACGAAATCCAGTTCTCACTCGTGCACTCACTGACCCTGTATTCCAGAAAGCTGCTACTGAATTATCACGCGACCCGCAGGCTGCATTCAAGAAGTATGCAGCAACACGGCCGGATCTTATGGTTGCTCTCCGGGAATTTGCCGGCCTTCTTGGGGATGCCTTGGGGGGTTTGGCTGACGAGCAGGAAGGACAGAAAGTGAAGGAGAGGGGAAAGGAAGGCGCCTCGGGCTTCCAGATTCCAGATGAATTGCCTGACCATGAGAAGGAGCTTGTGAAGCGGGTTATGGCGGACCCGGAGGTGCAAGAAGCTTTACGAGATCCGAGCATACAAAAGATTTTGATGGAAGCGCAAAAACATCCGCCAAGTCTTGCCAAGTAAGCTTCCTTATTTCGCAAGTGAACGTCGTGAATGCATAGTCATGGTGCTTTCCCCTACAGCGCGTTGAACACAGCAAATAAAGACATTCAGCGCAAAATAAGCTGTCTATTAAAATGCGGACTGTTACAGATTCAGCACTGATAGATGGATGTCCCATCTTCATTTCATAGTTATTGATCTATGTCCCGCACGCAATGTACTTATAGCTTTGTAACTTTGATTTCTGGATGATGCTCACATTGGTAATAACACACCAGGTAATCCAACGATAGCAAAAATGTAGGGACCTCCAAACCAGATCGTTCCCTCATGGTACAGTCCATCCAACAATTCGATACAGAGGATCTGGAAGGCTGATCATGGATTCTGTTGAACTTAGCTGGAATTCTGGCTTATTTCCGTACGAGAAGCGGTTGAGAAAACGCAGACGGCAGTAATTCATAAATATTGCTATATACAAAATCCATCGTACGTCCCCACTGCTTGATAGGATATGCACTGCTGCTCTCCTCGAAACACCAACACGTAATCGTTCTCACCTCCAAGAAAGTAACCATGATCTTCTTCCCGCCATGATACTGGTGCATCCCGAAATCCCCACACCAGTATTGCAGCCCACGGCAAACCCTCCTTTTTCATGCAGTCTTTCACACTATCCTTTATTCGCACGATTTGATGAGTAGTGAGGTATCCTGTCCATCGTACGGATACAGTAGTACCCGGTTTGGATGGCTCGGGAGCCGAATAGACGGAGAAAAATGGGTCCACATTGTCACCAGCCTTTATTCTAGCTGCTCCACATGCAAGGAGCCCAAGCCATTCAAATAGGTTCAGAGCGTGATCTCGCCATATTTCGCCTTTCCGGTCATTCTGGTCATTGAGAAGATCCTCAAATGCAATGTCCCCAATTTGTGGTACCATAATGTTTTCGTGAGTTTGGCAGACTCCGTCGATGCATACTCGAGTTGCTTTCACATTCGGTGGGAAACTGATCTCAGATGACAACCGAGTCTCTGAGTTTCGATCAGGCGCGGACGTTAAAAAATGCACCCTTAACAAATAATGCTGTCTACCTACCAGTATCGGTAAAGGACATTAAAAAATCGTAAGTATCTGTGAGGGTATGTGTGAAGCACCACTTGACCCGCTCGTAAAGCTTTCCCTTTGGCTTGAACGCTGGCTGGGCAAGATCAATGTGTATGACTAGGGAAAGGGGCGTCAATCTTTCAATCACTACGTCCTAAAGATGCTTGAAGCCCTCGCTTACAATATCGATTGCCTTTATCACCGAATTTGCTCGGCCGTCCAACCAGCCCAAGTGTTTCATAAGTGTCCTTTTTTACACTCATCACCAATCTCCCAGAAGGTAACAACGCAAAAGTGTCATCTATATCAGCTTTCGCATTGCTTCTGAGGGCCGTGAAACCTCCTACGGGGTCAAAGTTAGACATTGTAAAGCTAGACTTGGTCGAGATTCAGTGACCATGCAGATGCGTACCTTTTCGAATGTAGTTATTAACAAAGTCGGGTTGAATGAAGAACGACAAGGGAACACTGGCTTTGTAGTAGAAGTATGATGCGTCGTCTTTTCGCAATTGCTCAGTAATGGTGGACGATTGTGAAGGGAATATGACTTGGACCTGTCTCCATGTTGGAAAATGCATTTCTGGGCTGACCAAAGTATAGCGAGTTCACTCACCGCATGATTGTAAGTGTGAGTTTCGCATATACCTGGTACCGGGTTGTTGTTCGTGGATAAAGCAATGTGCAGCCTTGTGGCCGGTTGGTCAAAGGTTGGGTAAACGGACATTCGACCACTACGGCAGAGATCAGGCGAGATCACCTTGCAAATAAATTCTTGCGATCGATGCTTTCGACGCGTTCAGATCCCCGTCGCTTATTGAACTTGGCTTCACTTATCTTAACGGCATTTCATATCGTCAGAGAGCACTGGATTGTAACAACATAAAAGGGGGGAGGGGGTTGGGAGAATGGTATACGGTACATGAGCTCCATACATTTACGATGGGTGGAGAGGCGATCTTTGTATCGCTCTTCTAATCACACTGAATGCATTGCTGGGACCCTTGCTGCGTTTAGCTCGTCCAAATGTATACGAGCAGTTCCAGATTCTATGTAATTTTGAACATTCTACGGGCATCGATGGCCCTTGCAGCACAGCGTTTGCTACTCCCAGTGAGAGAAATAGTGAGTTGCAAAAGCGCAGCGAAACAGCTGCTTATCTAATGCAACCGCGCCACAGTGCTTGACTGTCACACGCGTGCATGGAAGGGTTTCTACCTTGATCTTCGATCGCGAGCATTCGGACCACAACAGGAACCGGAAACTAATTCGCCCAACGCTCTAACCGTAGTCTTAAACTATTCTTTTGTTTGCCTTGTTTACCCATGGTACGAACTCAGAACTACCGCCGAGGAAAATGACTTTGTGACTCTAAATTGTTGGTCCATGTGACAGGCAACGACATTCCGCAAACCACCAACCGCAGCACCGTCAAAACGTGTCCCCAAACCAAGCAGCGACCTTACTCCAGATCAGAAACAAGAGATTCGGGAAGCATTTGATCTATTCGACACAGATGGGAGTGGGACGATTGACACAAAGGAGCTCAAAGTTGCAATGCGAGCATTGGGATTTGAACCCAAAAAGGACGAGTTGAAGAGGATGATTGCAGAAGTAGATCGAACTGGTAGCGGTTCGATTGATTTCAACGACTTTCTGGAGTTGATGACGGCAAAGATGGTGCGTAGGAACACGGCGCGTAGGGATCTGATTCATGCACTTATCAACATCAAACCATTAGGCCGAAAAGGACACTCGAGAAGAAATCATAAAAGCCTTCCGTCTTTTTGATGACGATGAGACGGGCAAAATTTCTTTTAAGAATCTGAAGCGAGTCGCAAAGGAACTGGGCGAAAATCTAACAGACGAGGAGCTTCAAGAAATGATCGATGAAGCAGACCGAGATGGTGATGGCGAAATTAATCAAGAAGAGTTTTTGAGAATTATGAAGAAAACGGTAAGTAATAACGCAAGTAACCCCTTCATACATAAGCACGTTCGTCTAACGGTCGTCATTTTGCAGAATCTATACTAGCTTGTTTGTAAATAAATTTGACCCCGTGAATAACCTAAGAAGTAGCCCGTACATATGCGCCTGGATCTACGCCCAAGCTGCCGCAAACCCATTATTTGGGAAAGGAGAGCTTTTAGTTCGTTCCGCCCGACCAATTACATTCTGCATTTTCCTTCCAAACACTTCCATCTGCGTATTCCTCTCTTTTCCAGATTGGTACTTTTCGTTTGAGTTCGTCAATGATCCACGACGCGGCATCCAGTGCATCTTTTCTGTGTGGTGAAGATGCTGTTATGAGGACCGACTCCTGACCTATTGGCACTAGTCCAAGGCGGTGAGCGACAGCAGTACGGATGAGGGAGGGATATAAAACGTGCGCTTGTTCTAGGATGCGGTGGAGTTGTGACAAAGCCATCGGAATATAGGCTTCGTATGTCAAATGGAGGACTTTTTTTGTCGTACCCTTGACTGATTCCAGCGTTTGACTCTTACTGTGAGTTGCAGACCACTACAGTACCATCGTACCTGTAAACGTGTTACGGGTCGTTCCAGAGAATGTAGCGACAGCTCCTGCTTCATCGCTTCGAACAAAATCAACGAGCGGGACAAGGTTGAGTGGGTCTGCCGTAATGTATACATAGTGCTTGGAGTCCTCTATAGCGGTCTGCTTGATATCACCGAGAGACTTGCTACCGGGCGCCGACGTCATGTTGGACATACAATTCTGACTAGAACACTGCGCGCCCTGTTGAAACAAACTGCGAGCCACTGACAATTACCATTTTGCGCCCAGATGTCAAAACACTCCAAACACTCACCTTGTGCAATAGATTCCTTCACTAACCCACCTGTGGAATCCTCACTTTTAGTTGCAAGCCCAGCTCAAACAAAACAAAAAAAAAACAAAACTCCTGCAAAAAGGGTTGCAGTCGGCGGGAGGCTGGTATGTCCATTAACTGCTGTGCCACCAAGATCAGAATTTTAAAACACGCGTCGGTCTCGTCTATATAAGCAAGGTTCATCTGCCCTCCCCCCACAGGCAGAAAAGAGGCGCGTCCCACAACATTTCACATTCGATCCACTGCCATTCGGAGGCATTCCAAGCCCATAACCTCTGGTTATAAACAAACGGATCATTTGCGATGGCCACCAGGTACGGGGGATATGGGATGTTACCAGCAGGATAGGGTAGGGGCAGGCTGGAATCAACATAAGTGAATAGAGAGATACGACGTCTATTTGTGGAAATCATTATCTGGTTTCTATCCGATCTTAATATCAGTGTTTTATGTGGCATAGGCTTGAGCGCTTGATCCTCCTGCTGGATACGGGATCAACAACCACCGTACGCACAACTGCAGCACAGCAGATTGGTGAAATCCAGAGGCAGCAGCCTGATCAGTTGTATAATTTATTGGGAAGGGTAAGCCGTCCCGTTTGACATGCATCACGCAAAACCGAAAGATTGATCGCTATCAAGGTTCTTGTTCATTTACGCAGCACAGAGTGGGCCACGCGGATAGCAGCAGGACACGCCATCGAAGCGATTGCCAAAAATGTACCGCAATGGGAACCTCCAGTACCTGCGAACTCGGATGAAGACGCTGTCAAGCATGCATTGGATGCAGATAGCGATGGATTGCTGAGATTTGAATCCTTTGACATTGGAAATGTCGTCAAGAATGGGGCACCCTTACTGGCAAGCGCGGGGCGCGAGTTTGACATCGATCACTCTGATATGGATCCAAAGGAACGAATTGCACTGCAGAAGAAGGAGCTAAAGAAGAGATTGGGAATGGGGACAGAATTTATGAAAGGTATGTACTGACTGCTAGTCTACGTTTGCAGAACGCACCGTTTTTGAGCGCTCATGTTCCTGCACAGATCTACTTGATGAGTCGGATGTGGTATCTGCAAAATCACCAACCGATGCAAGCCAATCAACGCAGCAATCGGCGCAGCAATTGTTAGACCTTAGCTCAAAGTCAACTCGTGGGTATGTGTCATGATTTTGTGGCTCGTGTGGAGATTGGCAGGTTGCTCATATGATGCCTTTCGTAGAGGCATTGCCGATGATGACCCTTCGATGGCTGGACTCAGCCAGCGCCAGAAGGCTACATTAAAGCGAAAAATGAGAATGATGGGCAAAGACAGGGGCAGCAAGTAAGTCGTCGGTCACGTTTAACAGGCACTGAAATTACTGTATGTTTACAAGGTTGGTGCATTAGAGTTCGCATTGTAGAGGTATCAGCAACGAAGCAACGGAAATCACTATCTGATGCCAAGCCCATAACTGCGTCCATCAAAATCAAACAAGAAGACGAAGAATCAATTATGAATGGGAGTCCAATGGTTACCTCCCCTAGCACGGAGACTCCACCAAACGATGACAAAGTCGTTGTGGAGGCAAAAGTGAAACAAGAACCCGCGTTTCTCGGTGCCATTCATGAGTCAGGCGACGAATGGCCGTTCGAGGGATTGTGCGAGCAGCTTTGCTTAGATCTGTTTTCCCCAAGTTGGGAGACACGACATGGAGCAGCCATCGGACTGAGAGCTGTGCTCAAAGTGCACGGCTCCGGCGCAGGCAAATTAGTTGGCATCCCCCTCAAGGATAACGCTGCCCGTCATAGAGCGTGGCTGGAAGATGTGGCAATTCGGCTTCTTTGCGTGCTGGCATTGGATCGTTTTGGCGACTATGGTAGCGACCAGGCGGTTGCACCAGTTCGTGAGACTGCAGCCCAGACGCTCGGGGTTGTTATGCAATGGAGTGAACAGGAGTTATGCTTAACGATGGTGAACCAGGGCCTGTTGAAGCTCCTCGAAGCAAGCGAAGAACAACCTGTCGCGAGTGGAACAGCACATGGGGGACGTGGCAAGGGTTGGCAAGTACGGCACGGTGCCTTGGTCGGCCTCAAGTACTGGATGGCTGTCCGGAAAGATTTGTTACCGAACGTGTTTGGATCACAACAAGAAGGGAAGGAAACTGCCCTGTTCCGGGCTGTGATCAACGGGTAAAGTACCTCGCTGTTCGTGTATATCGCACGGCTTACTGATGGAATGCGTTACTAGGCTCCGGGATCATGACGACGATGTCCGGGCGGTATCATCCTCGGCATTACTACCAGTTTGTGATCTCCTAGTCAAGATCTTGCCTGTCAGGACGGTGTTCTATTCCATCGTCATGACGCTATGGAATTGCCTGGAAGAGCTAGATGATTTGACGTCAGCAACTGGATCAGTAATGGACTTGCTCTCTCAACTCATGATGAAGCCCGAGATTGTGGAAATAATGAAGGCTGAATCGGCCAGTTCTTTACAGGAGTTAATACCGCGCCTATATCCGTTTTTCCGACACGCCATCGTATCCGTTAGACAAGCAGTGCTACGCACTGTTGCAACGTTTGTTGATGTAACGTATGGAAGCAATGGTAGTTGGGTGACCATGGAACTCTTGAGGCTCGTATTTCAAAACTTTATCATCGAGGAAAGGAAGGATATTGGCGAAAGCACCTCTGAAGTGTGGAAGAAACTGATGAGGTTTATGGAAGCATACAATGCTCGGGAACCAGGACAGCTGAAAACCGTTACACTATCTGTTCTACCAGCATGGTTTGCGCTTGTCATGACCCCTGTGGGTTCTCCGCTGGATCTACGCTTCTTTTATTCCCCTGGAGCAAGTCAATCATCTAAACCACAGGGCGTTCACGGTAAAAAGCGCCGTGGAGATACGGATGGCTTCAACGTATCACCGCATGACAAGGCTATGGCAGAGCAGGATTTAACAGTCATATCGCGGGACGATGTCATCCGAGGTCGATTGGCGGGTGCTACAGCACTGGGCGGACTGGTTTGCGCGTTATTCGGCACCGACGACAGTGAGGTAGAAGAGCGCGTGCGAGAGCTGGTTACTGCCTATCTCAACAGTGGCTGGGTTGGCCATCGTGTGTTCTGTAACGTCATGTTGGACGAGTGGGCGGGTTGTTGGCAAGAGAGGAATGCAATACAGGGGTCGAAAGTCGGGACAGAGACAGCGATAGTTTTGGACAGTGTACCACTCGCCGATGTGTTGTGGGGAAATATGGTGAAATCATTGGCCGAGGCGGATTCTGGCACGACCCTACTATATAGCGAGCTTGTGCATCCTCTGTTGACTGTACGAAACGAATGCGAAGGACTACTTGCAGCCAGCGCGGAATTCTGTGGGAAGGATATCCCGGCCTTACCCGAGCTCCCTTCCAACCAGGGACAAAGACCATCTACGCCCTTTGGAAATGTATTCACTCTAACAGTCGCGGAGCATGTCGTTCAACAGGTTGTACCCAAGATGATACCACCAACATGCCCCCCACGCACCGCCACTCAGATCCAAGATCGTATCCGAAGAGCTACAGCGGTCATCGACTCTTTCCGCGAGACACAGCGCAAATTGGAGGTACAAGTCCTTGCCAGCATGGCTTCAGCAGTGGTGCGCATGGGCCGGTTGCCAGCAAAAACCAACCCAATTATCCGATCTCTCATGAACAGTGTGAAAGAAGAGGTGAACGAAGATATCCAAAGTCGTGCCGCACGCGGTGTAGCAGGTTTTATTGAACTGAATATTAAATTGGGAAAACCGGTCGCGATCAACGAGAAAGTGATCAAGAATTTGTCCGCGTTCCTCTGCGGGGATCCAAGTGTACGAACAGACAAGGAGCAAGTCATCCAGAAGAAGGACGGGATACTTACCATAACGTTCAATGAGACGCTGAACTCGTCGTCGTTGGAGGATGTAGACGCGTCTCGCAAGACCAAGACCAACGGAGCCGCAAAGAAAGGGGGAAGAGGCAAACGCAAAAGCGCTGGGCCGGGGGTAGACTCTACCGTAACTGATACTGTCAGTGAAGCTGACACGGCAGCCTTATCAGCCTCTGAGGAGGTGGAGAAAAAATCACGGGCGATCACTGCTCGAGGGGCTGAATATGCGTTCCGTGAGATTTGTGAGCGGTTCGGTGCAGAGGCGTTTGTACAAGTGCCCAAGCTCTGGTCGCTTGTAGCGACAAATCTCCTTGAACTCGCAAAACCGGATCAACCGATTGCATCAGTCCTAGAGAAGTATCTCACTATGGAAGGATACGCTCAGGAGCTGGTTCACTCCCTTCATTTGCTATCTAAACTACTACCCTACCTGCACACTACCCTCTACTCCACGGTCATCACCGTTCTTCCCGGTGTCGCCAGCTGTTTGCGCGCTTCACTTGCCATTGTTCGCCACATGGCAGCCAGATGTATGGCCGCATTTTGTCAGGTCATCACTGCGCCCGCAATGCAAGCCCTGGTCGACCACGTCCTTCCTCTCCTTGGCGACACAAATAACCTTGCGTATCGACAAGGTGCTGCGGAATGTGTCCATCACATTGTCCGTGGCATGGACCACAGCATCCTTCCTTATATCATCTTCCTCATAATTCCCGTCCTAGGTCGCATGTCCGATCCAGACGAGGAAGTGAGATTCGTCAGTACGAATGTCTTTGCGCAGCTGGTTAAGCTTGTTCCTCTTGAAAGTGGAATTCCCGATCCAGAAGGATTTAGCGATGAGCTTATACGGCATCGTAAAGAGGAACGAAAGTTCATTGGACAACTTATTGGGAGCGAGAAAGTGGAGGAGTTTGAGCTGCCAGTGCCAATCAAGGCAGAGCTGAGAAGTTACCAAAAGGAAGGTATCAGTTGGTTGGCATTCCTCAATCGGTATGGGTTGCATGGAATTCTTTGTGATGGTAAGTGAAGCTGTTCGGCTTTGGGTTCCACTTTGCATTAACCATTTCTCCACTAGATATGGGTCTTGGGAAAACCCTGCAGTCCATCTGCATGTTGGCATCCGATCATCATAATCGCGCAGAAAGATATAAGAAGACGAGTACCCCAGATAGTGCCCATGCTCCGTCTTTGGTTGTCTGTCCGCCAACGTTGACTGGTCATTGGTCCCATGAGATTCAGACCTATGCCGAATTCTTAAAACCAGTCATATATGGAGGAAATGTCCAAGAGCGTGCAGAGTGAGTAGCGGATCCGAATACGAGTGTTCTCTGTCTTGATCCCCTCTGAACTTGTGTAACATCTCATATCCACAGGATTCGCCGCAAAATCCCCAACTACGACGTAGTCATCCTCTCTTACGAGATTCTCCGCAATGATATTGACGAGCTCTCACGCTTCCACTTCAACTACTGTATCCTCGACGAGGGCCATATCATCAAAAACCCCAAAACGAAAATTACCCAAGCGGTGAAATCTATCCAGTCCCTCCACCGATTGATTCTCTCTGGCACACCGATCCAGAATAACGTTCTGGAGCTTTGGTCCTTGTTCGATTTCCTCATGCCAGGGTTCTTGGGCACCGAGCGATTGTTCAATGATCGGTTTGGGAAACCCATTCTCGCATCCCGTGATGCGAAGAGTTCAAGTAAGGAGCAGGAACAAGGTGCATTGGCAATGGAAGCCCTGCACAAGCAAGTCCTTCCTTTCCTACTACGTCGGATGAAGGAAGATGTGTTGCATGATCTTCCACCAAAGATCATTCAAGATTACTATTGCGAGCTCAGCGACCTTCAAAAATCATTATACGAAGATTTCGCCAAGAGCCAGGCCAAGGAAGGCGCTGAAAAGATTTTGGTTGGGGAAGAGGTGGAGGAGAGCAATGTAGTCGCCAAGAAGCAAGGAGGAAAGACTGGACATGTGTTCCAGGCTCTACAGTACCTGAGGAAGTTGGTAAATCATCCTGCTTTGGTGGTAAATCCTTCCCATCCCCAGTGGAACAAGGTGCAGGGATGGTTGAGTGCCCGCCAAAGTCACATTCGCGATATTGAGCATGCGCCAAAGATTCAGGCCTTGGGGTATGTCGCCATGGTTCTTGCAATATGTGTGTGTACTCATGACCATATCTCACAATTCAATTACACATTTATAGCCAGCTCCTCCAAGACTGCGGAATAGGTGTCGACCCAACCAGTAACCCAACCACCACCGCCGTCGCCCCGCATCGCGCATTAATCTTCGCCCAGCTCCGCCCCATGCTAGACATGATCGAAAAAGATCTGTTCAAAACTTTGATGCCCAGTGTCTCCTACCTCCGTCTAGACGGCACAACAGACGCAAGCACCCGACACGATCTCGTCCGCAAATTCAACCAAGACGCCTCCATCGATGTCCTTCTGCTTACTACCCATGTCGGAGGGCTGGGATTGACTCTTACCGGTGCAGATACGGTCATTTTTGTCGAGCATGATTGGAACCCGATGAAGGATTTGCAGGCCATGGATCGGGCTCACCGGATTGGACAGAAGAGAGTTGTGAACGTTTATCGGTTGATAACCAAAGGAACATTGGAGGAAAAGATTATGGGGTACCGTATCCTATTTCCTCTTGTCCTCTCTTGTCAAACATTACCGACTCACACTATACACTCTCACACAGGCTCCAAAAGTTTAAACTCAACATTGCCTCCTCAGTTATCAACCAAGAAAACGCCGGCCTTCGATCAATGGACACTGATCAAATCTTGGATCTCTTCTCCATCGGAGGTCCATCCGAATCCGCTAAACCGAAACAAGACAAATCCAAAAAGGCGACCGCAAAGGACGTTTTGGAAGGTCTGGAAGAGCTGGCCGATCAGGACCAGTATGAAGATCTGGATGTTGGAGAGTTTTTGAAGGGTTTGAAGTAGCTTGTAATATTGTTGATTTTCTTATTGTATTTCTTGCTTTTTGGCTTGGTACTTGCTTTGACCTGTGTACATGTTAATAAAATTTCGATTTCGCATATTTCTTGCTCTGTTATTTTTAATCACCTACGTCAGATAAAATGTTGCCCATCCAGAATCGCAACATCAATCCTTCTTTTGAATCTTCACACCGGGAGGCGGTGGAACGACTCTGCTCCCCTTGAACCCACTAAAGATTCCCAATGCTTGTACAATTCGGAGGAGAATAACGCCAAAAAAGAGGCCGCCTAACAAGATGAGGGGAAAGTACTTGTTTATGGTTGTTGCGTCCATAATTCAGCGAGAGGATGAACAGAGATGGTCGCTCTGGTGAGATCTACAGTGATCTATGGTTTAAATCACGTGATTGCATTGGATTTCCCCAATACACACACCAGCATGCTGGGGGTCAAGTCGACAAATGATATGGAAAATCATGCAAGAAAATTCACTTCCAGCAAACAAGCAACCGAGAATATATTACACCAAATCGGTACTATATCATCACTTAAGCAGTGGCAGCGGGTGCACGAGCAGCCTGAACCCGGGCGCGAACCTGTCTCCTCTTGGACAACTTTTGCACCAGCTGTTGCTCCTCCCTCTGAACCTGCTTCTCCTCCTCAACAAGAGTCAACTCAATGTGGCAGGGGTGGCTCATGTAGGCTAGAAAAAGTGGGTAAGTATACACCGCTCACACACTTGAGAAAATTTTCATACGAGCTAAATACATACGGTTGATACGACCGTGGGCACGGTAAGTCCTACGGCGCTGCTTGGGGGCCTGGTTGACCTGAATGTGACGAACGACCAAGTTGTCGATGTTGAGACCCTTCACCTGCACAAAGGTTTAGCCAAAGTGTATCTACAATCCATGCACCGAAACAAAGTGGCGCACCTCAGCGTTGCTCTCAGCATTCTTAAGGAGACCCAACATGAACTCGCAAGACTTTTGGGGCCACCTCGCCTGAGTTACACCCCAGACCTTAGCCTGCGCCGTGCGACCAACACCGCCCGAGAACCGGCGGAAGGGAACAGCCTGCTTGTGCTCCTTCACGTCGTTAAGGAACGCAACGGCCTTACGAAGCTTCATGCCGGAGATGGTCTTGGCCACTTCTCGGGTGTTCTTGAAGTGGGTGCGAAGGTAAGAGCCCCGCGCCTTGGCGGCTAAAAGAGGAAGGTCGATCAATACATGACAGATCACACGTCTGCGGGATTCCACATGTCCACCACAAGATCCTCATTCCATGACACAACCATGGCCCATACGCTTTTCTCCTCTTGTTCCGCCCTGCTTCATTCCAGTTCGCTATCCACAACTACACGGCCCCATTTCGGCTCCTCCAAATCTCTCCTTGTCACCTCGCCCTCCGCCAATGATCCACAAAAAGTCTAGCAACACTCACACTTGGCGGGGTTCTCGGGAACGGCAGCGTAACTATTCAGGCAAGCGTTTTGTTAGTCCCACAATGAGGCAGAGGTTCAATGCGTCATTGCACGCAACATACCGGACCATGACGACTGCTACGGCACGATTAACAATGGTACGACAGGGTGGGTGAGGTATGTGGGAGGTCAGCGCAAGGCCAGTAAGAAGAGGAGTGTCGATGGCGATGGATGGATGGATGGATGATAAGGGGAAGGGAAAAAATCGTCGGGTTGAAAGCAACGGATGGATACCAACGAGAGCAAGAGACAAATGGTCAGTCAAAATGCTCGGCCCAATCCTCCACTATTCCCCACATGAACGCCTTGTCCTTCTCCACTGTTTCCCCACCCGTCTATTTACTTGTCGTATATGCACTTACCTAGTGGGAGGGGATTGCGACCACGAAGAAAATACTCGCGGATATGCTTTTGTTGGAAAGAACTCTTCCTCTGCAATTCGCTCCAACAGCTACAAAGCCCAAAGCTCCAAAGGGCGCTTCGACCGAAACATGTCACGTGTTTCTATCCAATAGGCACAAAGATATTTATCCTTTTTGGGATAAATTGCATATGGACGACGATAATAAAGACTTTTGAATGAATTGCTGCATCAGCCCTACCCATCCCGCGCAATATATATAATATATAATAGAAGAAGAGGAAAATGGGACAGACTCAGTTCCCTACCGACAACCGCTCCACACCTTCAAGCACAGACTTTCAAACCTGCGCAATACACAAGACACACAACTATTTCCTAACCATCTTCCCCTTGACTTCTCCTCAGCCTACCAACCATCTCTCTATAATATACATCTTGGACGATCCAAGCTTGTCCTGTAACTTGGGACGTATCTGATGGCTACATCTAGATCCGCCAAATGCGTACAGTGGTATCCATCCCTCCGGAAATAAGTGTGTCATCCATATGTCGCAGCGATCGCACAGGCTTTGAATGGCCTTCCAGACTTTTGATGACGGATGTCGTCCGATTGTAGATCTAAATTCAAGAGAATATTTGAGTGTGTGTGATCTAGGGTTGACCCTCACACGCGCAATCCGTACCTGCACATCCTTGGAGCCTGCCGCTACGACTATCCTAAACATGTCATGATGCAGGTCATTTACACAACCGTCAAATCGAACTTCGTCAACAGCTTCTCCTGTGCGTAAATCCCACACCTACATGAAAGAGATCTTAGCACAGTTGAGACATAAATACCATTTTGTAAGAAGCCTACCTTGATCGTTTTATCTACACTACCCGAAATCACATGTGCTTGATCAAATTTCAGGGTGGTAACCGCCGCAAGATGTCCAGCCAGCTCACGGTGGCACTTGCCGGTCCTCAAATCCCACAGTCGCACGACCCCGTCCCCATAACCTGCAGCAAGAGCATGATGCCAGAACTGCAAGGCACCGACATGCCCGCCAACATTATACAACTTGAATCCACGTTTCGAAATAATGCCCTTGCCGTCCTCGGCCTCCTCTAATCCGGATCGGTCGTCCATAGAGGGAAAGTCTCCAATCAGTAGCCGATCAACCTTGTCCATGTGATTTCCATCCACCCATTTTTCACTTCGCAGAACCGCAACTTCATTTCCGGTCTCTCGATCCCATTGGCGAACTGTCTTGTCGACACTCCCACTGACTAGCCACTGGTCATCGAACATCAGGCAGCCAACTCCGCCAGTATGCCCTCGGAACATATGTACACAAACTTCATCAGCTTCTGGTGTATAGAAAGGGGATGAGGCAAGATTCCCAGGAGGTGCTGCTGGAAGTGGTGGCAGATTTGAAAGGTTCCATTGACGAATGCTGTGATCCCCTGATCCTGACATCAATACTTGGTCCTTCACTTGCACAGCTCGGACCCAACCTAGACGTGTCGTGGCTCAGTATTAAGCTCTAGGGCACCGCAATCACAACAGAATGCTTACCAGTATGGCCCTGCAGCAAAGCCGCACATCGGTGGCTACTCAAATCCCACACCCTTACTGACCTGTCAGCGGATCCAGTTACCAATGTTCCGTAGGGCATATCAAAGTCCAGGCATTCGACGCTATCGCTATGCCCATAGAGGGTCTTATAGCACGTGTTCGGCTGTATCTCAGGGGCCTCATCATCCGTCTCTACATCAGCCGCAATCGAAGCTGAGCGACCTTTTAAGGTGCGAATAGTTCGCTCAAACGACATGGTCTCATCCCCAATGGACGATATCCTTGCGTCCAGGTCATCCAACATCTGGTTGACTTTGTCTTCCTTTTCAACTACTCGTTTTAATTTGCCCGACAATTCGTGCTTTCGTCGTCCCAACTCAGTAAGGAGATCTTCAATTTGTCTCAGCTCGTCAGATATTGCCGTCCGTTGTCCTTCTAGTCTTTCACTTTCGTGCAGCACAGAGTCACGTTCATTCAACAGTTCAGAAAATAGTCGGGCAATGTTATTGATGGACGCCGCGTGAATCCGTGCTTTTTCTGGAAAGTGTTTGGCAGACGGCGGGGCCCTGTATGAGGGGTTTGGAGATCGTGGCAAATCCAACTCGGTCGATTGGCCGAGTCTCAAGCCAACGGAGCGAGGTGATGATGGGTTGGATGGCGTTGCCAACTTGGGGTGAAGCGCACGGAAACCTTGATAAAATGTAATAGAGCTCTCCGTTGACAACTCTTCCGCATCTGAATCAGCTGTATCATCAGTGCTTTCAAATACACTTGGTACTTTCAAAGTATCACTGTTGGATGTCGGGGTCGCCTCAACGAGGGTGGATGTAGAAGAGTGTACGGAATTATCCTCGAGGGTAAGGGGAGAAATGGGACGTTCAGTCGAAAGTTCAGGAACCCGGGGTAGGCTCCTCAGGGACACTATGGAGGACCTCCGCCGAGGTTTAGTAGGAGATCGCGATCGAGACCGATTAACAGAACCCGTCTCACTGCATCGCGCAGGAACATGGTTAATTGTCAGAGTTCACTGGCCAAATACTATGCGCTGGACACTCACCTCCCATCGGAGTGTTCGATCACACTAGACTCATCTCCCGACGTCTCGGCTTCAGAGAATTGCCGCGCAAAGGCGGAAACGACTTCAGCTGGGACCGCAGCTGCCCCTTGACCAACAGCGAAAAGGTCATGCGGTATCATACTAACAGGAGATGTTGAGGATGCTGCTGTCAGAAAGGATTTCCACGGATTCACGCCATTTTCCAAGGAGGAATCCTTTCGCTGCAGAAATGCTGGTGCCAGGCCTCCAAAGCTCGTACGTCGAAGTCCACTGAGGGCTGGCACTGACATGTCTAAAATACAGAGAAAGGACGTAAGCACCTATTTGAGAGAATCTTACTGCGCATGGCGACCATCATACAGGTCGCAAGGTCCCAAGGGCAAATGTGCCACCTTGCCTTCCCCATCGAGATGGCGGCACAAGCCGGAACCATTAATCGACCCTCACCTTTTGCTCTTTCTGACCATTCCTTTTCCTGTTCGACTTCTCTCCAGACCTTATCTTCCCCTACTGGGACTGGAGCGGGAGCCCAGGCGTCACTCTCAAAGCGCAAGTTCATTTCCACTGCTGTAGTTGCCAGTTTTGCGGCTTTCGTGCTTTCAAAAAGGCGATGAATGAAACAAATATACACACAGCCGGTTTCCCCGCTCTCCGACCACTATATAAGCGGAGCTTTTGACAGCCCAACCAAAGACCGAGGACCCTCGGAATGAAGGGAATGCAGCTGTCGTTGGCTTGAGAAAAAAGGAGGGCGACAAAGCTCAAACGATTCGACAGTTCAGACCTCATCCTTGATTTGGGAATGGATTGAACCAGCCATTCGAACCTAAACGTCACTCATTTATCAAAAGTTGCTGATTCATCGGATACTAAATCGGCGAACAACGGGCACAATTCAAAAGCCGTGACCATCAACGCTTTGGAAGAAGGAAGGACACAGAGGCTGTGCAAAACCCATCGACGAAGAGGACACTCGGTCCTCCCCCGCTTTCCCTTCTTTACACCTCTGGCCAGCGTCCGAACATCCCAGCGGAAGTTTTCTTGACCATGACCTCCTTCTTCGTCCCCAAGTCCCGCAAAGTCAAGTTTGAAGCAACCTGTCATGTCCACGACCTTACGAACCTCCCATATGTTAGCGGACTTTATTTTGTTAAATGGAAACTAAAGAATGGTGGAAGCTATGAGGGGCTGACCCACAAGTGAGTACGGTGAAATTATCAATGTCTCTTTCTCCTTACCACAAGTATAAACAAACTTTTCCTCTTCTCCCCTGCACAGAGTGGTAGTAAAAGAGCATGTCGCCTCTTGGGACTGTACCTTCCGCCTTGAACCGACAATGATCATTGGAAAGGATGGCGTCCTTCTTCCATGCGAATTGATTCTCTACATACGACAGTCTGTCAATGCCGGGAAAAGCACCGAAGACATTGGAATGGTTTCAATTAACCTTGCGGAATATGCAGCGTCTCGATCAACGTCAAGGCGTTATTTGCTGCAAGAATCAAGAGTCAATTCGATCATCAAGGTGACGATTGAGATGAAGCTCGTTAAGGGTGGTACGTACAATTGCCACGGCAGCTCACTGCGATGATGCTGGTCATATGTGGCTTCGGTCTCATCAGAGTGGCTCCTCAGATCCCGTTTACAAAGTTCCCGAAGTGTCAAAACGAGACCTATCCAGTGAGAGTATTAGGGGTATCTTTTCGGAGGAGGGGCGTGAGGACCACTCAATGTACTCCCTATCGAGTTTGGAAGATCCAAAGGTGACACACTCATTGCCGATGCAAACTCATGATCTTTCTACTAACAAAATACAAGCAGAGTGTGCGGCAATCGCAGGTCCATCCCTTGTTATCCCAAGGAGACGACCCAAACGTTGATCTAGTCAATCGCCTGTTTGCCACTACAACCTCGCAAGGACACTCATAATTACCTCATTTGTTGTCAACCAAATCGGCTGATGCGGGCGTCCCTTGGACAATTCGGAATTTGTATATATATAGTCTTCTTTTTTTTTGGATTTTTCTACTTAACTAATACCCAACTGATATAATATAACCCATCCATAGAGGATTCCAACTGAGCAATAAATAGATGTCAGCATCAGTGGGAGAAATTGGAATTTATCTGGGCCTAGGAAGACTGGATGGATGAGTTCTGTGTACAGAAACAGGGGTATCAGGCCCTGGAGGTAATTTCGTTCCCAAGGGAGGACTTGGAAGTCGGAACTGGACTTTCCACTGCAGAAGTCAGGACCTGCATGAGACAAGGCTCGGGAGAGAACCGAAACTGCTACCACTTACTGCACGCTATGCAGCATCGCCAGGAAATGGTGTCCAAACAAAGCAAACGCAACCAGCGTGATGGTCTTGATAACCGTTTCTGAATGTCGCACAATTAAGTCCTCACCAAGCAACGACGCCTTCTCATGTAGGACTCACCTGCTGGTCTGAACAACAGTGGGAAAAGCGAATAATAACCAGTACAGGCTAGCACATAGAAGATTCGTGCGTATTCCGGTGATTTCCTCACCAGCAAACTGTAGCCGCCCAACATCAAAACGAGAATTATATGCTCTCACCAAAGAACACGCACCTCAATGGAATCAACACCAATAAGATAGCCTTCTCATGCACATGCCACCCAAACAGAAATGAACCAAAGCCGCAAAGAATGAGACTATCGATAAATCGCGCTGGTGTCGGATCGGACCAAAGTTTCCACAGTGTGGGCTAGAATTAACAACACTTTAGCCAAGTGTAGAGGAGAACGGTGAACGTTATTACGGGACCGCACCACTTGAGAAAGTACAGTCAAAAGCAAGGTATGCACCGGCTTGATATCCGGAAGGAAGCCGAAGACTGTATCTCCAACAAGTCCCCTGGTCAATGACGCGGTTTCAACGCCGGCGCTGAGGCCTATGATACGAGCAACTGCCATAGCACACAACGATCGTTCAACCATTCTCGTTCCCCGTTGATCATGTCGAAAAATGTAGAACCTCTCACCATGTATCAAAACTCGATCTCCAAATGCATACAGCGCCCAGAAATTAGGGGCCCAATATGCATGACATAAGCCACGTTTGAAGGGAAACAGTCTGGCTATGATCTGTGGTATGTGGGCTATGAAGGGACCGAATGAGGCTGTGAAGACTCCAATTGTTGCCGCGCCAAGGAGTAGGAAGTTTGGGAAAGAGAAGCGGTCTGTTTGGCGCGAATGTAAGCTCAGATGCTACCAAGTCTTGCACAGGGCCAAGTCGTCCGTACCTGCGCGAAAGCAGTAGCTCCGTAACAGATAGATAAAATAAGCTGGCGCTTGGTAGAGGTAAATGTGCTTGAAGTTCAATATTGTTGCGAAGAGGATCGCGCCGATAATTGGCTGATTCTTGGATACTAAAGTATTTATAACAACATTCAACGCTATGGCATGTCGGCAGGAAAGTAACAAACCTGCAGCATTGCAGATATCGAAAACAGCTGAATTCCGTACAGAAACCCATTATATTGGAAATGGATGTGGTCCACAAACAGTAAACCCGGACTCCAAAAAATGATCCCCAGGAATATGAGCCTATGTCGCCTGTCTCGAACGTGTTGAACTATCCTAGTGGCGGTATCTAGTTAGATGGAGATACCTGGAGAATCTATGAGAGAATAAGGCACTCACCTCAAAGCTCCCGCAAAGAAGACCATCTCGCTCGCCATAACGCTGAGTCTTTGGAACAGAACAGTACCAGAGCTGGCATACTGGAGGTTATCAATTTCCAGCATCTTGGCGTCGAATAACTGCGCTGGATGGGAAAGTATCCACTCAAACCAGGCAAAGAACGGAGGATAATCTAGGGTCCACTCTGAGGTATTCTACGTCTCAAATGTTCGAGTCCAATAGCGTCGTAGTTGCATCGAACGCCCTTACCTCGTAATACCATTTGGCACTGGGGAGGTTGTGGGTTATTGCCAGCCAGTTGCGATGAACTTCAAAGTCAGTCGAGCGGCTGTAATATGGAAAGGAGCGGTTAGTTGTGCTTTGACTTATATCTTCTGGCGGGGATACAGTTGGATAGCTCACTAGGACGGGATAAGGAAGAGTTTGACCAGAAATGCAAAGAGGAATAATGGCGCATAATCCCGCCACGACATTCCTGCGATGAAAGAACCCGTCGGACTTGGTGACTTTCCGCTCGCCTTGAGTTGATGCATGGCAGATTGAGCCCATGGGGCGAAACGAGAAGGGAGAACGAGAGCGTGTTATTAACGTTCACAGCCACCTCATGAGTTCCAAATATGGTTAAATGACGCCGTGGGCTGGTCGTTGTCATTCACCTACTTTTTCTCGCCATTGCACTTTCAACTTTCTTTCAATGTCCACCCGCGACGTTCTCGCACTCATTGCCAGTGACCTGAAAGCATCTACTTCCGACCTTCTCCTCGAAACTCCCCCGCGCATTGATGCATCCAAAACATTCTCAACACTCCACAACTACATAACTCACCACCCCGTCTCCCCACCTACGTTCCATTCTTCTGCGGATAAACTCGCAACAGAACTTGTTTCTCTTTATCGCTCTACATTTGCCCCCAAAGATACCCAATCGCATAGGGGTGTGTACCGATTGGACTTAGAGCAGGTCGCGGGGGAGGATACAAAATTGCTGGTTCTGGTCGCATGGTTACAAAAGCTGTTGCCCATATATGATCCATCACGGTTCATAGCAGATTGGTGGGAGAGTTTTATGAAACCGGTGCTAACGGCAGGGAGATGGAAACCTTTGGTGGATCGCGTGACAAATATTACCGTTGAATTGCTATCTTATGAGCACTGGTCATGGGCCCAGAATATGGGAAATCTGCCTGGAATTGAACAGTTTCGACGTGCGATTGTGGGGTCCTACTTGGCTGAGCGGGCTCTGGTTTGGGAACGAGGGCAGACGAGTAGTAAAGAATACGGCCCGGGCGGCGTAACACCTTTAGCAATTTCCGAGCGGGCTAATAGAAAGATTGGAGCATTCTGGGATACCG
This sequence comes from Spizellomyces punctatus DAOM BR117, assembly GCF_000182565.1. Taxonomy (NCBI): domain Eukaryota; kingdom Fungi; phylum Chytridiomycota; class Chytridiomycetes; order Spizellomycetales; family Spizellomycetaceae; genus Spizellomyces; species Spizellomyces punctatus. The sequence continues at coordinate 1,105,651 of NW_015971537.1, read as the reverse complement.
TATGCGCAAACAATTTGGAACGAGTCCTGATGCAATTTGGGGTTGCAAGACCAAAGGTAATATCGTACCCAAAGCTGATTACCTGCAGATGATTCTGGGAATGATCTCATTACAAGAGCGTTGAGTTTACCAATTGCTGCCCACTTCTATCAAATATTGTCCAAGTGCTGGCAGCGTGCCCTATACCGCTTTTTTATTTCTTCCTGAATAAGAGGCTTGACATTGCGCATACTTTGCACAGGACTTTTTTGACTTGTTGAATGAATACTGTGTAAACAAGCAACATCGGATGCATGTTCTTGTGTTTCTGATCAAATTTGGGCGGCGTGAGGTATGTGGGGTGTCCAGTTTGAAATTGATGATGCATATATTGTTAACGTAATTCGCACAATATCGACATGATACTAGGAAGCACCACTCTACTATATCCACGAAAGCAAACTATTTCATACCATTTTGAGCAGTGCCATGGTAAATAGACGCTGACCGTCAAAACCGAATACCCGAAGAAGAGGTTTAACTTCTCGTTTCTATTATTGTGCTACAGAAAGATACCAATCCGGGAATTATATGCTCTATAGTAACGTTCCTCACCGTCCTCATGCCGTCAATTGTAGGACGATTAGTAGATACTCTGAACGATCTACTAGCTATCCTGCTGCGGCTCGTATATTGGGAATCCACCTATTCGATTGTTCTCAATCTCACCAGCAAACGATCGCATCAGGTCACTCATCGGTCGGAAATTGAAGAACCACAAGTAGCTGTCGATACTATTCTTACAGAGTATACCCACGTCGCGATTGCAGAATCCATCGAGAACTACTTTACGCTACTCTACGGTATTTTTCCCTGTAATACCGTAGAGTTTTTACGGGCGTTTTACGAGGTGAAGAGACCAGATTTCCAATGGCGAGATCAGAGTGGGGTCTTGAGTGGAACTTTTGAGCTTGCGGATGATCCGTTTATGGAGATGAGGAAACAAGTTGATGAAATGGAAGATATGGACTTGAATGATATTGTTGTCAAGAAGTTGATGGTAGGCTTCTGGCCGCATGGTTGTATGAGATTTGTTTACTTTCTGAATCAAATTCCCGATAAGACACTTTCAAAGTCCCACCGATTACATCAAAATCTTCTCTTTTTGACATCTCAGAAGGAGCGCGAAATGTCCAAGCTGGTTCAGAAGGACCCCTCTGACGTTATAATCGAAAGCCTAGAGCTCCGCAGCTATTCTGGTCTGCAAGCTGCAGCGAACGATAATAAGCCAAGTGCTGTGTCGATACATTCCGTTGAGGAAGGAAATGAGGAATCTATTAGACGGTTCACTATCTTGGATCACACGGAGCATGTCGCCCCCATTCTCTCTCCTGTGCCTAAGCTCAAGGATCGGGGATCGGAATCCATATTAGATGTGAATGCCGTCAAGTCCACCTTGCAGGGTGATGGTGCTAGTACCGCATCTGCTGAGGTCAGACAACCTACTTCTTCACGTGAAACAGAAGATGCTGTTCCTGGAGTGTCAGCCGAGCCTGAAGGTAGACCGATAGGGCCTCAAAAGAAGGTGAAAACGGTGGCGCAGGGTGACGTGGGCGAAGCTGGCGTTGACTTGAATGCCATTTTGAACATCAACCGCATATTGCGAACGACTATAATCGGTTATAAGGTTCGTGTTGTCGTTCGCTAGCAGTTGAAGCGAAGTACGCTAAAGGCAGAACGTCCTACTCTGTAGGATTCCCTGGCAACCCTCCCAACATGTACCCCGGAACAGTGTCTCACACCCTCCCATGTCGACATCCTCAAGCTACAGCTTCTCCTCCTTCTCAATGACATCAACTTCCAATTCTACTTGCGCTATCATCACATCCAATTCATTAGGAAACTCCGAAAGGACCACATCCAGGAGGAAGTAAAAGAGGCTGACCGACAATCTGTCGTACGTGACCAAGTCTGTCACATTTTCCTCATTCAATTTCTAATCAATATATGGCAAACAGTTCGAAAAGCTTAAAATCCAGAATCAAGAAATAAGTCTTCTCCACGATAACCTTAATCGTCAACGCCAAGAAGCCTCGTCCATCCGCGAGAGACAGCGGAAATATGAAGAGGAGCTTTCTAGGCGATTGCGTGTCGCTAAGGAGGAAGCGGTCTTGTTGAAAGCAGAGGTGGCGCGCTTGAAGGACGGGATTCGGAAAGGTGATATGGAAATGGATGAATTGCGGAAATCAGCGGGTGATGCTGATGCTAGGTGAGCGGCTAATGGAAATAAATACCATGGACGACTCGGTTTTCACCACTGTATATCCAGGATCTTCCAGCTTCAAACAGAAATAGATGTCACGGCCCCTGACTTGGAAAGACTAAAAGAATGCGAAGAGACCATTGAAGCCTTATCAAAACGAGTTTTAGCGCGGTAACGACTCATCCCACCATCTTCGTCTTTCAGTTGAAATTCATCTCATAGTGGGTGATAGGGAAGGAACTGAAGCCCAAGCAGAACTTTGGTCCCGCGAAAAAGACCAACTAGTCGATCGAGTGGTGGGGTTACAGATGCAACTGGCCGATGCGGATCGGGAGGTGGAGAAATTGCAAGCTGAAATACAGTGCGCTCATGTTCTAGTTTCTTTCTCACTGTGTTGGATTCTGACTACAGTTATGGCGCAGGACCCATGTTCAGACTGCTGGTCAGGCATGCATTAGGGCTAATCAACTAGAATTGCAGATGGAAAAGCTGGAGAAAGATGCGAAGGAACTGGTATATAGAATCATCTTCATTCTACTGCCACTGGCTCTTCCTCAAGTGTCGGGTACGACTGTTTAGGGCTCTACGGTGCAACTCCTTCAAACTAGCAACAGCGAACGGATCAAGGCCATTGAGGCTAAGTACGAGACCATCAAGCGGGTGAATCTGCAATTACAGGCACGTACGAATGCGCCTTGTCTGGACTACAGTTGTGTGGACTGACATTGTCCGTTACGACTCACAGGGAAGGATAGCGTCGTTGTTGATGACAAGCGAACTAAGGCAACCCGCGACGTTTTTGGAGCAGGAGGTGGCATTGCCTGTTACTATCGGGCGCTATGATTGAGCGTTTCCTATCATGAAGGCGCCCTCCCAATAAAATGAGGCGAGGACGTCCTACTATGCCCATCATCATCTTGGTAGTGAAAACATGTTTGTAATAACAAAAAGTCATAAAGCTATGTACAATGTGTCAAAAATCTACAGAGAAACTACCGTGCCATTCTGATAGGTCACCGTTCCATTCCCTCTCACTGTCACTGGATATGAATACTCAAGCGCACTACCCGACTGCACGAAAGCCACACGAACATAGTAAGGTCTCGTTGGGTTCGAATCCGCCTTCACGGTCTTCAAGTTAAACTTGCTTTCCGCCCCTCTGTACACTTCTACGTCGTTCAAAAGAAGGGAAAAAGAATCGTAGGGTAACCCATCGGGTATGGTTGACAAGGAGTCCATACCAAACGACCATTTCACAGTCCCGTTGGCAGCCAAGCCGGCCGGATCAATGGTAAACTCTGGCCGAGGAATCCATACGGCTTCATCTCCGTTCAAGTTCTGGAACGACGTGTCGAAGGGCGACGCTGGACCCCACCGTGCCAAACCCTGAACAACGAGACCAAGAAGGAACCCCTGGATCAGAAGCGTGGGACGGGTTTGAACAAAGCGTGTAAGGGGGAGGAGAATCACGCCGAGTGTATAATGATGGAGGTGAACGTGCAGGAACAAAACGAAGGGGAGGAGGAAGTAGGCGATTATAGCTAACCCATATCCAAGGAGGTATGATCCCAACACTCCATGTCGCCGCAAAAACCACAGTTGAAACAAGCACAATATCACCACCGCTGGCACGGCAACGATAAAGACTATCAAAGTCGTCGGTTCACGAAATGCGCGGGACGTCAGTCCGAAATTGGCTAGCGGTGCCGTTAGGATTTCCATGTGGAGGGCAAGATAAAAGGGTAGCGTAGTAAACAAGAAGGTGTCGATCGGAAAGTGTGGGGGTGAGGGTATAGTGTCCCGGATAATGACTTTGTACAAGAAGTAAGCGAATCCGAGTGTTACAAAGTATGTTCCCCACGCAGCAGCTGTCCAAGACTCGTCGTGAATCGGAATGCCAACAAAAATGATATGCCAGAAGCCGGCCGAGATGAGCGCAAAGAAAAAGGCACCCTTTGAGGGATGGACGAGGGGGAAGAGTGCAACGAGGATGATGGCGATCGGAAGGATGCCCCACGAAAAATCAGTGCAGTAAGACGAATCTACCGGCTTGAGTCGGTATGATTTAGGAAACCGAGAGTCGAACGCGAGAGATGTCATGCCGTTGGCAGTCGTGGAAGGGTAATCGGTAGCTTCACCCACAATTTCGACGACCGCACACCCTCCCAGATTTTTCGACACTAATCCCGCATGAATCGCACTAGGACAAATCCAGCTCTCGGCTCGATACACATCTGTACCAACTACCCACGGCTGCATGAAGCCAACCTGCGATGGTCCCAACCACCTCTTATTCTGATTATAGGTTAAATGACACAGAGAAGGACATCGGACAACGAAGGATTGATTTGAAAAGGGTTTGCAATATACGCCATCCGTTCCACATGTTTCAACATTCCAGGCCCATAGCTGGGTTGTGCAGCCAATGTAAGAAGGTGTACCCTCGATCGTCGTCGCTTTGTAATTGTTGAACAGAATGAGAACGGCAGCAATGATGATCCAGCACGCTACGTAGAGCCAGAAAGGTAACCAACGCCATTTAGATGGGACAATTGACATAAGGTTGGTGAGTTTCGAGCTGAGTTTGGGAAAGAGCGGGGCAGAGAGTTTTGGAAAGGGCTGGATTATTGCAGGGCGGATTCTCGCCTTGACCTCAAGTCGGCGAAGCCAATCTCTGCTCGATACTGGTTTGGCAAGGAGTCCTTGCTCAGATGCATCATTTGCGAACTGACCACCTGTTGATACCGGAAGTGGGAGTGCGACCTGAGACTCTTGGACCAAGTCAGCTTGGTTATCGCCAATCTCACCGCTCTCTCTGCCTCGCTCCCTCTCTCCATGCCTCTTCCGGGTACCATTCCCTTCCACGGTATTCACTTCCGTTATCAACGGTTCACCGGGGAGACCCGCGTAACTCCCATAAGCTGGCCCGTCGGGTCGTCCTTCTGTCCTCAACGAGTTCTGAGAATCGGCAACGTTTAGAGGTTTGGAAGACATACCCAACGTAGACGTCTTCTGCGATCGTTTTCCACACCCCAACTACCGTGCGGAATTTCTAAAGCAAACGCTCCAACGCCCGGTCTGCTCTCCTCCAATGCAGCGTTTGAAACTTCAAGGTTTGACGCTGGAGTTTTGCGGAACGTCCCACACGCCAGTTGCTTACGCGTTCCAAGGTAGAATTCTTACCCGCCTTTGAGTTCCAAAAGGTCGCTCGCCATCTGTCCTCCCTCATCACTAATAGCCAACGGCATGTTCAAGGCAGTATTTTTCGATATTGGTGGGGTATGCGTGCACAGCCCTTTGGAAGGCATCCGCAAGTTTGAACGGGAACGAGGCATCCCAGAAAACTATCTCAACGTCGCCATGTAAGTGATCTCATCCCCTTTCCCCCTCTCCCCGCCAAACTGTTGTAGATATGGTCAGCGTAGCGTAGAGATAGGTCATGTAGATATGAGATAGCTGTCCTGTCCTCGTTTAATTTGTCGACGGTGCTTTACAGCCAATCCCGTGGCGAAGGGGGAGCATTTCAGAAACTTGAGCGTGGAGAGCTCCCACTATCCGACTTCTATCCCATCTTTGGACAGGAATGTTCTGACCCAGGGAACAAGCAAGCATATGTGGAATATCTGAAGAGCAAAGGAAAACGTAGGTTGTGTGCGTTGGGCAAGAAGCCTCATGCCGTGAAGCTCACGTTGCTCCCACTTAGCGATCCCAACCATACCGGATGTAACGGTAGACGGCAAAGAGCTGTTTACCTTCATGATGCAAGAGGCCTCTAAAACAGATCCCATTGTTATCAACGCCATTCGCAAATTGCGAGGTGATCCTCTCAGCTTTTACCTTTCACACGGTTTAGCCCTCCTTGCTGACCAGCACTCGATAGAAAGCGGCCGCTTCAAAATCGCAGCTTTAACCAATAACTTTCAAATACACGGAGCTGAAGAGGAGGCAACATTTGGCAAACCCCCTCCAGAGCTGGTTCAATTGTTTCATGAATACATTGAATCTAGTGTAGTTGGATTGCGAAAGCCAGACCCGGAGATCTTTCGGTATGCGTGCACGAAGATGGGTGTTGAGCCCAAACATGCAATCCTATTGGATGATATCGGACCGTAGGTGTTGGCTTCAGATTTAGTTCCATTGTGGCCCTCCCCTGACGTTTTACGTTGTAGTAACCTGAAATCAGCGCGAGAAGTCGGCCTGGCAACTATCCGTGAGTCCTCTCCGCTCTGACGAGACCGAATTTTGACGACCCATGCTCAAACTTCTTCATCATCTCCCAGGCGTCGTTGTAGGCAACTCGGTAGAAGCAATCAAACAACTAGAGTCCCTGACCGGCATCCCCCTCCTCGACTTAGAAAAAAGTAAATACAAACTCTGAACCCCATCATCAATAAGACAACTCAGTAAACGCCCCTTTTTGTATAAAATCACAATATAAGAACCCCTCATCACAGGATCAACCATGCTGTACATCGCCCCGAACAATGACATTCTTGAGTCATGCACGGAAATATCGCATTTGGTAGTGGATGATGCGAAGACGTTGTCCCCTCATCAGGAGATTGAGATTCCGGAGTTCAAGGTTGTGGATCAAAAGATGTTGAATAAGCACATTCATGAACTCTTTCCCAAGAGTGAAAGCACCAGTTCTCATGTTAGAATTTTATCCCATTGTCGTGGTTCCTTGAGGATGTTTTGTGGTTGATCTCCATGTATTATTTACAGGCACAGGAGCTGTCAGACGAAGCCTACCTTCAACGCCACAAAAAGCACGAGTATCTCGAGAAACGGATGCGAAATCGCGAAAAAGAATACGTCCGGCATCAACTCTACAAACGTCGGATGCTGGATACTGGATCTTCCGTTCCATCGAAAGCACCTCCTAAAGCGGCAGCTCCTTTACCACGATTAAAAAGCGCCTATATACTACAACCACCGGCGCAACTTGGAGGAAACCTACAGACGCAACAGAGCGAGGCGAGAAAGGGGACACGAAAGCCTCCGTTTAGGACAGTGGGAGCGACACAAGGACGGAGAAGTTTGCGCCTGTCAATGCCGTTTGGATATCCTATTCCTGTTATGAGAAAGCGGTCATTTGAGCGGTCTGAGAAGTTATTGGGAATATTGAAGGAGCGAGGAGTGGCGGTCAGCCAGTGAGAATTGAGAAACTTTGCTCAGCTGGTCCTGGTGCAAGTTTAAGTCGGTCTATAGTGTTTGGTTTATTGCGGCGTCAGTCGACATGCACACATAGCATCCTCAATATACACAATATGCTAGTCCATTTCCAGTATTTGCGCCTGCTGCGACGAATGACCTAGTGCTGACGGTGGTGGGGCGAACAGTGATTTCATCATGTCCTATACGAATACGAGGATATTGGTTACGTGCCTAACCCCAACAAACGACATTGGTAACATACCTCTAAAGGATTCGATACTTTCTTTGGTCCCAGTCCAAAGAATACTTCGCCAATCTTATCCACCATATGCACTAAAAATGAATCAAATCCAACCACAGAGCGGTATTGATTCTTCAAAGATGTAAACTGTTCCACAGCCTTGCGCTGCACACAGAGCAACAGGAACTGGGTAAAATTGATGAGGGAGGATTTGTACAAAAAGACTTCAGGTGTAGACGCGTCAGTAGGTTTGAAGGGGAGGGGAATGCCTTTGGATTCGGGGTCATTGGCTTTGAGATCTTTTATAAACGTTTCAAAGGTGATGTTGGCGTGATGGATTTTCTTTAGCACCAGGGATCTACATAGAAAAGACGGGTTTGAATTCCGAGGACAAGACGGCATGTTGCAGTGATCTGGGTTAGAACTTACTGTAGAACAGCCCGTGCAATAAAATAACCTCTGTCAGGAAAGTAACCTTCTCCCGACCATTCCCATATCATATGCCCAAGGGCTTTTGCACTATCAGTTGTCCCGTATATGAAGTGATACTCCGCATCATAATATTGTTTTTCTACCGATACTTCTTTTAGGGCGACATGAGATAAAAGCTGTATTACCATGAATGCCTTACCTTTATAGTATCGGGATCCAAATGCATGATGCATCAGTGGGTCGCCGGCGGGACACGCACTGTGCTTTGCCGACCACCTCAGGCACATTCTTACATATTGATCACATTGCTCGGTACGTAATGGAAAGTCTTGGAAAAGATCAACCACTCTCGCTAGAAAATTACCAACCAAACGATATGAGACCACTCTGGCAAACTACCGGCCTTTTTCCCGCTCCCGCCCCCAGCTCACCTCTAGTCTTATCATCCACTTTCAAGCCTTCAGAATCATAGATATCCATCATCCGCTGAGCAAGGTCCTCCGCACTACCGAGTTGGTCGTGCTCCAACATATTTTTCGCCCCTTGATGCAGCAGCTCCAGCGCGTCGTCGAACTTTTTCTGCTTGAGATACCTATACTGCCATTTTTAACAGTCTGTCCCACAACATAAGACGCCAAAGCTGATATTACCTCTGACAGACCGAGTGGTACATTTGGTGTGCTTCGTAATAGTTTCCATCTGAGTAAAAGATCATGAGTCAAAACCTTCCCGCGCTAGCCCACAAAGAAAGACATGCCTTGTACTGATTTCGCAAGCTTCTTCAGCACGCGCCCTACACCACCTCCTCCAGCTGTTGCAGACATTGTCGGTGTGTGTATCAAGTAGGATGATGGGGGAAGGTCCCGCAAAGTGGTCTTGGCCGCCGAGGGTGACGTGGTGTTGCCATAGCAATTGAACACATCGACCCTTTGGATGCGTTTGTTGAACTTTTATTCCAGTTGGTTTAAACGAAAGAATAATGGGCGGATGTGCCGCTTGTCCAAGCATCTACCTTTGAATATTACATGGCAAGTTGTTGGGCACCCAGCAGTAACGGCGATCAGATCGAGATGATGTCTAATGTTCTGAGGATATTCCATGATCTTGAGCTATGTAAACCTTGTGCAGCGCAGACCCTACCATAGCTGATCGGATGTGCTGCGCTACGCTGCAAGCTGTTGACCATTTATGACGAGACAGCACTCACCTCGTTCCATTCAATGGGTTTGTTATGGTCCTGCTTATGCAAGTCTTGATACGCCCAAACCATCTGGATGTAAAAACAAAAGGCCAACGGCGTGATGACTCATACGCGAAAGGTCTTTGGCTGGGCATTGTGTTCATTTCCAATCTTTAGACATCAACGATGCGGCTGCCTTTGCCTTGTCGGGTTGCTATACTTTGCAATAGGCGCTCTTTTTCCTCTTCTGTCCCTTGTCTGTCTGCAAGCGTAGAAAAGACGCCAAAGGCATCCACCACCAAGAGTGATAGGGTTGGTTCATGCATTGTGGTTGTTCGCCTTGTAAACTCATGTAAATAACCCTTTTCTTTTTTCTCAAATTAGCAACTCATTCTCAATGTTCTCAGTACATTGCCATCGCAGCGAGAGGCCAGACATTTTCTGAAAAGATTCAACCAGGTGCCACAAGAAAAACAGCAGAATGCGGATATTCACTATAGAGATCTTGTCGCCGCTCCTATTCAACGCGCAGACGAACTCTTAGCTGCTTCAAAGAGGCAGGAACATGTGGGGCTAATAAAAGTAGACGCATCACTGACGGAGGTGGAACTGAGCGCATTTGCGGGAACCTTAGTTCAGCTGCAAAAGTTGGGATTGACACCGATTGTAGTCATCGAACCGAATTCATCGGCAAATCGCACAAGGGTGATTGAGGACTTATTTCGAGTAGTCGAGGCCATTGATGGCGCTGGTGGAAAGGCAATGGCTCTCTATAGTGGAGTGTACGAAACAAAGGATGAAGGGAACGTATCCGTCCAGTTTCGTCCAATCCAGACTGTCATAAGTCTGAATCAGATACCCGTCCTTGCACCACTCGGACACGCTTCAGCCAGGCTCACCACGATCACTTCTCGAGATGCCTTGGTATCCCTCTCTGCAGCCCTCGCAAACGACACCCGCTTCCGGTCTCCCGTGAAGACCATCTTTGTGAACCATCGTGGGGGGTTTACCGTTCATGGTCGACCAATCGGGTTCGTGAATTTAGAAGATGAATATGATGACCTTCGTGCAGCACTATCTGATCAACATGGCGGGGCACAACAGCAACTAGACGATTTAGAAACTGTTCGCACTGTTCTGTCCGTTCTGCCGTCTTCATCATCTGCCATCATCGCGTCCCCCGTGTCATCCGCAAGTTTAATCTCCAATCTTATTACCGACAAACCCCTGTCTTCCACTTCCTTTGACCCAACATCCTTCAGCAGCTGTTTTTTCAAAGATGCGAATGGTCCCAACACCCCAACCGTCCTACGGCAGGGCCTTCGCGTCCAGTTTCACCCATCCCTAGCAACGCTTGACTTGAGGCGACTCCAAGTACTTTTGGAAGCGTCGTTTCAAAAGTCATTAGAAGCGGACGCATTCTGGAAGCGAATGGATAATGTTATGGATGGTGTCATTCTGGCTGGGGACTATGATGGCGCCGCTATTGTCACCAATGAACCGGATCCAGATGGAGTCGGGAATCCTATAGCATATTTGGACAAGTTTTCCGTTGCCCCAACAAGTCAGGGTATTGGCGTTGCGGATATATTGTGGAAACAGCTGCGGAAGCGATACAAGGATTTATCATGGCGGAGTCGTGCGGCAAATCCAGTCAACAAATGGTATGTCCATTTAAACCTTTTGCATCGGTTAAGGATGCTCGTTGACTCTAGCTTTTTACAGGTACTTTGATCGCTCAGATGGAAATCTTAAGCTTCCTGGTCATTACTGGGTGCTTTTTTGGTATGGATCACAAGGAGTGAAGAGGTTGAATTCCTACAAGGAAATGGCACGAAATATTCCGGCGTCGTTTTTGTCTCCACAAAAGAGTTGACATGGGGAAGCACGCTTTATATAATTGTATTGATATATATACTATCCAATATTGCCCAAATCTGTTCACTCTGCCCTTGTAATGCTCAACGCACACTTTATACTATCAAAAACAAAAAGAAAAAGCAGCCGATCGAGCGATGCGCTCAGGCGACCAGCGAACGCGAATCAAAAATGGGGTGTTGCTTACATGGCGCGTTTCCCCCTTGGATTCTACCCCCATCTCACGCGGGCGGCAAGCTTCAAAGCCACTTTAGCTGATCACCATCTAGTTTGTGATCCGGATCATCTGGCGATTGAGGAACACGCGGCGGAACGCAGAGTGTTGGTTGTTGAAATCTACTCGTGCTTTTATTATTAATTGCCAGGATGTCGACGAGGGCGACGCGCCGGGGAAAGAAAACGACGCTGGACGGTCAGTTGGAGATCTTCCCATCGGTAGAGGGACAACCGATACAGTGGGGAAATCGTATTTAACACCACATTCCCTACCAGGCGTACTCGAAACCGAAGGCAGCACAGTAACGTCCACACGAGAGACAACACCTGTTGGCGGTGACGGACCGATCGCCAACCGTACCCGTCGAGGCTCAGCGGCGAGCACCACGCTCTCAGATCTCATCGGTAGTCCCTCTCGTCGTGCTGCGTCCGAACCGCCCAGCGACGTCCCTGTCCGGCACTCTCTGGCGGGGTCAAGGGCATCAACCAGACAGTCGAGTGTGACGCCGAGTATCTCAAGCCGAGGAGGATCTGTAGAGCCGGGGCTCGATGAAGATGAAGAGCTCGAAGAAGAAGAAGAAGCTACAGAGCTTGTCGATGCCGACATCAACTCTATTACAACCACATTTGAGTTTATGGGGCCCCATGGAACAGCATTAGCTGTTCTTGGCGTTCCCGTTGTGACACTTGCATTGCAGCTGCTGTGCGACCCAGTGAAGGGATGCCCTTCATCCAATTTTTATGAATCGCCTCTCGCGTACTTTACTGATCGCATTAGCCATGCGACATTTTTCAAGCTCGAAGCAGTGGCTGCCATTTTTGGTTGGATGATCTTTCAGGCTCTTTTGTACGGATATTTACCTGGAACATATATTCAAGGAGTTCCATTGCCAACTGGCGAACGACTCACCTACAAAATCAATGCTTTTGGATGTATGATTGCCACGTATATTGCTGCGTACGCCGTTTTCTCCGTCAAAGGTCTTGGCCCTTTTCTGTGGGTAGCCGATAACACCCTACCTCTCGCCGTCGCTGCAACTATTTACGCCATTATCCAATCGGTCCTCCTCTACGTTCTATCTCACCGCATTCCACCCCATGGGCAGATTTTGCTGGCCAAGGGAGGTAACTCTGGGTACCCCATTTACGATTTCTGGATGGGAAGGGAACTCAATCCACGTCTGTGGGGATGGTTTGACCTCAAGTATTTCTGTGAGCTGAGGCCCGGATTGGTTGGGTGGTCTGTACTGAACGTGTGCCTTGCATGTCGGCAATGGGTCAATTTGGGCGGCACTCTGACGCCTGGCATGGTGATGGTTGTGCTATTTGAAGGATATTATGTCATTGATGCGCAGTGGAATGAGCCAGCTATTTTAACTACGATGGACATAACTACTGATGGATTTGGGTGCGTTGCACGGTTTCTTTTCTGGTCGGAAACAAAGGAACACATTAGACTAACATTCTCATGGTATTTGTTCTTGGCCAGGTTTATGCTGACTTTTGGAGGTAAGGCTATTGCTCATTATCTCATGTGTGCTGTTTAACTCAGCCTCAATCTTGAGTGAAGATCTCGTCTGGGTTCCTTTCAACTACTCCCTACAAGCTCTTTACCTTTCCCGCAACCCAGAAAGCCTGTCTTCCGCCGCCGTAGCTGGCATCTGCCTCTTACAGCTCTTTGGAATCTACATCTTCCGTAGTGCCAATTCCGAGAAGAACCTCTTCAGGACCAACCCCGACGATCCTGCTGTTCAGCATTTAGAGTATATTCAGACCAAAAGAGGGTCGAGGCTACTTGTCAGTGGCTGGTGGGGTTTGGCTAGGCACATTAACTATTTTGGTGGGTATCAGATTGGCTTTGTCTGTTGTCGTTTCACTCTTGATGATACTTATCCCTCGGCATCATGCAGGCGACTGGCTTATGTCCTTATCTTGGTGCTTAACAACCGGTTGTTCTTCCCCGATCCCCTACTTTTACTGCATCTACTTTGCGATTCTTTTAATTCACAGGGAGATTCGGGATGAGCATAAATGTAGGAACAAATATGGAGAGGATTGGGAGGAGTATTGTAGAAGGGTTAAGTGGAGAATTGTGCCGTATATTTGGTAGATGTTGGATTCTTGCTTTTTGAATTGCGTTATTGTCTCTTCCCTGGGGCGGACTTTCTGAGAGATTTGGGACAAAAAAGTAACTTGAATAAATTGGGATATTTTTGAGATATCATAACGTATCGTTGAGCTATCTTGTCAATAAGTGATTCCTTATGGCTGTTTCCAATCCCTCCATCCTAGCCACCTATTCAACGGGAACAGTTTCCCAGTAGTAATAAAAGCTCACGTTTATGTGTTCAAAACTGGGAGTGTCGAATTGCTTACGCGCGTCTCCCTCAAAACTCCGACACCCAAAGACTTTCAAACTGTTGACGACCAGTAACAGAGCAAGCAGCACAGATCACAACCAACTCAAAAATGGAACGCAACTTTCTGCTCCTCAAGCCTGACACATCCTCAAATGAACCAGCCATAGTTTATACTCTCAAACAAGCCGGGTTCAAGGTTTTCAATGTAGGGTTTCAACACTCGTCGCCTTGGACAACACAAAACGCAATATCTGAAATTTCTTGTGTGCTCATAGAGAAGAAGAACGATCCTGACATCCGAGCAAGCTTCCGAATTTTATAAAGAGTGGCGGGACGATCCTGATTTTGGAGAATTGATCGTGTACATGACCAGGTACACTACCTTGCACCTCTGTTCCATCTAATTCCTGATGATCTAAAGCAAAGCCATTGTGCGCTGAATACGTAGCGGCCCTGTGGTGGCACTGGCTCTTCATCACTACACCGGTTTCGAAGTCCTCCGCAAACTCGTCGGTCCACTTGATCCCGCTGTGGCCAAAACAGATGAGCCCGAAAGGTAGGCCATCAGGTGCTTTATTGGTGATTGGTCGTTTTGATCAATGATTTGGAAATAGCTTGAGAGCGAAATACGCAACAGATGAACTCCGGAATGGGTTTCATATGAGTGAGACGAAAGAGGCTGTGGAAAAAGACTTGTCGTTCTTCTTTCCGGATAGTGCGTATAACATATTTTCTTTGCGCGCGAGCTGTCCCGTATGATAACTTGTACATTTGCTTTGGATGTAAAAAAGCCCATGTAGTGCCCCTCCCAACACCCGAAGACGCCAAACTTATCCTAGAAACTACCGTTTACCCCGTGCTGTTACAAGGTCTGACACAGCTGTGCAAAGAAAAGCCAGCAAATCCCACAGTAGGTTTTCCAGTTTTTGCTGTAATTGGGCAGTTTTGGAATCTTGTTTTATTCACCTGATCCATTCTGTGCGGGATAGGCCTGGTTGGGTACATGGTTGCTAGACAATAATCCCAACAAGCCCAAAGTGGAGGAGCCCCCGGAAGTAGTCGTTTAGCTAATGTTGGGGGTATTGCTTTTTGTATAGATTATGGTGCTAATTGTCATTTGTTGCTATGCTTGGTGTCGGGTCTCTTTATTTCACTATACTTTCCATGACACCTTTTACTTATACTAGGAGATCTATCGACTATCTTTCTATCTAGTGAGGTCTAATTCTGAATGATGAGCATATTACTGCTTGCGTGTGCACTTGGGCTTGGGTGTGGGGATTGGGTAGGACCCAGGAGCTCCTCCAACGGGAACGCCAGTGGGGGTACCGATCGGGTATTCGACTGGAGAGCCAGATGGGGTGCTGGTGGGGTATCCAATTGGGGAATCAGTAGGTGTCCCGCTGGGATAAGGAACTGGACCGCCGGTTGGCATACCAGTGGGGTATCCAACAGGCCCAGTCGTCGGTGTCCCGCTGGGAGTCGGCTTCGCTTGGCCACAGCCCGTCTTCAACAATTCGGCAGCGACTTTCCACGCACCGGGCGGGAAAAACGTCTCCTCCGTAATATCAATCCGGCAATCGGCAGCAGCATATGAATATTCAGCTGGCAGGTCCTTGCGTTTGCTGTATCCAACACCCGCATTCACACGCCACAATGACACTGAATGCAAAAATGGTTGCGGGGCCAATGCATCGTTCTCCAATCCGATGCGCTTGAGATCATCAAAGAGCTGGGGAATATCGACGACATTTCCACCCGGGAAAGAGGAGAAGGAGAATGGCTTGGCACCAGCTTCGCCTCCTTTGACAAACACTTTGACGCCTACTTCGTCATGAATCAATCTTGCAGAGTGTGCACAAGTGGATCCGCAAAGTCCATTGGTGAGGACGACAACATCTGTACAGATGCACAATTTAGCATTTCTCGAGATGAAAGTCTCAAAAAAGTATAACACTCACTTTCAACTGGGAAGACGGGGGTAACGGGTGGGGGAATTCCTGTTGCATTCCAAGCATTGTGAGGGCGTTTTGGATCCGCAATTCCTCCTCCGTCGACAATTGAAACAAAGTCCGAGTACTCTGAAGTATACTTTCCAAACGTTTCCTTGTGCGTTTTCAAAATCAGCCGGTTCAAATCTGCCGAGGTGAGACTGAGTCCAGTAGCTGGGTCAACGAAATTCGATGGTCCAAACATGGTCAACGGGGTTGTCTCATTCAAATCCTTTTCAAATGCAGCTGTCATGAGCTTCTTTAGGAGAGGAGTCATGCGGAATGTCGCTACATCCCGCTTAACATTTGGGAACAGGGTTGCAACTGCGAAATATCCAAGGTCTCCCCAACCGCCGCCATTGTCGGTCCAGTCAAGAATCAACCGTTTGGCACCCTGCGCCTTCAACTGCTGGATACCATCATAAACTTCCATGATGAAAACGTAGAAACAAGCACCAGCCGGACCCCCAGTACCGATGTTCGCGGTCGCCTCGGGATCTTTGAGCTTGCCAATACACTCGCTGTCTGGAAAGCCGTCGGAACTGTAGGTGGGCATGGCTGCTACGCCCGTCTCGGCGTCCACCAGAAAGAATGATGCGTACATGCCGTTCTTGACGGTTTTGGGAAACCCGTTCCCGTAAGATCCGTCGGTTTTGTTTGGGTATACGGCTAAACCAGCAAACTGCTCCGCACTGTACTCTACTGTTTCTTGCTCAGCAACATTGATGAAATCATTATGAGTTATAGCAGCAACATCCCGTCGGGTAGGGGCCCCAGTCGGTTGTGGACGAATGCAAACATTTTGATAAAATGATGTACTGTCCGTAAAGTTTGCCTTCAAAGTTGGGGCAGCAATCGCAAACCAAGGGACGTCTATCTCGGTTGTGTTTTTGCCATCAGCAGATCGAAGCGCCAACTTCCGGGTCGCCTCTGGGACAGGGAGCCGAGAGCGTGAGCTTGCAGCACCGACTCGAGTGGTGATTGATCCGTCCGCTGCGACACCCTGCCGGGATGTCACCTGGTTGAATCGTGTCTGGCTGTCCTTTGACAGCCCAATGAGGCTGTCACCAAAGGCCTTGACCCAGGCAATAGGATCTTTCCCGTCGATGGCCGTGATGGTGGAACCGACGAGCTCCTTGGGATCAACCTTGATGGCTTCTTTGATCTTGGCGGCCCAGATGGCGTCGTTGGGAGCGACGAGAGTACCGAGTTGGACAATTTGTTTCCCGTCCTTGCCTACTAAAACACGGTACGTCCATGGGTGACGGAACGTGAAGGCGGAATGGTAGCAGTAGCCTGAGCAAGTGCAAGACATGTTAGCATCGGGGTTGCTTACGTAACGGCCAATGGCGCGGAATGTCCTACTACTTACTCGAGTAGCCGGTATGAGCATCTCCCAGGTCCCGAAAGAGGTTGTTCAAATCATCATGAAACTCGCGATCCGTCTGATAGTTTTTTTTGGCAAATGCATCCAAACTCTGCAAGAGGTCGATATCTTTCAAATCCCATTTGCCTCCGTCAATGGTACTGGCAATGGACGCCTGTCAAAAGAAAACGAGTCAGCAGGAATAACTTTCATAGGACATGGAAACGACATGACATACCATGTCAGTAAAGGAATATTGTCCATCTACCGCCTTACGAAGTGTGTCCACAGTGGCAGTCCGGATTCTTTGATCGAGAGGGAAGGAATCAAGGCAATCCTTGACATTCTTGTGGTCTATCCACCCGCCAGTCAGTTTCATTTGAGCCGCAACCTGAGCACAGCCATCGCTGCCTACATCGAAACTCTTAATAACATTGTCGCTGTCTGCTGCAAAAGCGTTCACAAAACATTACCAGGTGTGGGGGCAGCATCAACGCTCAAGGCAGCCAAGCCGACCAATGCCGCTATACCAGCCTTGATCATTTTACCAAGTGACAACCTGTCAACGGGGGAGGGGAAGCCCCCCCATCCTTTTATAATTCTGTTAACCCAACATCCCCGTCAAATCACCAATGTCGCACTCCCCGTCCACGGACGTCCATCCGCGCAATTACACAGAAAAAGTCAAAATCGAGCGATAGCGCTATAAAAAAAAACAAATCGTGATAAAAACAAAGCAAATTGCGCCCAGCAAAAAACGAACACAATCTGCGCTCACGAGAGACAGTATCGCATGACTGTGCCATCCATGTGCACAACTGTGCCACAAAGACGGACCACGCGGGAGTCAAAAAGTCTAAATTTTTGTGTTTTGAGGAATTTCTATATTCTACATGAATGATATGCTACTCGTACCGCCCGGTGCTTGCTGGACGCGGATATGATGTGGTCTGCCATTGGATTGTGGTGTAAGAGGGGAGCTATCGGGGCTGTCGTCCCCAATGACAATTTGGCTACGGTGAACTGGAGGAAGCGCTGACTGATAGGCTAATGCACCTGGTACAAACTCATCATCCTCCTCTTCATGACGGTCTTTCCAACTCGGTCGACGTCCCGGCAATTGCTCTCCCTCATACAGTTCAGCAGCCTGGAATCGCTCAGTCAGGGATTGTATCCCCTCTTCGGTCTCATCGTCATATGGCCCAATGACATTCGATCCTCGGGGTGATATGACCATGCGCCGTCCACTAAATGACCGCCCATCCGGGCTTCCACTGCCACTTAGGTCCAAGCTTGAAACACCACCCGGTGGTGCTCGCGGTTTGATGGATGGTGGAGGAGTCATGGGTTCGGTTCCTCGTCCTGCTAGGTCCAACGTCGTTGGACCGCCGGGTGCATGACGGGTCCGAATGCTTGGAGTATGTGGAGGTGAACCTGCACCCGCGAGACTAACAGTTGCTATCCCTCCGGGTGCAGCCAGAGTTTTGATTGACGAATGAATTGGCACTTGGCCAGCTCCGTCCAATGTCAACGAGGTTTTGCCACCTGATTTCAATGCAGTTTCAGGACTCAACAATGTCCCACCATTTTACTCTACACGCATGAGTACACCCACCTGGAGGGGCAATGGTTCGGATGTGAGGCGAGACAGGTACCTGCCCCGAACCATCCAAGTTCAGGGACGTTTTACCGCCTACATAGAGATAACCATTAGAGGTCGAGATGATCGTCATGGTAATGACGCATCAAACGTACCAGGCGGTGCCATTGGTCTGATGGAAGGCGAAAGATCCAATTCTCCGGCACCATCTAAACTAACCGAAGTAATCCCCCCTGCAGGCTGTATCACTTTTATCGACCGTGTCATATTTGGCGTACCACCGCCAGCGAGGCTTACAGATGTTTGGCCGCCTTCAAAAGGACAGAGGTTTACCAAAATAATAGGAAACAAAAATGAAAGGCCACTATTTTGAAACTTTTTGACCAACCTGGCGGAGCAGCCAGCTTGATTGAAGATCTGGGTGCCTCGGGTGTAGCACAGTCGGTGAACAAGTCCAAAGAGCTTCGTCCACCCGGACTATGTAAGATACGTCGACTCGGCACAGGGGAAGGAGGGGTATCGGCAAATATATTCCCCAGGCTATCGCCACCTATAAGATATTCATTGAAGGTTAAGCCTCTTACGGATATGCAATGTTATCTGACCATTCGGACCTGGGGCAGAAACATGTCGGCGTCCACCTGGTGAAAAGCTCTACATAATGTGATGTGAGAGATAACGTCAAGCCGGTACACAATACATTACGCTGAGCAGCACACGTACCATATCCATACAGTAGACATTGACATTCCTTTTGCAAAAACAAATGGAAAAGACGAATGGGGAAGATGGCAGAAGCAACGAGCCGTCAACGGAATTGGTTCGAATGTGGCAAAGTCACCTTTTGAATATTTCGATTTCGTGCGCTGACACGTTTTTGCTTGCACTCACGACTTTCAACTGCAGCTCCTACCATCGTTTTGGCAAATCTCGACAAGCAGATTAGTGTAAGTGACGGACAGATACAAGACATGGATGCTGGAATCATGGTATGTATGGGCATATGTCTCACATCTTGTCGACATTAGGATAACGGTCGCAACGAGAATGTCTGGAACCGTCAATATTCTCGACGACATTTTAGGCGACGAGGATGACGAGCTAGACTTTGACTACTCTGACGCCAAACATCCAAGGACAGAGACAGCTGCATCAGAGTAAGCATTCCTCTAAGTATGTTTGGCTGCATAAAATACTGACGCGATCGTCGTCTTGCAGAAGAAGAACGCGCAGCCAATCTCCTCCTCGAAGTCACGGTGACGGGAGATTGTCCGCTAGACAGCGGGATCCTCCACTTTCAGCATCAGAAAGATCTTATAAACGTAGTCGAATTGAGAGAGACGAACCTATCGCACGACCCACTCGATTGAGCGACGATGGCAACGCTCCTCGGAAGGTTGGAGATCCGGGGGACAGGGAAATGGAGCGTTCAAGAGACCGAGAAAGAGAGCGAGACCGAGAGAGGGAAAGGAACAGGGAGCGGGAGAGGAGCAGAGAGAGGGCAGACACAGACAGGCACCGGGACCGTCGCCTGAACGACAGGGGCGCCAGACAGCCGCGGGTGGACCGTGGTGTCGATCGTCCAAGGTCTCCGAGGAGGTCTCCTCCGCGCAGAGAGCAGCGTCCATCAGCGAGAACGCCAGTGCGCAGTCATGAATCGACGGTGAGCCAGGAAAGGACAAACGGTACGGAAGCAACATCAGGAAGCACCTCTTAGTTCCTTTCTTATCCTTCTCCTGATGTCGTCTCCGTAGATGCTCCCAGACAACGTAGAGAGGCGGACATGTATCCAGAGGTACGAGATGCAGTCAGATCTACACAGCCAGTTGAGAAGCGTGGTGAGTCGGCAACGTCGTCTCGTCGCACTCCACCACGACGACCCGATCCCCGAGAAGATCATCAAGCTCTTTCACGTCCTCCGCGGGACTCAGGTAGAACTCCTGTTAGGGAGACTCATGAAAGCCGGGACCGTCACCGTGATGCTCGTGACGATGCTAATGGCCGACAGAAGGCAGCTGGCACACGGGACCGAGAGGATGTTGAAAGACCCGAAATTCGTCAGTCTTCTTCGCGTTCAGTCGCATCGGAGAAAGATTCACATTCTGCTGACAAGCAAGTAGGTTCGTCATTGCCTCTGAGGTCCGAACGACGAGCCCCTGCGCGTGATATGGTACAGGATAAAGTCGGTCGCAATCGCCCAGCTGATCCCGAAGATCGGGAAGATAGGCCGCTCGGCCGCGGAACGACGTCAGACCAGCAAAAGCCGCACCAGGTCGAAGAGCTCAAAAAGGTACAGATCACGATTGCGTATTTCCAGCAACAGTTTCAGCATGTTTTTGGGCTGGCCGGTTTGGGTGGGACGGCGAGAAAGCGTTCTGGTTCAGAAGTCTCTGGGACCGGATTTGGGGGGAAGCGAAGGTACTGGGTGGCGCTGAGGTTAGGGGCGAGCGGTCGGTGATGCGTAATCGTGCAGAGAGCCGCGGCGCCCGTACCACATCGCTGTGCTGAACCGGCTGAATCGCAGCAAATGCATGACCAATGACAGTTGAGACGCTTCAGGGTTGGGTGGGCATGTCTGGCAGGGTCTGAGGCGTCTGAGCAGCGGTTTGAAAGCACTGCAGCATCAACTGACGATTTGCCTACGTCGAACCATCACTTCCTCGGTGGTACTTCTCTATCTAAAGGAATCGAATACACGCCAATCGTCCGCACCCCAGGAGACGGCGACGGAGCTTTCAGATGTCGCCAGTGTACCAGTTCTCGGCATGCATCCGGACCGAGCTAGAGCGCTGGGGCTACTTCAAGATCAGGCGCCACCCGCAACACCGTCGCCCAGTACGAAAGATACCGGATCCAACAGTCTTGCCTTGCCCAAAGCCACGGGGAGCGGAGAAGCTCGCGCGTCAGCAATCACTGAGCGCTTGGGTCCCAAAGTCGAACCTTCCGATGCTGCACGGAAGCGAAAGCGTGAAATCGCGGAAAGAGGCGCGGAAACAAGACCCCAGCGACCCCGAGTGGAAGGTCCACCTCCTCCAGTAAATGGTAAACGTGACGATACTGTTCCTGATATGCTATCTCCTCGCTACGGTACGAGAGCGTTGACTAACTCATTCGATCAATAGAGGATGATAAAGCCGCAAAACCCATTCGCTACTTTGTGCTGATAAGTCCCAATTATGACATGATCAAACAGTCTCAAAATACAGTACGTTTCGTGTCGCGCATAGCTTGTTTGCGGCTGCAGAATTCGTCTGCTGACACGATATTCATATACAGAACGCTTTTGCCACGACTCCGGCGATTTCAACAAAATTGAGTGAGGCATATCGGGTAAGTGTGTCTGCCATCTTGCATTATGGGGACGTGACTAACTCTTTTCGGTACTTACAAAAGAATTCTCGGGACGTGATGCTGTTTTTTACAGTAAAGGGTAGCCGACGTTGGCAAGGTAGGGTGGTTTTAGCATTTGTTTCGCGTCTGAATCATTTGACCGACATTTTCCCTCAGGGTATGCCAGAATGACGACCGATATTGGTGGCGTTAGTGGTCCTGGAAATGATTTTGGAGAAGGTTTCGACAAGCCTTTTGGCACAAAGTGGTCTGGAATGTGAGGATTTACTGTTTGAATACCCAACTGAGTGTCCTATGCTGAGTTTTTTTTTTCCCAAGTGGGGATATTCATCAAGGCAAGTTAGCCCCTATCATTAACAGCTTGGCCGAGGGCAAGTCTGTGAAGCTTAGCGACGACGGGGAGGTACGTTCTTGAGGTTCCTAGTCAACCCCGTGTTCTGCTAGTTGCTTATGAGATGGTGGTAGGAAATTTCCGAAGATGCTGGCAATGATTTGTGCCGTCTTCTTGATGAAGAATGCAAGTATGCTATGTCTCACAAAGGAGCACCGGCGAATCCGATCCCACCTGCTAGAGCACAGTGGGACAGGTTTGTACCTCGTGGCAGAACGCCTACTGAGAGGGCTCCTCCTCTGGGTGTAAAACCGTCCTCTGGAGATCGATATGTGCCTGCAGACAGGTATGCGTTGCGACAAATGTGTCTCTTTGTCTATTACGTGGACACTTCTTCACACAAATATCTCTTGTGATCTCTCTAGGCCGGCAGCAGCAACACGGGAGGCTGGACAGGAAAAGGCGACTGCGTTTGTGACCTCCACTCCTGGACAGCCAATGATTCACCCTTCCAGACTTGCTCAACTTGATCATTGGGACCCAGGTACACCAGATTGAGGTGTCGTGGTCTATGCGTATTGCCATCTGTGTTAATCCCTTTCAATGCAGCCCACGAGAAAGATCTGTCGCGGCGCATTGATGAGAATCCCCGGCAGCGACTTCCAACTCCTGCTGACGACAATCCTTACCATTATGATCCAAAAGGAGCACCCAATCGCAGGGAAATCTTGCGAGGACAGCCAGCGGGCAAGGATGTATCTTTACGTAGAGATGCACCTGTACGCTCCGATCAACGGCCTGGTCGAGATGATGTCCGGCGGGATCACCCAGCACGTGGCGTGGAGGATTCGGGGCCAGTAGGAAGGCGCGAAGGAGGCGAACAATCCCGTAATACCGAGGTTCCAATTATCAGAGGTGAACCTGCTCGCGTTGATGACAGTGCCCGCCCGCGTAGGGAGGAAACGCCACGACGTGGAGATCCAGGTCGTGGAGACAAAGGGTCTCAAAATGGGAATCAAATTCAGGGTGGAGATGCTCCTTTTCGCACAGATGAAAGACCACGGCGTGAGGACAATGGTGGAAGAGTTGATGAACGTCGTAATGATGACTTACGTGCAGGTAATGGCCCACGACGTGATGATCGCAGAGATGAAGGTCCACGCAGGGGTGATTCTTATCGGGGCCAAGCGTTTCGTCGGGACGACGGGGATCGTAGAGATCGTGCCCCACTGCGAGAAGACCGTAGGGTAGATGATAGTTTCAGGGCAGGGAATTTAGCACGCCGAGATGATCTCGCGCGTCGAAATGAACCGATACGCCCGGATCAGCCTTCAACGGCCAAAGATGTATCTCTTCCACGAGAAGACGACGTACGTAGACGACCTGAACCACGGCGAGAAGAAGGTTCACGAAAAGATGAACCACCACTCAGAGATGAAACGCGTCAAGACGAACCTGTACGGACACAAGACGCGCATAGAGCAGAGCCCCCGCGTGGAGACTCTTTCCGCCGAGAAGAGATTCCTCGCAGGGACTCATACAATCCGCGCCATGGTGAGGATAGTGGATCAAGAGTGGTGTCTCAAGAGCGTTCCCGTCAGGAAGGAGAACGTCCAAGGCCAGACCGTAATGACGGGTAAGATTATCGTATCGAGACTTTTGGACGATTATATTGACAATGAACATTACAGGCCGCTATCTCGAAGAGGTCTTGGGGAGGCACATGGCAGACGCCAGCAGCAGCGAATGGAGCCATACCCTCCACCTGTAAGCTTTATTTTTGTACGAGATAACTAGTGCACATTTTTCATCTATCATACTTTTATAGAGAATGCGACATCCTCGGGACGGACCATACATTCCACCTTCGATGGGTCACGGCGTGCCCCCTTATGGATACGGCCCTCCCCCTGGACCCATGGTAACTTGCGGTTCTCACCATGATTTTTCGGACATGGTTCTCACCTAGTTCTCTCATGGTTCTAGGGCATGCCATATCCACCACCATCCCATCCACAACAGCCATACCGCAATCGGCGACGCTAAGCATGCAAAGGAGCATTGTGCACGCAAAGGCTGATCGAGGGTCTGGAAGCGACAGGTGCTGTTGTGACATATGAATGAATAAAGGCTCAGAATGCATCGACATTTTTTGGTTTGTTTTCCTCCTTTGAGTCATCTTGATGTTCATATACATTGTGTGGACAAGGTGGTTTTGTGTGTCATATTATAGACGAGAGCGGAACGATTATGCTCGCGTCTGGCAGGCGTCTGGGTACCGGACACCCGCGTGAGACACTCGCGTGGGCTGCTCGAAGGGGGTAAAGGGGTTAACACGTTGGGGTTCCCGCGTTCTTCAGTCTCCCCTGTTCCCTCAGGGATCGGTCCAATCCTTTACAATATCCTCACATCCCTTCCAGCCCCTCAAAATGAGGATTATTTCCATGGTTGTGATTAACTCGTCGCCCCATGGTTCACGTAAAAAACAAGGATATCATGTTCCGCCACAAAACGGATTCCAAATGATGCACATCCAGAAACTCTGCATAATCCAAACTCTGAGCACTAGGCAGAATTGCATTGCGTTTTCAAACGTCCCCTGATATGTGAATTTCCTCGGGGCCGTCGCTGGATGGAAGGGAGTAAAGTATCGTGTCTTTTGCTTTTACAAGAGGGCTCCCAATTCCTGTTACTCCCAAATATTGAGTGTGGCATGCCTCTGGCAATCAGTTCAGTGTTGGGTCAAGGTAGATATATATCAAGCAGGCAAGATCTCATTAACTGAGGTGCGGCATCATAGAACAACCTTCGAAGGCAATACACTGGGATGACTCTACCTATGCAACGTGAACTTGGGGATTATTCGAGTGGCGAAGGAGTATCAACCAAATCTCAGGTCACAGGAAAGGGTTTTGTTCATTTCTCAACCATTGATGCAGAGGATCTATTCATTATTAGTACGGACTTTCCGCATATATTACTCTTGAATGCCGAGTGCTGAAATTGTGCCTGCGGTGCCTTTCCAAGGTCAACTCTTGGTTAACGTCAACGGGAGGTGGCATAGCTGGTGGTATCTCGATCTCTGGTGGAATTGCCTGGAAATCAACAGCTTGCAAGGAAACCGAAATGCCCCCAAAGACTTTTCCATGTCTCTGTGGATTGCGCAGCAGCTGCACGCCGGACGCGATTCCACGCACGCCTCCTTCTTTTCTCTCCAACGTGTCGCGGTCCCTTTTGCATACGTAACCCTTTTTTTTTATGCCCCAAATGATAAGGGGAAATTGAGCATAAAAAGGGGGCCCTCTCGCCCCACCCTCCCCAAAGTTATTCTCGACATCTGCTCTCATCGGTGGTTTGCTTCGCGAGTTCTTCGAGTTCATCGGCTGAGGAATCCGTTTCCGCTGGTGAGTTCCACAGTCAAACGTGATGCTCTTCCACGCTGTTCGCTTTCAGATGATCAGCTCTCATCAAAATGGCGCCTTCGTTGTAACACCTGCCGATATGTCCGAGCCAGGCACAGGATTGCCATCCTATGCAAGAACGACCGAACATACTCTGAATGTACAGGTACGTGGCTAAAACGGATGAGTGAATGCTTGTGTTAATGAAATAGCGCGAGGACGTGAGAATTGTATGTTGAATGTGACAGCTAAGTGGCTAAAGGATGAGTGGCGTGTGCGAATGAAATAGCATGAGGATGTGAGGAATGCATGTCGAGTGGACAGGTACGTAGCTTATGGATGAGTGAATGTGTGTGCGGATGAAATAGCATGAGATCGTGAGGAATGCATGTCGAATTTAAGAGGTACGTGGCTAACGTACGAGTGAATGCGTGTGCGGATGAAATAGCATGAGATCGTGAGGAATGCATGTCGAATGTAAGAGGTACGTGGCTAACGTACGAGTGAATGCGTGTGCGGATGAAATAGCATGAGATCGTGAGGAATGCATGTCGAATGTAAGAGGTACGTGGCTAACGTACGAGTGAATGCGTGTGCGGATGAAATAGCATGAGATCGTGAGGAATGCATGTCGAATGTAAGAGGTACGTGGCTAACGTACGAGTGAATGCGTGTGCGGATGAAATAGCATGAGATCGTGAGGAATGCATGTCGAATGTAAGAGGTACGTGGCTAACGTACGAGTGAATGCGTGTGCGGATGAAATAGCATGAGATCGTGAGGAATGCATGTCGAATGTAAGAGGTACGTGGCTAACGTATGAATGGATGCGTGTGCGGATGAAATAGCATGAGGATGTGAGGAATGCATGTTGGCGCATGCCCTCACGCAACACGCTAATATACAAGGAATCCCGCCATTGCAACTTTGTACTTGGAGACGACCAAGGGGCGCAAAAATAGTCGCTGTGGCGGCAGGTGTCCGCGGACTGCGCAGCATCCCGACGTGTGGAAGGGACTGAGCGAGAGTTGCAAATCCCTGGTCGAAACGACAGAAAAGGAAAGTGAAATGATGGCTGTGGTGATATGCACATGTCGGCGCGCGGAGACAATATGTGTATTTCCACACATTGAGGTTTGTGCTAATGCCTGGAGGCTGCCAAAACCTGCGTTTCCGAAAGGTCGTGATGAGTTGTGTGCGTCACTATCCTGAAGTTGCAAAGTCAGGAAAATATGGTATCCCCGTGGCTAAAGCCTGAAAAGTTATAACCTTGGGCTGGATGTCGAGATTTTGTAAAGAAATTCGACTATGTGCTGTGTTGCTGCATGAGCGCTTCCATTTTTTCCACCAAGTGGAAGAAACTCGAGAATCACACTCCGACAAGGATGCGCAGCAATTTAAGTAATGCGCAGCAGGGCAGCTTATTTGTTAGAGGGACAAATTTCAAATATTACCCATGCCTTCAGATGTCATCGTACATGAAATGAACCCTGAAGGCATCGGAGACAGTACAGGCGCCAAATACAATAATGTTTCTGCGACCCGATTCAAGTGGACGTATATCTATTGGAGTGCTACAGAATCCTACACGCAAGCAAATCTATCACTCTTCCTCTCACGGAGGCTCCATAACTGTTATGTGGGAATCATATTTTTGTAAACGCCCAGCGGGCGCATAAATGCATAATTGCGAGTAGATACAGATCCTACAGACACAAAAAAAATACACAACATGCTTAAAAGCACCACCGTTCGGCACCCAGGTCGCCTTCAGCCGCTCTACGTAATATAGGGCATTGCCTGGACTGTGGCTGGAGGTCCTTCGTCCAAAGTCATAGCTCTTTCTAACAGTACGCTCAAATCCCTTCCAAACCCATCCATTTCTGCTGCGTCCTTCGAAGATTGATCCTCTTCTTGTATCGAAGGTTCCACACCTGATTCCCAAACTTTCGGACAATTCGCATGGATGGATCGTACATAGAGACGCTCGGGAACAGTTAGTCTGGGTCCAGGCCATCTTCCTCGACCCCTTTCAGGAAGCGCTGAGGAAGAAGGAATCAGCGCCAGACTGTCATTCTCAACCTCGGCACTCCTCCCACGGCGCTCTGTGGGAGGTCTCAGCCCATAAGGACAATGCCGGCCCCTATGCCTCCTCAAATGAAAGATTGGGACAGGACCGCGACTTTCTAAGGAAGGTGATGGCATAACGACCCATGAACGTAAGCGGACTGCATCAGGATGCGGCGATAGCGGTCTGATAAGTGCTCTCTCTTGGGAGTCCACACTTCTTGACCGAGCCTTCCCCCTTCCTTTGACCTTCTTCTGGTCGATGAATATAATTTCGTAAGCTGTACCTCGGCGCATGGGAGTAGGTCGAGTCGTGTCACGTTTCATGCCTTCGGGTGACGACGTGAACGAGTGGATGAAGACAACTGACGTTTTTGGTTCGGACGGTGGGGAGGAGGATATGGTTTCCCATAGCGGGTGAATCAGATATGTGGAGGTTTTGACACTGCTCTATGAGATTTGGTAGCTCATCTTGTGACGTTGTCGACTGTTGTTGCTGCGGTTCCGTTCCACTAATGTCTAGACGACTATACTGTTGAATGAGCTGTGGAATGCCTTGATCTTGTTGGGAAGGACTTTCAGAGTCAGAGTACATGGCAGGATTCAGCAAGCGTACGGAGTTCTGATGGTCAAGTGAGGATGAAATTATGAAAATGTGGGTATCTCAAGATGAAAGTGCTAAAAATGAAAGTTGAAACTTGGCCAAAGTCGCTGACTGCAGCTGTGTGGCTGTGAAGGATTACATTATTAATCACATGACTAATCACATGTTTATGCTCATATAACCATATTGAGAATTGCCGGTAAGGCGCTGCTGGCTGAACAGCGCGTTTCATCTGAGCTTCTTTTCCCCAGACGCACAACGTTGGACGCATTCACAGGTTTGTTCCGAGGGGATTGTTGCAAGAACAATTATGATGGCGACGACAAGAGTCTCGCACGATGGACAAGCACCTTCTGTGGTGCCAAATGGTGAGGTGGGGATAGCGTCCACTATTCAGCAACGGGCACCGTATGCCGATAACCCAACTCTTGGGTTGGTACCATTAAGTGCAACAGAGGTACATTGCCACTCAAACAATTGTATGGAAGAGGAAGAGGTCTCTTGACCGTTTCCTTTCAAACCTTTGCAGATATTTCTTCAACGACTGACGGGTTGGAGCCAGCTGGTCAAGCGCCTTATTAATCAGTTCGAAATGGTCGTTGACCATCAGAAACGCTTGGCAGAAGCTTATGGGCGTTGCGCAAAGGAGTTTGCTGCTCCTGTGAAGACAAAGGAAGGTGACGATGTCTTTGGTGGAGAGGAAACAACCCAGGTGCGTGGCAGCATCAGTACCGTGTCATGTTCCTGTTCGGCTAATTGATATCCCTCTTGAAAATCACCTAGCTTCTCTTTCGTAGCATTCAACAGTCGCATCAAAAAACAGCCCAAGAGAACACCGAAGCCGCTGCCATGATCGAAACCCATGTAGTGCCAACTCTTCGCGCTCTTCTTGCCGATCTACGAAAGAAGGCTTCGGATGCGGACAGGGAGTGGGTTGGATTGGATAAAGAGTTGTTGAGAGATAAGGACCTCTATGTCAAATTGACGTCTCAACTCAAACTGTCGCTGAGCAAACATCATGGAGAGACGGCTGAGAGTGGTGAAAAGGAAAGCATAGTGGTGAAGGATCCATGGGCTGCAAATATCAGTAAGTATCTCGAACCTCGGAATCTTGCGGTTCGTGCGAATTCTCAAGATTCATTATGTGTAGACATCAAGCGGCACATCACCAATTGTATATACAAACAGGAGCATTACCGTCAAGTCCTTCTTAGCCAGCAAGAACATTTTGCAACATTTGAGCAATCCATTGTTCAGACACTACGAATTACATTGTCCACCTTCTTCGATTGGCAGTCCAAAGATCTCGCATCTACCCAGGACACCTTTAAGCGGCTCAAGGCTACCCTCCACACCCTGGATCCTGTTAAGGATTGGGCGGAATTCACACAACGGCATGCGGATCGCATTGTTGAGAAGGATGTGCCAGTAGTTAAGGAAAGTGAAGTTGTATATGAAGGGCGAGATGACCCACTCGTCTCCGCCCACAAAGAGGGGCTAATGTACCGGCGTGATACGGGGATGAAGTTTGGCTTCAGAAAAAATTGGAAGGAGACCTTGGTAGTTGTCACCGCGGCAGGATACTTGCACGCACTACCGCCAGCTCAATCTGCACAGCAGCAGAGTCAACAGGATGGTGAAGAGGCAAAGACTGAACCTGAGTTAAGCGTGTATCTCCCTGACTGCATGATTGGCCCTTTGATGATGAATGAAAAGGAGCCAGAGGAGTTTGTAGTTCAGGAAAAAACGGCTGGCTTGTTTGGTGGAGAAAGAAGGCATAAGGTATGTGGTGTGATTATATTTACCGGGCCTTGCTCCTTCCCCAGCCATCGACTAAACCATATCCCCCTGCAGTTCAAAGGCGCTAACATGGACCAATCGGCGATGTGGTGGGGTTACCTTTCTGAACGCGTTCGAACAACGCGAAACCGTGTGGATATGCATCCTACATCACCTTCGCCCCAGATTCCATCTAGTACCGCGAGGCGAGCATCTCTGGACGTCAACCCTGCTGCAAGGCAATCTACCAGCGGCGGCATAGCCGTAGATCCTTTGGCAGGGTCAGCTGTAGCCACTTCAGCCGCCACAGCGTCTACAGCAGCTCGGCCAAAACGAGATCCACTTGGGGTTGGTACGGCCAAATCGATCTCAAAGCCGGTACGGCTGTCAGCCCAACCTCAGCCCGTTCAACCTACACACGCTGTAACAGCGGTGGCAGCAGAAAGTGCTCTCCAAAACACATCTGGAGATCAAATCAAGACATCTTCCGACGACGACGACGACACACCACTTGGCCTCTCTATCAAAATCCCATCACAAGAACAGAAACACGACGAACCCGCGCCTTCTGTTCAGTTCCAAACTGAATCCGCAAAACTTAAGCTGTCCCTTACTGAGCAAATGGAGAAGGCTCTATCCAGTGCTGTGAAGGAGGAAGATGACCTATCCAGCCCAGCACATACCTTTGGAGCGGACCCATGGGGGAACCCCACAGACTTGTGGGGAAGCAGTGCTTCACTGGCTGATTCGTTTGCAGAGTCAGCAGGTAACGCTAGCCTTTCTAGTGCAATGGCTAGAGCTGCGAGATTGGGTGAATTAGAGGATGAGGATCTTGGCGGCTCTGCGTGGGCATAGTTTGAAGTTAGAATAGCGGATAGCATATTTTTGTAGCGATTTGATTCTTGGGCTTTATAATTTTCCATGTATTTATTTTCTTGCTCTACATTGTACATCCTTCTGCATGTGCCAAGATGCCTCACCGGCTCATGAGACGGCACAACACCTTGCTGAGATCGTCTTTCCGTACTCGTCAATTGCGATATGCGTCTTTAGAAACTCATAACGCAGGGAAATTTATCCTCATATGCAAACTGAGCACTTGAGCACTTTGATTATTCATTCTCGACATGAAGTCGATGCACGGCAACCCTAAAGTGATATTCCTTGCTTTGCGCCAGACCATATGTTCTGTTACCAGAACCACGTCCTTTGCAAACAAATGCGCAGCAAGAGGGAATGCACACTCCGCGCTTCACCAGGCGAAAAGAGTTCGTCGACGAGAAACCATCGTCAAATGCGCAGCCACACGTGAAAGCATATCCATGCTTTACGAAAACCAGGCGCGCTTCAGTTAAACGCGCAGCAACTCTATTCCGCCAACAGTCCCGCATCTGGAACCATCAGGGAGACGTACCTCAAATAATAGCCAAAAAAATTGGCGATGGCAACATCACGACCTAGATGCTCAAGTGAGAGTTCTCTGACGCCGATGGTATACGCACCTTGCAATGAGAGAAAAGGAATTCTCGGCATGGAAACGTCATGCCTGTCGGTTTCCGCACAGTGACAACAGTGAGTTGCAAAGGGAAAACCTACGACCTAATTGACCTCACGGCAGAGAGAGTTTTACACACATACCTTGCGCTCTGTCCAGTGCGTTGAAAAGGGGAAACATACGACCTAATTGACCTCAGGCCCCAAGATTTACACACATACCTTGCGCGTTGTCCCCATCTTGCATCAAGTACGCTTCCGAAGTTCCCGGCAAACGTATCTAATATAAATATCATCGCATGGACAATCGCCGAATCATACCGTAACAACAGATTGCAAGCTGGGGGGAGAGATGTGACGACCCGCTTTTATGCTGTTACGCTCCTCGGAATTCTTCGGATGAAGAATCCGTCCCTGAAAGTCGTTCACCTGGAAACTCCCGACTCTTTCCAAAGAACACGCGGCGGTCCAGGGCAAAAGGGGGGAAAGCCATGGGTTCACGTCGCGTCCATGGAAGAGGGGTCAAGCACGCGAGTGGAATACGGCTTAGCAAATACTGACTCATCGACAGCTGGACAGACACGCTGCTTTCGGCCAATCTTGATTCCATTTCACTCCAAAACATGTCGCCCACGATAGTTCTCGCCTTTACAGAAAACAAGCACACCAAGAGCGGTTGGGCGGGTTTCTCAGAATACGCAAAGTATGGCTTGACAGATCCACAATTTGGAGTCTTGAGCTACAGTGGTGACCAGTGTGCCTGGCTGATGGCGCGTTCTTACAGAATCCAAGGCTACGATGTCCACATTCTCAACCTGGACGAAAGCTCTCATGATGCTAGTGCAGATATTGTAATTCACAAATTGACGAATATATTGGATCGAGCGGAAGATGGGGACCCAAAGGCAGTCGAACAGGTCCAAAAGTTTGAGGTGGCCAGTCAAAGCATGTCAAATGGAGATATTTGCTAGCATTCTTAACCTTTTGATGAACAGTCGTTCGTAGCAAACACACCTGTTCTCGACCCTCTACCGGCAGTACGCCGGCTATTGAAAAGGGAGCGTACCATGGTTCTTTTGCAGGACATCATCCAAAAAACCCGAAAAGAGAATGGTCTGTGCCTCACATGATTAGGGGAAAAATAGCAGCTCTGAAGCTGAACTGCTATTCGCGATCTTGTCAGTGACGTTGTTTCATATTGCACCTTTTGCGGTTTTGTCCAGGGCGGAACTTTTGTCGCAAAAGTATGTGAATCTGGTCAAGTTCCCTGCAGGTATGTACTGGGTGTCTCCTGGTATTCTTTTTGGATTTGTTTTTGGGCAGACATTCATGCAACCTAGTCATAAAGCATGTGACTGCCGCTTCCTCCCAAGCCGCGCATCAGGTCCTGCAAACTCGTTTACTGATGGGGAGAAAGTTGCATCCTGATATTCCGTGAATTAGATGGCCATTGTACCATCTTCTCAACAGTTGAATACCGCGTTGACGGAATTAGCCGGACCTCCAGAGAGTCCGTCGGCAGACAAGTGGTTCCTCCAAGAGTGGGTGAACCATGACGGGGTAATATTCAAAGTGTTTGTTGTTGGAGATCACGTACATACCGTTGTGCGTCCATCGTTGCAAAACATCACATCGGGCCACGGTCTGTACCAATGTGCACGGAAACCTCTATAGCAAAGGGCGAAGAAGCTAAATACCTTGGCGCACAGGCATATTCCATTTCGATTCGCAGAAAATTCCAAAGTCCTTTGCTGAAGATTCTGCTTCTCACTCCAATTCTAATCTCCCAACCTTTGCGACTAGACTCTCATCCGATGCACGAAAAGCAAAGGAACTTGAACTGGATACAGGCCGTGCACACGAGATTGCGCGAGTATTAGCAAAAGAGTTGCAGCTTACCCTGTTTGGATTCGATCTGATTGTCGAAAGTGGAACTGGGCAACACTTTGTAATCGACATCAATTACTGTAAGTTGCACTATCTCGCTTTGTTCGCTCATTGTTTCTCATTCTCATCTAACTTCCAAATTCATTCAGGTCCAGGTAATACAGGTTGCGGTAGTTTCTGGACCAAAACATTCACCGTTCTTTTTGCGAAGGGTATGACGGCGTTCCAAATTTCCACGCGAAGGTACTCCATGTTATCCAGCAAAAGATTCAAAAGGACAGCAAGAGCGCACGCAGGGTTTAGGAAGTATAATAGAAGTCCTTTACATCACTCAATAGCGGAATTAAAGAGACGTGCAGCTCTGCAACAATGTGGAAGAAGATATCGCGACTTATAATAAGTTGGGACATAGTCCTCTCTTACCTTTATAGCTTCCAATGCTAGCGGTAGGGCCGCATGGAAGTGGTTATATCCAGCTGCGCAGTCAATGAACACTTGCGTCAGCAGTGAGCATTTCCCATGGCAGCAGGCTCATCTTGGCCACCATGTCATCACAAATGGTCGGCGAGCCAAGCTCTAGTCCAATAGTCATTTAGGACGAGTATGTCACTCGGCCATCAAGTAATACCATTCCTCTCAATGCTAGCAGGTTATTTGCAGTCGCGGAAGAGATCACTTTCCAAAGCACGCACGCACGATTCGACTCGGCGTTCCTGCTCCAGCGATGAATCCACTCGCGCCATGTTTGCGTTCCTCGAGGTGTTCCTTGCCCGTGGACCTGCTCAACCATCATCTGGTTCCCACCTAGCAAAAGTGAGCAAGTGAGTTACGTATTGGGTACGAGAACCTTCACCTGGTCTTTATAACATGCGCTCAAGTACGTGCTTCCGCAACGTTCCATGTTCTCCTTTTTAGTGTGAGCGCGTGCAAGAGGGGGTAAAGCATCGTGCGGATGCCCCTTTGAGAAGGAAGGAAGGAGAAAACCCTGGGTGCGCAGCAAAAGACATGGAAATGTTCCGTCCAAACGCGCTCTCTTCCAGAAGCAACCTCCTGCGCGTTTTACTCCTTTCACGCTCTCCTTCCGCGGCGCCCAACGCTTAATAATAAAAGCACGAGCCAATTCACCCTTGAGGCTTCCCCTTCAACACGGGACGTTGCGGAATGACCTACTCAGGGGCCTTCCTTCCGACTTCTGCGGCGCAAGCTGTATCTGACGAGGGACTGTCTAGCAAATTGTTCTCACGATCGGGCCCATCTCCACACCCTACTAGCGGAGCTGCTTCCCAAAAAGGCCTACTTTCAGTCTCCTTACCGGACTCTAGCAGTCAAGTCAATACTTTGATAGACAATTACAATGTAGATACGGATACCTCATCGCCACCATTTTTACGTGGGAATTTTACCCAGGCATCACAGTTTGAGAGTTATGGCGTGTCGCAGCTGGAGGGCGAAGCCAATACCAGCGTAAGAGGGGATAATAGGGATGACGCAGAGTCGCAGAGAAGCGATGTGACCTGCGCTAGCCCCTTTCCGCGGACTGCGGTCTCTCAAAGCGACCCACGCACGCCGAGACCCGGAACGCCTCATCGATCTAGCGCCGCCGTTCCTGTCGCTCCGGTACCAAAGGTAGTTCATAATGGAAGAACTCAACCTACTACCGCTCAATCAGTACAGGTTTGCACCCAAGCCCAGTGTTGACAGTGCCCCATCAGAATAGCAACTTAAATATTTCACTTCTTCCTGGGCATGTCTAGCAGCCCAGAAGAGTGTACAACCTCGGCATGTTTTCCAAGCCGCCTCCTTTTGTTCCATCTATGCCTTCACCCATTGACTCACAGCGGTTATTGTCGCAAAGTAGCGAAACATATCTTCCTGCCACGCCGCTATCGCAAAGTCATCCGCGTCCGACCATCTACACTCAATTCTCACCAGCTCCTGCCCCTACAGGAGCTGAACCCAAAGCGTTTATTATGAAGAAGAATCTAGAAAATTTGATGGGAGAGATGCTCAAGCAAATGAAGCTGGCTTTCGGTCACTTGCAGCAAGTACGTGATAATATTGAAGCCGAGGCCGGGAAAGCCAAAGCGATATTGCAGCCAGAAAATCTGAACCAGGCGTTTGATTGCTTCGGTAATGGAGGCGATTTATGGCATGCTCTATGATTTCTCCGGTTGTCTAATTGGCTATTTTATAAAGTCCAAGTTCATGTACTCCCTTATTTGGACACACTGACAACAAGTGTCGGTGAGGCAATGCAGAAAACGGCTGATGCCACAACTGCCAAGCTCGATAAACTAATTGAGGTGAATTGAGGCGACGAGTTGGTAACCTCATAAGTACAAGCATCGTATACTCATCACCTCAGTCATAGGACCATCAGAAGAGCCAGGAGCAGCAGACGGAGATTCTGGCCCAGCTCAAGGATCTTGCCCAAAAACTGGTCACTGAGCAGCAGACACTGACGGACATCAAGACTGACATACTTCGCCAGGAAAGAGCCGTCAACTTGGAGGCCACAAAGATTCGTGAAAGTCGGCTGAAAAATGATGCTACCTTAGAGTCGATTGTTTTAGCATTGACGGGCCACAAGGCCCTATTGGGCTCGCTAATGAAAACTGCGACCGAGATTCAAGGTCGGCAAGAGACTTTGGACGCGAATAACAAGGAGGGTTGTGAAGCGTTGCGGCAAATGCTCGAGTCCGCGACAACAGGCTCAAAAGAGACCAAGCAGAGGACGAATTTGGACGGTGAGAATGGTGTCACTAGTCTAGCGTCTTCAACCTGGCGATCAGGAGCGCAGCAAACACATTATGCAGTGCCTCCTCATTGGGCAGCAAGTAGCGCCATTCTCCCTGCCTTTAACATCGCGCAATCAGATTATGCGAGAGGTAGGCTAGTTGGTCGGTTCCATCGCGAATTTTGATTAGCATCTTACCAAGATCGGCAGTAGCGTGCAATGTTGCTCCTTGGGGCAATCATCAAGTGAAAATAGAGGAATCATCTTCACTGGGGATGTTGTATATGCAAGGCGGTCCAGGATACCAAAATCTATATAGATTGCACGTGCCGCCGGCTTCCGGGACTGTTTCTCACACACCCGCGGTCTACCCGGCACAATATAGTCCCTCAGCGTCTAAAGAACATTCTTGCTCTGCGTCAGGTACAGATACTGGTAGTGCCAAGAGTACGGGGTGGTCTAATGGTGCGCAGTCTTCGCGCGCTGCCCAATCCGAGGTTCCATTAAACGCGACAGCGCCTCCCAGCGCGAAAGGTTTCGAGCTTGAACTCGAGGACGAAAGGTACGTCAATAATGTGAGTTTGAGTTTGTGCGATTCATGCTTATGTGGCAGATGGGACGACATATGTATCCGCTCGGGTTTGCATGCCCGAGCTGCAGCTCATGGTCGGGAGACCACCAAATTCTCTCGACTGACGCTCAAAAAACCGCCGCCGGCTACTACAATTGAACAGGATGTTCCTGACGTAATTGTGGTGGAAGCTTTCGAAGATTCCTCATCAAAGGAGAGATTACCAGTAACGGCAGCGAGACAGCAAGTGGAACCCCATCATGAGGGTCCAATAGAGAACGGGTTTATGCAAGCCAATTCCCCCTTTCCCATACCAGATGGTCGAATGACACGGGTATAATGCATCTTTTGGAACCATCCTTTTCACGTGCCATTCACACGCGTTCTTTTCAGCTGCAAAAACGGAAACTTGAAGCCATACTGACACCAGATGGACCTATTAATGAGGATATAGTGATAGTAAGCAGTGCAACACCAGAACCTGCTGCTCTCAAGCGGCGGCGGGCACGAGCGGTGAAAAAGGACTTATCAGATTAAGATGATTTGTGTTGATTTGACCTGTTTATAACCTATTACTGTGAGACCTAATTCTCTATCAGACGGTTTTGCTATTTGTTACATGTCGCGTGCCTATCTATTCTGCATTTTAAATATAAACAATATGAACACTTGTCTTAAGGATTATCCAACAAGAATCTTCAGCCCATCCGCCGACTGCAAGTTCGTTCCTTCTTGTACAACGCCTATTTCCTTCATACTCCCTTCCTGATTCGCCTGTCCCAGCAAGGCGGCAAACAGCTCGTCCACCATCTCTTCATGCCAGGTTCCTTTCGGTTCGGGAGCCATAAAATTTTGAAGTTTTTCATGTACGTGATAGCGTATTTTTCGGCCTTTGGAGGCTTTCGTATCAACCTTCTTCTTCTTCTTTTGCTTCTGTTGCAGTTGCTTCAGTTGGGCGAATTTCATGCCAAGAAGAACAGGATCGTCTGTTATACATTGAGGAGATCGAATGAGCAATAATGCCAAATTTGGAATAAGAAGTCAGACACGCACCTGTGTCCGCCATCCTAGTCTCAATCAACTCCTTTAGCAATTGTTGATAATAATCTCCATCGTCAAAGATTTCCGCATCGTGATTTGACAAATGTGCGTCACCCTTTCCTTCACTGACTTCCTTTTCTTGGTCCTCTGCTTCGCTCTTTTCAGTTTCCCCCAAGCAGCGATAATCTGATCTCCTCAACTGAGTTCGCTTAATCAATCGATCCTTATCTCCCAGAATCTGTTTGATCTGGCTCAAAGTACTCTGGTTGATGGCTTTGAACTTTTTCTGGAGGGGTATCCCACTTGCTAATTGCACTTTATTGTTCCACTTGTCAATAGTTTTATCGCGGTAATCCTTGAACTCTCTATCGAGCGGTTCAATGTCTTGCCATATTGACTGGATAAGTACGGAGGGGTTGGTATGATCTCGTTTTCGCTTTCGCGGATTGGAAGCGGATTTAACAACTTCTGCAACATGTTCATTGTTGGCGATCAAGGCGGTTCGGAGGTCTAGAAGCTCGTCGACGAGGGTGACGAGCTCCTGGGATGCTGTGGCAATGCCATCTAGCACAGCAGTTTGTGATGTCTTGTCGGCGAGGAAGTCTTGGTAGACGTCAGGTTTTGGAAATCGGTTGGCGACAGCGACTGCTCGCTGAATGCGGATTCGGCCGTCAAGGAGCGAGTCCCATAGCGACTGTCAGGAAGAAGGTCAAAGTTCAGACATTTGCGAGCAGGGTATATACAGATAATGTTGCATACTCACAATCTGAGCTCGGACGTGTTGTCCCTTCTCTACATCGGCTTTTGCGGAGACCGACATGCTCTTGATAAGCTTTTTCTCTTCCACCTCCAGCTGTTCTAGCTCTTTTGCCAAGCGAGCCTCGGCCACGCCATTACTTTTGTCATCCTCTTCTTCTCCCTCTTCGTCCTCGTCCGTGTCATGACTATCGCTCTCGTCATATTGCATATCCTCCTCTTCGCCGTCCTCCTCATCCTCAGAAGGCTTTGCGATATCCATCGCATCCAATTCGGAACCTTCCTCGTCGCCTTCACTATCAAACTCTCCATCCACATCTTGGCTATCTAAAAACTCGCTCTCGTCTTCCTCTTCTTCCTCCTCTTCCTCGAACGCCTTCTTACGCGATACCTTACGTCCGGCGTACTTTGGATCTTCCAAGTCAATCCCTAATTGATTTCTTATCTTTCCCCGTCTGTGCAAAGGATGTGGTTAATTAGGAACAGCGGCATGTGTCCTCAGAACGCCATACTAACCCAACCGCGACGTAGTGCTCCGTTGCTGTTGCATCCTCGCCCTCGGCCTCACTATTTGACTCTGCCCCCAGTCCGATAGCATCTGCACTTGCCTTCTCCGGGTCAAAGTCGACCGGAGTTGTACTAGATATTTCATCAAGAAGACTTTCAAGCAGCGTCATCTTTAGCAGTTTTCAATATCTCAAGATCCCACCCCAAATCCAACTCGAACAAATCCAAAAAGAATTCAGTCACATGACAACATCATGTGATAAAGATGGCACAGTCATGATTGGCGGTTGTTGGTGTTGTTGCTTCAAAAAAAAGGTTTCGTCGAGTTGTCTCGAAGGCGGAAAGTCTTTTTTCAAAAGGAAAACCAACGCGGTTGTTGAACGTTCGTTCCTTTTCAACTTTCTTTTTCATCCCGGCCTCTGTCTCGACACCCTCCAAATGTGAGTTCTGTGGTGGAATTAGTGGAGGAGCCGCTTGCGTTTTTCATGTCACGCTGACCAACTACCTCACACTCGTGCAGAATTCAACAACAATGGCTGACGAAGATCACCACGAAGAGTTCGAGCACGCCGGGTCTGGGGCTTCCCTGACCTACCCTATGCAGGTACCGTCCCTTGCTAACGTGCTGATCTGCATCCAAACTTGAGTTGGTGACTTACTTTTGCGCCGTTGCAAACCAGTGCTCTGCCCTGCGTAAGAACGGTCACGTTGTGATCAAAGGTCGCCCTTGCAAGATTGTTGACATGTCGACCTCCAAGACCGGCAAGCACGGTCACGCCAAGGTAAATGTTACATGTTGAAACCGAAACAGGGACGTTGTCTCACCTGGTACTCTTTCCATTAGGTCCACCTGGTTGCCATTGACATCTTCACTGGCAAGAAGCTTGAGGACATCTCCCCCTCTACCCACAACATGGACGTCCCCAATGTCACCAGGACTGAGTTGCCCCTCTTGGACATTGACGATGGCTTCTTGTCCTTGATGAACGCTGATGGTAGCACCAAGGACGATGTGAAGCTTCCCGAGGGAGAGGTTGGCGAGAAGATGCAGGCGGAGTTCCACGATGGCAAGGAGCTCTTGGTGACCGTTGTTGCCGCTATGGGTGAAGAGCACGCGTTGTCTTTCAAGGAAGCCCCCAAGGGTGAGTACTCTAGACATCATTCAGATCAGCATGTAGGATACAGATACTGATCCTACTTTGTAGGCAACTAAGTGTTGAGTTCTGCCCACACGCCAGCTTTGAGGCTCGAGAAAGCGAATAGTTTCCTCCCTGTACCATAGTAGAGGCTTGTTAGTTTACTGTCCTTGATTCCTTGAGCAAGCTGCAAAACACGCCATTTGATTGTTTTGAATATATACATACACTACCAAGTATTGCTTTCCGCTTGTCTTGGGGTTTCTATGATGCAGACCGACAAAATGGGCACCTCTAACAAGATTACCTATGTACTGAACGGCCTTTTGCATATGATGGTTGTTCTACATAGTGGCGACGACATAACATTGTCGTGACCATTTGCTCATCTTCCAATGGGGCGGCGTTCCTCGTTACGAGTGTGGCTGTCAAATACCCCCCTTAGAATGTATTGAAAAGTAGCAGTATCGATGATTTTGCTTTTACTGCCTAATGTCTATCATTTGAGTATCTAACACCGCATCACTAAGATGTAAAACTTGTTTTCACATCCGTGTTCTCGCGCACACGGCTCATGACCGTACAGACGACTATGGCCCTGATGACGCCTACTGCCTCCCAGGAGATGAACCATCACCACCGGTACTTGATCTGATATCTACACAATCTACAGCTTGGATATACAGCTGGATCTACAGCTTGGAAGCCTTTATAAACTTCATATGTGTTCCACTTGCAATTATTTTCCCGCTATCCTTGGCACATATCACAGTTTTGGTGAACGCAAGGGTCCCTCCGGTCTTCACAATATCGGCAGATACAAGTACAACATCGCCTTCTCTAGCACTAGAGAGATATTGCGTGCTGAGATCCACGCTTGCTCCGGCATCTTTTCCCGCAGAAATTAAGGCCAACGATGTACAAAAGTCTACCATCTTTGACCAATCATGTAAGCAATACCTAACGTTGA
Source organism: Spizellomyces punctatus DAOM BR117 (assembly GCF_000182565.1). Taxonomy (NCBI): domain Eukaryota; kingdom Fungi; phylum Chytridiomycota; class Chytridiomycetes; order Spizellomycetales; family Spizellomycetaceae; genus Spizellomyces; species Spizellomyces punctatus. The sequence continues at coordinate 1,064,356 of NW_015971537.1, read as the reverse complement.
AGACCAAAGCACAAATGCTTACCAGAGCTATAGCTGCCCCATGAAGTGCACCAAAGTGGTTCAAAAGGTCCTTTGTAACGGTCACTTCAAATACAAGTTGGCCAGGACGTGCTTGAACCACCTTGAGTTTTCGAATTGTTTCAGTACCGTATCTCTCAGAGTCTCCACTTGAAAGTGTTGAGATGACATCTTGAATGCGGCCAACAAGTTCTACGTCGGATTCCGGCATAATGTCTTCGGCATTGCCAACAACAAACCGACAACGTCGATCAAGTAAGCTCGGGTTGACTGTGCCACCTGTGCCACTGGACGCTTGTCGTCCTCAGATCTGAAGCGCCTGCAGCGCGCAGCGCTCTCCGTGCACCCACAACCATGAGATTGTCTCTTCGTATTGCTATCCTTGTAGCTTTCATAGTACTGCTACTGGATATCCCATCGGTGCTAGCGGGGTCTGACTACTATGGGGTCCTTGGGGTGGATAGAAGCGCGACAAAGGTGAGTGATCTCTTGAAATTCCCCGACCACATGACGATTCTCATGATGCCCATCAAAAACAGCGTCAAATAAAAAAAGCATACAAGGAACTATCTAAAAAGTATCACCCAGACAAGAATCCTGGAGATAAGGATGCCGAGGCCAAATTTGTCGAACTAGCGCAAGGTACGAGGCAACTTTTACCGGATGCTTGCAAGCGCTTTATTCACATTGTGTACAATCACACTTGTCAGCATATGAGGTGTTGGCAGACGATGAGAAGAGACGAATATATGATCAATACGGAGAGGAAGGTCTCAAAGGAGGAGGTCATCAACAGTTCCACAATCCATTTGATATCTTTGCTCAGTATGTCGTCGTTCCGCAACGCTCTAACTCGAGTGACTCTTCGAATACAATTATAACGCTTTATATCCACAATGATAGATTTGCCGGATTTGGTGGAGGATTTGGTTTTGGGCACCGTGAGTGGAAATATTATGCATTGTAACCCACTTGTCACATCCGCTCAAAGCCTCTGAGCAGAGCATGCACAGCAGCGAAAGGGCCCAGAGGTAGCCATGAACTTGGAGGTGACCCTTGAGGAGCTGTTCTTGGGTACTACGATTGAGGTATGAAGGATATACTTGGGCTACGGGGAACATGGACTAACGATGACCAATTGCCTTTGTACAGGTTGAGATCAACAAACAAATCATCTGCCCAACTTGTCGGGGGTTGGGCGCGAAGCGTGCAGAAGATGTGGTGAAATGTACTGCCTGCAACGGGGCTGGTATCAGGATTGTGCGACAAATGTTGGGCCCGGGAATGTATCAGCAGATGCAAACGACGTAAGGACGGATCGACGATGCGTTGTCATGCGCTAGCAAGCTTTACTTAACGATATCTCTTTGTAACCAGATGTGATGCTTGTGGCGGTCGGGGTAAACTTGTAAAGAGCAAGTGTCCCGCATGCGAAGGGAACAAAGTAAAACGTGGGAGTCATCAGCTGACAGTAACTATCGAGAGGGGCATGTACGATGGGCAGCGAATCGTCATGGACCGAGAAGCAGACGAATCTCCTGACATGACCCCTGGTGACTTGATCTTCACCTTGAGTACACTGCCCCATCCAACGTTTACACGAAAGGGTGACAATCTGTACGTCAAGGAAGTCATCACATTAAAAGAAGCCCTTCTGGGCTTTGAGAAGAAACTAAAGCATTTAGATGGAAATGAGATCACGATACGAAGGGAGGGAATAACACAACCTGGTAGGCACAACACGTAATTATTGTTTCATGTCTCGCGAAGCTGACCCTTTGGGCAACCAGGATTTGTGCAAACGATCAAAGGCCAAGGAATGCCAACGCATGAATTCCCGAGCGAACGAGGATTCCTATACGTCGAGTATGGGGTAGTGTTGCCAGAGAAATTAACGGAGGCGCAGATCAGTCGTGAGTAGTTTTTTGATATGATGGTCTCTCATCACAATGATTCAGTGTCTTTGCTCTGTAGAGATCAGCAAGCTTTTCGACTCGTAGATTCTCTTGAGTTTCCCTGCGACACTTGTACACCACCCTCATACAGACATTCCTGGCGACAGCCCCTTCCCATCATATCTCAGAGACCTCTCCTTTTAATAAAATATATTTTTACATTTCAAGTATCTACAACATAATATGGACCGTCTGTCTTTCGAGCGCTCTTCAATAGGGCCCGCCCAGATGGTTCGTCCGTTTCCTTCTGTATCACATCTTCACGCCATTGAGTCCTTGTCGCGTTGTAATCTCTGACGAGCGAAACAAGTGGTTCCACGCCCTGGGTATCAACACTACGAATAGGATCGACCATAGCACAGAGGTCATTGATGTCGTGTGTGTACTTTTCCAGGTCGTCAGGCTTAATATTCAAACCCGCCAAGCGGGCCAAGTGAGCAACTTCGGTTTTGGTAAATATTGGCGGTTTGTTAATAGTAGATGATTTCAGAAATTCTCGCGGTGACCACGAAGGTGTCCTTGGCTATCCGAGCATATATGGTAGATATCAGCTCGCCGTCGTCCATTACTGTGAACCCTACAGCCTACTTACAATCGCAGGATGCAGGGCCTGCTGCGTCTTTGTGGACTCAGTACGTTGCAAAGGTAACCGAAATATTATCCTCTCTGCTCTGAGTCTGCAAAAGCGGCATACTTGTGATGGAGATGGTCGAAGAACCATGGCTTTCTTGGGGCGCCGAATTGCAGCAGAGAGCCTGGAAACTTGAAGATGCCCTAGTTAAGATCACGTGCTGAAGTTGCTACGCCTGTGCCATCCATTCCGTTGTCAAGCGAGGACCCTTAGTCATCTCGCCAACAAAGATCAGCAAGCTCATTGGAACACACAAATGTATAATAACCATGACTGGTCCCCCGCTATCTTCTTCTAAAAGGTTATGCCTTCATTGGCCACATTTGATGAAAGAGCTGCTGCCAGCCCTATGCCAAAGACCACAATACGGGTGGCGAACGACACGCACCTATAGCTCGCGCTCGGCCAAAGCAACTGTTTCCAAGCGCCGACCGTCCAAACCCACTGCTTCACCACCGCTCTTATCCGAAGACTTTTCACAACAAGAACAGCAATTTCGTACCGAATTCAACCATACTCAAAAGATTTACTGGTATCCGACACACCAGAGTCGTGCTCTTCGACAGCTTCAAAATGGAATACACCAGATAGACGTCGTAGTAGAGGTTCGAGATGCCCGAATACCGCTGACCAGCAAGAACCCAAAGTTTGATGAAATATTGGGCAGACGACCTAGACTGATCGTTTACAATAAGGCGGATTTGGCTAATCCTAATATGACAAAGGTAGTAGATCTGATAATGGCCGTCGAGTAGATCGTCGGGTCTGATGGGATAACTGAATGTGGCCTTATAGCCTATCGTAGACGCTTTTCGCCGACACGGCCGAGACCAAGTGGTATTTACGCAAGCGGACAAGGGGCTGCATGTCAAGCGGATTTTGGAGTGGGCATTAGGTGAGACGCAAAGAAGGAATCTATTTAATTGTAGTGAATGATTTCTTACGTTATGGTCGATCAAGAGAAATATAGGCAGAGTCCCGATCGATATCCGTTCCTATCAATGGTTGTTGTTGGCCTGCCCAATGTGGGCAAATCTTCCTTGATCAATGCACTCCGACGCGTGGGGGTAAAAAAAGGTCAGCAGTGGGCATCACTAAAATGGGCATATCATTAAGGGTGCTGATGGGTGATATAAATATAGGGAAAGTAAGCGCTGTTGGTCCACAGGCAGGTGTAACACAAACCATCCAGACGAGGGTCAAAATATACGACAACCCCCCAATCTACCTAGTCGACACTCCGGGGATATTTGATCCACACTTTACACATCCAATAGAAGGATTAAAGATAGCCTTGACCGGTATGCTGATGATTCTTACTACTTGTTCCATGCCCTTACCTACACTGTTTGCTTGTCCGAAGGTGCAACGAAAGATCGACTTACGGAGGAGGAGAACGTTGCGGACTATCTCCTGTTTCGGCTAAACAACTCTACACACAGAGAAAAGTGAGAATGCACCCGCATTCATTTGATGTATATGTTGTGTTAACCTGGTCCTTCTTGGACGCTGTTCACCAGATACCCGGCCATTCTTGGCCTTCCTGGTCCCTCTGATGATATTGCAAAGGTTCTCTCGCATATAGCGCGTCGAAACAAATTTAATCTTTCTGGTGCTTCGAATCGTGGAAGCCATCCCGATGCAGGTCATGTAGATTTACAAGGCTTTGCGCTGGCATTCGATGAAGAGGAATTAGCGGAATTTGGTCCCAAGAAGAATGGCACGGACCTGGACATCCAGCGGGCCGCAAAATATATGATAGGACTCTTTCGCGACGGAGCTTTTGGGCCTATGACCCTTGACGATTGTACACCCACAACACTAGATGACTGGTTAAAGGGTAGCTCTGCGGAGAGCGGCGTGGAGGCGCAATTGGAGGGTAGCGGGAGCCGATAGTGGAAGCGCATGTACTACTAATGTCGATGTGGTCAATTGATAATCATCCTCACCACGTATCGCATGCATACTATCACGCAGAGCAAGCACATTTAACATCTCAACATTTCAAGTTCTATTTACATTAGGATTGCGATAGATTATACGGGGTATATCGAAAGAGCCATTCTTCTTCAACCCAGACCTCCCCAGGGTCCACGAATGCGCCTGGCCAGTTGGATATCTTTCTGCATGACTGTAACACGCTTGGCGTGAATTGCGCACAAATTACTAGATGAACGCAATATTGGATCGATCAATCTGTATCAGTACAAGCCGGGCATTAAGTTCCAGGCAGCACCTGTTCAACTTACGCATCTTCAAATAAGTGAACCATGAAAGCCTCAGCGGCTTCCTGCAAAGCGAGAATAGCAGTAGCCTGCCAACGAGGTGGTTGACCTCCCGAATACTCCATGGTCGACAAGTCAGCAGAAACTTCTTTCACAAGACGAGCAAAGGGAAGCTTGCGAAGGAGCAACTCGGTAGATTTTTGATATTTCCTGATTTCACGAAGGGCAACGGTTCCCGGACGATAGCGATGGGGTCTGGGTGGAGGTGGCGGTGCTGTAAAGGGTGAAAAGAAGGTCCAGTGAGTTGAAAACTTCAAACGCTGGTAGCCGAGTGAATCAACTCACCCGTCCGTGAACTGGATTTTTTCGCCAATTTTCCCTTGGTCGCGGGAGTCCGTTTTACCGGAGCTTTGCTCCGAGTAGGAGTTTTGACGGGAGTCGTGCGAACCATCTAACATGTACTTTAGCAACTCTGGTCGACGGACGCTTGTCGATGTTAGATCAGATCTGACAACGCACCGTCGCGATCTACGCGTTTTGTCGCACACCAATGGGACCGTCTGTAGCCGCAAAGCGATAGACTTTTGGGCAAGACCGCAGATGGCAGACGTTACTGGACAACAGGGAGCTGTGATTTGACCCAGTTGGTGTGAGTGCGACAAGGAGTGAAATGTCCGTTCGCTGAACAGTAATTTGATCTGGATTTGGCAAACGCGTCCAACTGTTATATGATGACACATTGCACGGCGGGAGCATTTCCCCCATTTCTCCATCATAACCATCTTGTTCTTCTTGTGAAAGGTCATTATGCCAGGTACAGTGGATATACATGTAAAGACGCCCTCCATGCGTTCTTTGGCGCCTGGATGATAGCGTTCTCATTTTTACATGAATAGTCGACACCACGCATCCGGACAAAGTAGTTGTGAAGCACGGCGACAGTACTGCCGAAATCTATTACTATGGAGCAACTTTGACCAGCTGGAAGCCCAATGGATTGGAAAGAATCTTTGTGAGGTATCGACTCTGGACGAGACTTGCATCTGTGCTATGATGGTAGTTCGTAATTTCACTACTAACTGTACGGGATTGGTAGCAAGCAGGCCATTTTGAACGGAACAAAGGCAATTCGTGGTGGAATGTGCGTCTTGACGATGGCCTATCCTTCTGTATGACTGAGATGTGTGAAGAGTTGCTGACATGTCAAAATTCACAGTCCGCTAGTGTTCCCCCATTTTGGTACCATTCCTACATCGAAGCTTCCTCAGCATGGGTTCGCTCGTAATTCGCGGTATGTGCGCTCCTCTCTTCTCTTATCACGTCAATATTGGACTTTCTTTATTGAAATGACATTCACGTAGATGGGACTGGGTAGGAATCACCACTGATAATGCCTCAGAAACCACCGTGGAGCTGGGTAAGCAGGCCCTCACATGGGTCCGACTGGCTCCGACTGGGTCCGCTAATATTTTTCGACTTTCCTGATAGCTCTGAAACCGGACAATGTGCCTGCGAACCTGCGCGAATTGTGGCCTCATGGTAAGTTGGTCGGAGCACATTGCGCGTGATTTCGACTCCAACCTAATTTCTGGACTAGACTTTCGGCTTACGTACACCGTGACGCTCACCTCCAACACCCTGCGAACGGGCCTTGCCATCAAAAACCCTTCCAGCACCAGTTGGGATTTCACGACACTACTTCACACGTACTTCAAAGTGCAAGAAATTGCCACTGCAGCTGTCGTGGGATTGAATGGTTACCCGTACGTCGATAAGGTCGCCAATGGTGCTCAGGCGCAGGAAACGCGTGAACGCGTGACTATCGCTGGCGAAGTTGACAGAGTATATGAAGGAGTCAAGAATGATGCCATTACATTGCAAGGAACTGCCATTGGTGCAGGTATTGTTCTTCATAAAAGTAATTTTCCCGACGTGGGTAAGTGTCAGAATATGCTGAAGGCATCAATCGGGGAAAAAGATTTAACAGTTCTCGCCTCTACAAGTTGTTTGGAACCCGTGGGTCGACAAGGCAAAGAGTATGGCCGACTTTGGCGACGAGGAGGTAGGAACAGTACAATCCAACCAGGGAGAAATTCTTATACTAATGTTTTTGTCACAGTATCATAACATGATCTGTGTGGAGGTATATTGAAGAGCAGTAGTATCTTCTTCCTCTGATATAGCTGACCGTCGTACATTATTTTGGAAGGTCGGCTCCGTTGCGGCGATGATCAAGCTTGGGCCAGGTGATACCTGGGAAGGCTCTCAGACGCTGGTTGCCGTTTAAGGTCGCCCGGCGTCAGTCACTCGCGCCAAGAGATTGTTGTAGTCCTCCACATAGTAAATAGTCACGTTGCCCATCGTATGTAGAGACGTTGTTGTAGAAAGCTACGACTCACGTAGTGCATGTCATTGTTGGTTGTCCCATTTGACGTCTTCCTACACCGGTCACCATGGTTTTGGGTATCAGTTTGTAATCAATGTACAGCCGACTGCCACAAAATTAACTTCCGTTTGGCTCTAGGATATGCCATGGTGATGCATAATGAGAACCGGTTCGTCCATTTTGACCAAACCCATCCTCGTGTGTCGGAGGGTCATTCCACCAGATGTCCCCGGATGGTTCCGGAAACCGCCCACCATCCAGCAAAGATTGAGCGTGGAATGCGACAAGTTGCCGTCTGAAGGCATTACCGGCGCGTATGGCATGCTTCAGTATCCTGTGTTTATCATCCGTAGTTAGATGAGTTGTTTCCGCAGTAACATCAAGGGTTTTCAAGACCCGATTTTGATTGTAATCTGGTTCCAGAGTATCTTGATTATTCCGAGCAACTAATATAGCACTTGCGGGATAGCTCCATACCTCGTGGCAATCGCCATATCAACGAGTGTATCCTTCTTCTCACATCCACAAAAGAATCCCATCTACCCCATTTTTGCTGTACCTGCCCATCATATGCACCATCCGGTTCAGGGGAAGGAGTCTTTCTTTTTGGACCCTTCCTGGCTTGGTTAGCCACACCGGTTGGATGGGCGATCAGGCCTGTTGTGCCACCAGCTGCAGCCGGAGGTCTAATTTCATTGGTGCGATCAACTGGAGCAGCTCCTGCTTGCTTTCCCGCAAAGGCGTCGCCATCCGGTGGCATATGCGTATTGGGATCAGTATCCATGTCTTCACTCAAAGCTTGTTCCTCCTCATCTGAATCTTCAATAGCCTCGATATGTACTCCAACCAACCAATCCGATACTCTATTTGGTGTTTCTGTCTTCACTTGGTCTCGGGGGGATTCTTTTATATCCACAGGTGAGGCGTCTCGCAACGCAGAACGCTTCTGGATATACTCCTCCTGAGCTTTCTTCTTCATTGAGGTGACGTCCACTTTGCCCTCTTTGATTTCTTTCCAGCTTAATACTGGGGGCATCACTAGCACTGGTGCTGGGGAGGGCGACAACCTAGGAACTCGATGACGGTTGTATGGACGTATGGACGGGGATACAGACCTCCATTTTCGCTTGCGTCTTGACGTTGATACTTCACTTGAAGCGTCCGTCGCGGTATCTGAAATATTTACTTCCAACTGCGACGCCTCATCTTCTTCGTCGATGGAAATCTTCTTATCCATGCGATAGGGGTTCCCGAACATGTTTCTCTCCCGCTGTCTTGCAACATCGTCATCTTCGAAAGGGTCGCGTAGGCGTTGCTGTTTCGCCATACGGGGAGCATAGTTACCCATCTCAGAAATTGGCAACATGTGAAGGTGATCTGCAAGAGACATTCAGCTCTGGTCACACTACTATCAAAGTGAAGAAAACTCACCTTCATCCTCTTGCGAGGGTCGTTTCTGTTCTCTCTGACCTTGCACAGCATTCATAACAGAAGCCTTTATCTGTTGGAGTTTTGTAGCAAGTTGGTCCCGGGGAATGTCAACAATGTTGGGAATCTGGACGTTCTGAGACTCTGCATGTTGAGGATGGGATCGCTGATAGATCGTACGCGCAGGAATCGGTCAGTTTGAGTGGCGATACACTGGCCCTCGCGCAACCGACGGAGATTCGTGCTCTACTTACCAGTCGAGAAGCGGACCTGCGTTGCTGTACAATTTGTTGTACGGCTAGAGCTTCCGTTTTAGCCTTTGGATTTCGCAGTCAATGTTAAGGACGCACGTAATCCAAAACAAACCATGAAGTATTTGTTACCTTACGAACTGCTTCATGGGAAACGTGCTCAATGCCGACATGATAATCATGAACAACATCCTTTGGCCAGATATGCATCAAATTGATAGTTGCGAAAGCCTTTTTGAGAGGCTGTAGATAATGCATTAGCTCTCTTTCGTCACACCAGGAACGATCCTGCCTTCAACTGACCTCCCGGTAGTATATTGGAACAGAACGAATATAGTCTCCAATGTCACTGACAATGTCACTGATGATTCCACTGGGATTTTGTCGCCTCTTCAACATCACTGATAAGGATGACCGCGAGTGTCAATAATCGCATACTCTATCACCATATCTTCTTTCTTACAAAGTAGTCCGAATAGTTTTGGAAAATCGTATGGCATAATGTACAGGCTCACTGTTCTGCTGCTTCCACTGTACTTCAGCGTCCCAAATGGCTTGCCGAACCCAGGGGTGCTGTCACTATTTTGAACAAACAACTACTTGCTATCAGTGCCATGCCCACTGATTAGTCGGCTGCTAAGTTCCACGCCTACCGTCCAGCTGGGTTGCCCCGGCTGCTGCATCAATTCTCGCACAATAGCGCTCTTCTGATCAATACTAAATCGATCTACTGGAAACCCTTCGGGAATCGGATATACGTCGTCACGCTTTGTAAAGTATATTTTCGGTTGCGCAGACCGAGGTGGCTAAATCGAAAGAGGCTGTCCAACGATCTAATCCGTAGTTTAGGTGAAAGCCAAGCGACTTACGATATTGAAAAGTTTCGATGCGTCGTCGGCTCCGCTGCCAGGAATCCAATAGGACTCGGGGATTGGAAAGTGATGTGTAGACCCTTTGTTCGAGTACACAATCAACTTTTCCTCCGGTGGACCTGGCTGCTCAGGAGTTGATATCCACTTGCACGTGTCTGCAGCAAACCATGTTAGTGATAACAACTGGTAACGTCTATCGTTCGGGGAGAGCAGACCCCATACCAGGATGTTCGACCAGTCGCACGATAACTCCTTCAATGTTGCAAACAGGAGCGTATGGATGGACACCCGGATGCCCATTTGGGCGCATGCAGTTATCGATGCATTGGAGAAGGTACCTAACGTTAGGAATCTGCCACCATTGTCCTACATGGAGGTGAAGTATATATGTATAGATTTTATAGTGCTGATTGTAGCGCAGTAGCTTACCGCCCATATCATTGCTCAGCTTGTTTACTTGTTCCTTATTCGGGCCGACTTCATCGGTCAACCACAATGTGTATAAGCGTTGGTCCCATCTATATGGTTCAGCATACAATTTGCTTCCAGGTGTTCGAAGTCGCGGAATGTTCAGCTTTTCACAAACATCAAACAATTGGAATTTCAGCTTTCATGCAAGGTATCTTTACAAGCGCGGCAAGTGAACCTCACATCGTCCGATACGACCCAACTATCCTCGGACTGTTCCATGAAGCCCGAACCATCCGTGAACCAGAACATTGTGGTCGTCTCCAAGTCCGCAGGATATCGACCCTAAAAACATGGGGCAGGGATCCACCATGAGCGTCCATGTAACGATTCTAATTCGATTGTCCTCAGCACTACATACACGCCCAATGTTATCAAAGCTATTTCTCCTGCGGTAATTGTCCAAATAGTCAAAAGTTCCCGCAAAAGCTGCTCCGGCTGTAGACAAGTCGGTAGCTTTCAGAATTTTCAGCTCCTGCAACAACATCTGATCGTTATCGGTATCAAGAAGGGTCTAAGATGATCGTTTAGTATCATTTTGGATCATGATTTGCTCTGCAGTAACAGGACTATTGACGGACAGCCTCAGACGCTGGCAAGATGACAAGGTACCTTATAATAAGGCTCTTCATAGGCAACCAGCATGTATCTATTGTCTTTGCGGCTAGAAGACGCATGTTCCCACTAATAAAGGCAGCGGACGATGGAGGAGCGAGTAACAGATGAGCTTTTGGACAGTGCAGCAAAGCTTGGAGATCTTGAACGGCTGTCATCCGTTCAGAACCAAATTGCGGACCTTGAAAAAGTGTTCAATGGCGGCCTTTGCACTTTCCAGGAAAGTGAGATTTTCCGAAAATAACCGGTTCATTGACGCACTCGTATCGACAACGAATACGAAAATCATGGTGACGAGGAATCCAGACTCTCCCTCCACCAATTCAAACCTGGAGGCCGACCTCGTCTCGAGTTCTACGACAGCATCACTACCTGTCGCACAGTACAAATCGTAAAGAGTGCGCCGTGAATTCTCTCAACAAAAACGAGTAGATGTCGAGATTGAAAACCGTTATAAAAAAATAAACGCGGTAAAAGCAAGGCCAGTTGGAAAGCCCGATCAATTCCACCGCGCCGGTAATTAATGGGCTAAACGCCCCCCCAAATCCCATTGGAAATTCGTCACCAGCGCTTCGCTCAGCCCCCTTGCATCCGATAACAACTTTTTAGAAAGCATCTCATCTAGCAACGACTTGTCTTTTACCTCGCGCCTTCTCACACAGAACAAGAATTACACCGGGAAGTCACTTCCACCCTCTCCTGTGTAGACAAGCACACCTTTCGGACCTCTTGATCGACGGGGAGGACATATCGCTCCAGACTCTGGTACCAGTGCAAAAACGCGTACACCGTACTCCATCTCCGACAAAGGTTGTGTGCGTGAATACCCGTTGAAACCATGTCAAAGCAACTGGGAAAGAGCCTTCTTCGCTCAGCGTAAGTGAACAGATATGGTTTCGCAGTCGCTGGTACATTCGTAAGGACTCGTGTGGGTGACGTATCGTTGACGGGCTGGTATGACATTGTAGAAAAAACTATACCAAAGGGTATTCGGATATTCAGATCAAAGTCCGGTAAGACATCTCATAACAACGCCGTCTATGATGCGTTCTAACCAACCCATCCTTGTGTATCAGGCAAGCAACATCAAATGATCCGGTTAGTAAACTCACTCATGTCCCCTTCTCCTGCTAAAGTCCCATTGACTCTGACTTGAATTGCAATTGGATGCTAGTGGGGTCCTTCAGGGTCGTTGATGGCGGAGATATCTCAGGCCACGTTCAACCAGTACGTGCATCCATTTGCTATCATTCCATAATAAATGAGTATCCTTGACCCTCTTTTTACCCCAGTCGAGATTTTCTAGAAATTATGGAGATGATTGACAAACGACTTAATGACCACGGAAAGAACTGGAGACATGTATTCAAGGTACGCATTTGCTAAAGGTTACTGGAGGCGGATGATATATGTAACATTATTGCCGTAATAGGCTCTGACACTATTGGACTATCTGCTGCACACCGGTTCTGAGGCAGTCATTGCGTATGCTCGGGAAAATCTTTATGTTATAAAAACATTGAAAGAATTTCAGTACATCGACGACGACGGGAAAGACCAAGGAGCCAATGGTATGCGTCTCATAGGTCATTTTCCGAGTAAATGACTCATGTTTGGTTGCGCTTTTCGACAGTTCGACAAAAAAGTAAAGATATTACAGCCCTGTTAGCTGATGAGTCCCGTTTGCGAGAAGCACGCCAGACGAGAATGGATATGCGTGGCAGAATGACCGCAGGCGATGGGTTTGGCGCTCCGAGTGCAGGGATAAATCAGGGAGGTTCCTATTATAACGAGGACCGTGAATTGCAAAAAGCTCTTGAAGAGAGCAGACGTACAGCCCAACAAGATGAAAGTCGTCGAAAAGCGTTGGACAATGAGTATGGTGTCAAGTGCTCGCTTTGCAACGATTGTCTCGTCACGTTTTTAATCCTAAATATAGGGAGGAAGAACTGCAAAAAGCACTTGAACTGAGCGAAAAGGAAGCTATTGAGAGGCGAATGCGCGAACGGGATCAAGCAATGCAGAACCAGCCAACGGGAGACTCTGCGAAAAAGGACGACATCATCGACTTTTTCGGGGGTCTTGAAGACACTACTCCGACTAATCCTTATGCGCAGCAACAGCAAAGTGGCGGCTACGACCCATTTGCTGGATTTGGCGGTACCGATCCCTTCGCCCAGCAGCAACAGCAATTCCAACAACAATATCTTTTGCAGCAGCAGCAGCAATTGCAATTGCAGCAGCAGTTGGCCCAGCAGCAGCAACAGCAGCAGCTCGCGCAACAACAGTTTATGCAACAACAGTCTAATCCTTTTGGCAGCAATCCATTCGGAGGTGCTGCACCCAACTCAGCTCCGGTTCAGCAACAGCTTACCGGAGACAATAATGCCCTTGCTAGGGGAAGGTAATTACAATGACAAGGACAATAAAAATTGCTTCTACCGACTGCGGAAAGCTAAAGGGTTTTCTCGTAGCGGTCCCATCGACCCGTTTGCAAGTCTCGCAGCAAGTCGCTCAAACACGTAGGTGAAATGACGCTGTATTTGGTCAAACATTTATATTGAACGACACATTATCTACTAGCAATGCTCAAAACCAAGGGGCAAGTGCAGCAGGCGGCCAGTTTAGCCCATTTGGCGGCAACGCGACTAGCAGTGGTGATCCTTTTGCGGCAATGGGAGGATCCAATCTACAGGTGCGTATAGCGGCATAGCCCCTGTTTGCACGAGGCACGTCCTTCATTATTAAGTATTTCGCGTCAGGGCATCGCTGCGCATTCGACTGGAGGCGGATATGGAGGTCAGGGAGTCGGATCTCACTCTACGGGCGGTGGTTTTGGATCTGGAGTTTCTGCGCACAACACTGGTGGCGGTTTCGGAGGCATTGGGGTCGCGTCTCATTCGACCGGCGGCTTTGGTGGTGTAGCATCACACTCTACGGGCGGGTATGGAGGTATGGGGCAAGCGAGCAGTCAGGTGAGTTATATTTCAGTCGATCCCCCTGCAGCCACATGGCAAACAGCTAATACAGCCTTCTCCAGCCTATTTCACAACACAACACTGGTGGAGGCTTTGGAATGGCAAGTCAAAATACAGGCAGCGGTTTCGGCACACCAAACAAGTCAGCATCGGACCTTGTCAATCTGGATGCCAACAGCCTCGCCAGTGGAAGAGCATCAACCGGCGCATTTGGAGCACCTGCGGCGAAGAACCCATTCCAAACCGGAGGTCAACAAGGTAATAAGTATCAGTGGGAAACACCAAAGCCTACTCAACCGACGTTGGCCCAACTGGCGGGACAAAACGCGTTTGGTGGGTCTCCAGCTGGTAACGCATTTGGCAATCAACAAGCGGGTGGAGCGTATGGACAGAATGCGTTCCCCGGAAACATGGGTGCAAATCCCCTTGGTCAACAAGGAATGGCGGGGATGCAGCAGGGAGGGTTTAATCAACAACAACCATTTGGGGCGATGGGAACGGGGCAAGGGGGTTTCCAGCAGCAGCAGCCCGGATTCAATCAGTTTGGAGCGCAGCAGCAGGCAGGCGCCATGGGATCGGGTGGACCCTTCTTCTAACATCATGATTTATTACGTATGGTTTTATAAATTGAATTTTCGTGCTGTTATTCACATTCAACGCAAGCATATGCTCAGTCTTAAGGGAAAATCCAACTGGGAAACGGAAGGCGAGAGTGCCCCTGCTTAAATGCTATGACGCATCGCAGTCTCCGTCTATCCGTGACATGTGATTTTCGCCATGTGCCAGCTGGTCTTTTTGGCCAGTCGCTCTCCTGAACTCGTTCTACTGAGATCCGACTCCATTTTCCTCATGGTGAATGCCGTGTCTCATGCATCCCAAACAGGGCGCTAGGGGCACACGACGGGCGATCCACTCCTTTTTACTTTGAGCGAACCTTCCCACAGTTTGACGCCCGACGTCCCCGGGATACTTAAATTATATCAACGTTTCCAGTTCCAAATCATGTGTCTCGGCGTCAGGTTAATGTAACCGTACCCTTTGATTCCAACTTTCGACACGCGGCGTCCTGGGCCACTCAGCTGTATATAAACCTACCTTACTCTAACAGTTGCGTATTTCAATTCTATTTCAATTCCGAATCCAGTTGTTCCAGAGTTCTATTCCGAACCTCGACACAAGTGGTCCCCCGGCATCAAAAATCATGCGAACTGGTCCAGTTAGTGCACATTAGAGAAGATCACCACGTGACTACACGTGAACATGGCAGCTTTCAGACAGGATATCACGTGTTGTTCTTCACTAATGTGCACTAAAGTACTCCGCAAATCCAATCCTCATCGTTCCTTTAACGTACCTTTGAACTCCACACACAGAGCGGCGTCTGCCGAGTACTCAGGTCTATACAGACGTACGTTTCTATTCCAACACCGACACAAGTGTCCCCGGGCATCAAAAATTACGTGAACTTGTATTCCTCAAATTCCAATCCACGTTGTCCAGCGTTCTCATCATTCTTCCACGTACCTTTGTCCGGGGGTCTCAAACTTTACGTGCGCTCACTTTTCAATTCCAATTCCACAGTCTCCAGCGTTCTCATCATTCTTCAACGTACCTTGGTCTGGGGCTCTCAAACGCGCTTACGTTTCAATTACAAATCCAGTCTCCCGGCGTTCTCAGCGTTACGTTAACTACCTTTGTCCTGGGCCCATTTCAATTCCACATCCATAGGGGCCCAGCGTTCTCAGCGATACTTTACGTACCTTTGTGTTTCACATACAGCGTCCACCGGGTACTCAGTTCATATAGGCATACCTTTCTATTTCAAAGTCGGCACACAGTCTGCATTCCAGAGAAGTACGGACATCGCGGCGGATGTTCCTAGGATTCCACATGAGGGTCACCGGAAAGAGGGAGCACTTATCTTTATGTGAACTTTGCAGTATATCGACATGTCACACTGATGGCTGAAATCCAAACGTTGCGATCTATTCCGCAATCTCTTCCGGTCTTGAACTGAATGTGGACACCATCCAATCACTTGGTTCATCACCTGTGTAGACATCCCATTCGAGCCTTGTCTTGATTTTCCACGCCTTATCCAAATGTTTGGGAACTTCATTTGATCTTCATCGCTCACATTCCAGACGGAATCGAAGGGCCCGTGTTGCGTTCCAACTAGCCGCTGGAAGATTAACGGATGTGTATCGCCTATGCCTTGTAATCAAGCTTGCGGTACGCGGACCGTGTGGAAATGCGGCTCTGGTCAGATAGCTCTAGTATTTGAGGAAGCGAGAATTTGTTAGCAAATGACGTTTCGGTCCCATAGTACTGCAACGCTTCTGTATACCTCAAAGTGGCAGACGCTGGCTAGATCTGACATAGGTATGAAGCCTACATACATATCATTGATATGTAGGCGGCCATATGTCATCGCTCAGAACCGACGTGCGCAGTAACGCAGTAGTCTGATTGGCAAACGTTGAGGCTTCTGCAGCGGTGCTATGCGCCTAGCATTGAGAGGACATGAGAGAATTAGCAACGTTTACCCACGAAACTCCCATAGCACTTCAAGATTGTTGCATACCTGTCATTGAAATTCTTAGAGACGATGCTAGCACTGCGAACCGTGGCCGAACATTGCTTTGATCGTGCCTCAGGATAGAGCATACACGCGTAGACGACAACTGCAGTCCAGAACCAACGGGTGCCAGCACGCCGTAGTGGGAATGGGTCGATGGCAACTGCCGGAAGTTGCGTTTGGGGAAGAGTGGATAAGTAGGGGGAGGGCAGAAACCACCCTCCTTTTATAGACGAAATGGGGGCCACGCTGATTGCTGCGCATGTCTTCAGATGTTCCAGCCAGGGGGAGCGTATTATTGGTCGCCTGCCCGATGAACGTTCTCCTCGCCTCCTGGAGAACGCGGGGAAGTCCCCCTTGGAACAAAAGCAGATTATTTAAGCGGATGGCACGTGAGTCGTAAACGATGACTGAATGGACCACCGCACACAACAAAACCAACAGGCAAAAGGATGATCTCATGGCAACCTCTGCTCGGCACTTGTCGACGAGTCTCCCAATCACAATGTGTCCGTGTCGGTTCAGTTGACATCCGAAGGGATCGAATTCGTCGCATATCTCAAATGCTCACGACTCGTTGGGATCATCAAAAGTCACCATATGATGTTTTGCATGTTGCGCGGGGAGCTTCATTGAAAGACATTAAATCACAGTATTACAAGGTAAAATGCCAATTGGTATAGGAAGAAGTGAAGTCTATGCATCATCTCATGTTCGCGCATGCTTGTTTGCCATTTGCGTATTTTATTACGATGCAAGTCGAATCTGCAATTACAGTTTGGTTCAGTGGATTTACAGGACAAGCGGTAACCCTGCTTTTGTTTTCTGCAGCTTTCTATGGAATATCACCCGGACCGTACCATCTCCAAGCCTTTAGAAGAACGGACACAATGTAATCAGACCTACATTCTCGTGCAAAATGCATACGCCATATTGTCCGATCCTCGTAAACGTGCCGAATACGACTATATCCTCGCGACCCGTATTGCACCCGTCGTGTCCTACACCCGAGCGCCAACTACTGCTGCCGGTCAGCCGCAGGCTTTCTGGGGCGACGGACAGACTCCAACCAACATTGGCAAAATCATGACTCCGTGGGTCATCGGACTGGGAGCAGTATGGTTGGTTGGCACTGTGTTATCAATGTATGTGTCAGAGCAGCAAAGCCAATCTGAGGTAGAGGCGTGGCAGGTATGTTGATGTGTAGCACCCGCTTCCAGTTCACGGCGACTTAATTCCCACCCTAGGAGTATATAAAGGCAAGAGAGCAGGAGGGTTTAGCGGATGTGCTTGGCTATACTCGAAAGTGAAGTATGGTGCATGGTCCAAATGTACATAGAGCGATGGGGCTTTTGCCTGTTTCCGACAATAATAATGTTTTCTATAACCAACAGGTAGCCATGACTGAGATGGCCGCTTTATTGCTTCCACGGACAAGATATGACATCTCCAATGATAGTGCCAAGCCAAATAGCGAGACTCGCACGATAGGGTGGATGTAGTAAGTATTCCCACATTGTCCCGTTAGCAAAACCACGACGAAAGGCCTTGCAACTCTAGTAGTGGGGTGGACACACTTGCCAAAGAGTCAACCACAGACTGCCAACAGCACAAATATGAAACGAATCGCGTTGGCAGGCTGGAGCAGACTTCATCGTCATCGCCGAGTGGAATCTGACATGTGTTCCAACAGTTTTGAACACGCAAACTCGGGGAGGAGAAGAAAGAACGAGCTCTTTTATTGACCAAGAGGATGGTGGCGTAGTCACCATTTTGTTGCCATGAAACAACACGTCAGGCGTAAGCTCGACGATCGCCCTCGCCCTTCCTTCGTCAAACTTCTTTTGACCTTGCTATCACTCCCATTCACTGCCATCACTTGGACCTGCATACAGTAGCCGCTCACTTTCAACGAAGCCGTCGCTCCACCATGTTTCCTCGTGGGGTTGCGGTGGGGATGACGCGTCGACTTGTGCACATCATCTGCCTTGTAGTGCTTCTCTTTGCAAAAGACATTGTGATGGTCAAACACGGGGATTTCAAGACATGCCAGCAAAGTGGTTTCTGCGTGAGGCAGAGTGCTTTTGCGGATCTAGTTGATAAAGTTCCCAGTTTTGGGTCTCAGTATGAACTCCTCCCAGATTCCCTTAAAATAGACGAAGGGAAAGGTGTTGTCACGGCACACTTGCTGGACCAAAAACAAAAGACCCCTTTCATATTCGAATTGTTTTTGCTGGAGCACGACACTGCTCGAGTGCGAATCAAGGAAGCTCCTCCCATAAAGCCGCGCTATGAACTCCTTGGTGACCTCGCCCTTGCATCATCACTGCCTGCTTCGGTCCCTATTGCCAAAGTGAATCGTACTTCGACTGGAGAGGAAATAGCTGTTCATTTTGGGGTATCCGGGAAGAATCTGTTGGTCCTACATGCCAGACCATTTAGATTTGAATTGTCTGTGAACGGGGTGCCTGCAGTGTCGTTCAACGATAAGGGATACTTGTACTACGAACATTCCCGAAGCAAGGAGAGTACACCAGCATTGGAGAACCAGGCAGCTAGCGCTGCGGATGGGAATGTGCCAGTTGAAGAAGGAGCAAATAAAGATGATGAGATTACGAAATTGCAGGAGGCACTCAACAAAGATCTGTGGGAAGAGACTTTCAACGGAAAAACGGACTCCAAGCCGAATGGTTGGTAATGACGATGGCGGTGTATCTGTGACTATGTGTATAACATACTCATTTGACCCTTAGGTCCTGCATCCATCGGATTCGACGTGTCGTTCCCGGGATCCAGTAATGTTTATGGGCTTCCGCAACACGCCTCCACATTTTCTTTGAAGACAACGCGGTAAGAAGGATTCGGCAACATCTCGCATCAACCGATACATGGCTTACTTGCATATCCGCCGCATTTTTCTGCAGAGGGGAGAACAGGGAATACGATCAACCATATCGCCTGTACAACCTTGATGTCTTTGAGTACATCTTGGACAGTCCCATGGCGTTGTATGGATCTATCCCATTTATGATGTCCCACAAGAAAGGCGTTTCTTCTGGCGTCTTCTGGTTAAATTCCGCTGAAATGTGGATCGACGTCGAAAAGTCGAAGGGAACAGGCACTTTGGTGAGCTCTTGTAACTGGGAACCTACAGCTTTGTAACTTCTAACAGTTACATTAAAGTCAAAGCTCGCTAGTTATATTCCATTTGCAACGTCCAAAGAGACAAGTGCTACTACCACTTCCACACATTGGATGGCCGAGTCCGGGGTCTTGGACGTCTTTGTGTTCGTGGGATCGACACCAAATGATATCTTTGACTCCTTCACTGCCATTACTGGGCGCCCAGCGATGCCACAGCATTTTGCCACGGCTTATCACCAATGCCGATGGAACTACATGGATGAGCAGGATGTTGCAGATGTCAACGCAGGATTTGAAAAGCATGACATCCCGTATGATGTTCTGTGGTTGGATATCGAACACACCGATGGCAAAAAGTACTTCACGTGGGACAAAACAAAATTCCCGAATCCGGAAACCATGCAAAACAATCTAGCTGGCACAGGCCGGAAGATGGTCACCATCATCGACCCTCATATCAAGCGCGATGATGGCTACTACGTTACCAAAGAAGCCAGAGAAAAGGGCCTGTTCATCAAGGACAAGGATGGAAACGAATTCGACGGATGGTGCTGGCCAGGTTGGTTTTTCACTAAAGTAGATATCGTTTTACAGCCTGAGTGACATTTCCTTTTCAGGCAGTTCCAGTTGGATTGATTACACCGACCCAGCTGCCCGACAGTACTGGGCGGAAAAGTTTCAGTTTTCAGAGTACAAGGGCTCTACTCCCAGTCTCTACACCTGGAATGACATGAATGAACCCTCCGTCTTTACAGGTCCGGAAACTACCATGCCAAAGGACGCATTGCATCATGGGGGGATAGAACATCGTGATGTGCACAATGTTTACGGTACTCTGCTACATCGGTCAACATATGAGGGGCATTTACTGCGGTCGAAAAATGAAGATCGTCCTTTTGTTTTATCTCGGGCCTTCTTTGCCGGAACCCAGAGATATGGCGCAATCTGGACTGGTGACAATACAGCGGAGTGGGGCCATCTGGCTGCCTCTGTGCCGATGATACTTTCCATTGGTGTGGCGGGAGTAGTCTTTAGCGGAGGTATGGTGCGGTGATGCCACGGCGCTCTGCGATGACTATGAATACTGACTAGGACGGAAACTTTAGCTGATGTCGGTGGCTTCTTTGGAAACCCTGAACCTGACTTGCTTCTCCGCTGGTACCAGGTTGCAGCATTCCAACCTTTCTTCCGCGCGCATGCACACATTGATACGAAGCGCCGTGAGCCTTGGCTTTTCGGTGAGCCGTATACAAGTCTGATCCGTGAAGCCATCCGACAACGGTACAGGATTATGCCGTATTTGTACACGTTATTCTGGCAATCGACGCAGAACGGATCTCCGATTATGCGGTATGTGGCCTCCTCTAGGTTCGCTGTAACGGACGCTTTGCTGACAGGTGCTGTCTCAGGCCCATGGTATCTGAATTTCCTGAGGATGAAAATACTTTCGGAATGGGCGACCAGTTCATGCTGGGAAAAGGGCTTTTGATAAAACCCGTTGTGCAGAAAGACCAAAGTAGTGTCGACGTATATCTGCCAAAGCTCGCGGTTTGGTATGATTACACATCGTTGGGAAAAGTTGCCCCATCAGCCGCCGGAGTTCTGAATGTCAAGACACCACTGGAAAAAATTCCTGTGCTTTTGCGAGGAGGAACCATACTTCCCAGACGCGAGCGAATCCGGCGTGCGTCTAACCTCATGTTGCACGATCCCTACACGCTACTGGTTGCGCTTGACCACAAGGTACGCTGAGAACATCACTCGCTCACAATTCTTTAGGCCAAGTCTGACTTGACTTTCAATAAACCGTATAGGGCGAGGCAACTGGCACTATATATGCTGACGATGGACACAGTTTCCGTTTCAGAGAGGGCAAGTATGTATTGAGCGAGCTCTCGTACTCCAGCGGAACTTTATCAGCGCGTGGGGTTCGACTTGGCAATGATGCCAAACTGTCCGATGCCGATGTAGATGCACTCAGTGCGCGTGTGGAGAGATTGATTATTACTGGACTGTCAGCCTTACCCAAGAAAGTGGAATTGGATGGTAGACAGCTAGAGTTTACCGGGGAGAAGGTAGACGGAGATGTTTATAAGATAGTGGTAAAGGACCCGAAGGCTTGGGTGGGACGAGATTGGAAAATTCATGTGGAGTGAAAGGGCTTTACGCAGAAATTATGTAGGACTTTCAACTGTAGGTAGTGGAAACAGAACCACAGCTTGTGGAACGAGTGCAGGTTCATCACGTGCTACTTTGTTGCTATGGCAATCTTCACCCTCAGATCGCTTGCATGCTTGCTCCAGATTGAGTTTGGCTGTTCTTACAACGAGCAAATGGCGAGTTCACGAACGTCATTGTGGGGAAGAACTTTGGTGTGTCATCGCCATCTTGTGCGTCAACATCAGAGTTCTGCTTCAAGATGTGCGCTGCGAAGGTGGTCATCTTCACAAGCAACGGCATTGGCCGAGCCCTCTGATAATTCCACACAACAGCATCAGAGCAAGCAGTCTTCTCCCCTACCTCCCACCTCAACTATACCCAGCACGCCGCGCCAGTCCGACCTTGGGAATCGAAAAGTCTCCTCTATAGGCCCTTCTGTAAAAGCGAAGTCATCCTCCTTCCCTCTACCTGTTCTTTTTGATAAAAAAGCATCCTCTCTCGCGGCCGAAATCGCTGAATATCCCTGGCTTCTCAGCATTTCTCCTTCCAGACGTGCTCGTCCCACATTTTGGTCAGCTCTGAGAGACAAGCACTTTCTGACTGTTGGAACTGCCCGTGCGCGGAAACATCTTAATCATCCCACGTACGACTTCCCAGACCAATTTTGTGAAGATGTTTCCATCGTAACGGAGGAGCTTTTCAAGGCATTATCTGCTCCTGACCGAGCAGGCGACGAAGAGTCTTTGAGAACCGTGATGGTAAAGGCCGTAGCGGATCGATTCGCAGCAGGGTATAGGACATTATTAAGTCAAGGGAAGCGGGTGGAATTCTTGTTGAATGGGAAGCCAAAGATAACTGTAACTGGACTGCACTTTACATATGGACCATACCCAGCACCAACTTCCGGGTACGTCGCCCAACAGTGGTGGAGTTTGATCGAGCTGGTCATACCCGAGGAAGATTCAACGTTCAGTTCACATCCGCGACAGAAGGAAATTATGCAGCGAGCTATGGACGATGGAGTGTTCTTCAAGGTGGATGTCAGAGTAGATTTGGACGTGGAGTTTGTGGTGACAGATGTGAAGAGTGATATGCCATTAATTAGGGATAGGAGACGACGGGTCGAATTACAGTTCATCAGCCCGCATTTTACACCATGGGACGAAGTTTTCGAGTTGGATGCCGCAGGGGAATGGAAGCTGAGATGGCAATGGAGGATAAGTGATGTCGACTGGATTGTCGAGAGTATGATGCCAAAGGTGGAGCCAAAACATAAGATAGACTGGAGAGCTGAAAAGGATGCTTAGGGCTACCCGTAGGGCTTGGTGCTGAGGTGGCTCTACTTTTCGCCATCATGGCGGGTATAGATGTAGATAATTGTACGGCATATTTACGATATGAAAGATTTTCCAGTTCATTTTCAACCCCTAACGCTGGCCCAATCACGTCACTGTACCAAACATCGCCTCCTTGCCGAGAAGTGAGACGTACCTCCGGAGAATTTGGGGATGACCTATTCGGCAGGGAGATAGGCCCCTCTGGGTAGTCAACAGGATAATTTCCTAAAGGGGATAACGATGAAATCATTTGTTATTTGTTGTTATGTTTGTATTAAACCTTCCACGGTGTCTGCCCAACTTTGTTACGAACGCAATTTGTTATTCTCATTAATATCGAAACCATAGAGCCGGCCGTGCCCCGACACTGTTATCGACGAGTAACGTCATATGTTGTTATTGAGGGTCAAGGGTCACAAGGGGCTTCCACCACGTGCAAAACCGCGGGATGCTCTGCAGCTAGAGGGGGGTCACCCTCCCCTCGTTATCTGGTCTATAAAGGCCGCAAGCCTCCAACGACCCCCGCAGGTCCAAAAGTATTAAAAAAAGAAGCTGCTCAAAGACCGATCCCAGCCGTTTATAATTTGGCCCAAACTCCGCGCTTGCGTCTGCGCGTTCCGATATAACTACAACTCCTACGTGTTGGTACTCTCGAACACTTTTTTGTCTCTCGCCATGGACGTTGCCTCTGCAACCAATGTCCCAAATGCGCCTACGACATTGTCAAAGGAGGAGTCCGTCCTTGTAAGTAAAAACAGACTGGCGACTCTATACTAAAGGGGCGAATGCTGGAGACGGTGGAGTGCATGCGTTGCAAGCCACTATGTTCACCGCGTTGTCATCTGTCGCCAGATGTCGCGTCTCACTGCCGGTTTTCGTTTTTTTGTTACCTTGTTTGCTGACTGTTTGTGCTCATGCCTCCTTGCATGTCTCATTCTAGAGAGCAGAATTGCTATGGATGCTCGAAACTCAAGCCCCACCGCTGGTCGCAGAAGTTGGAACCATCATTAAGGTAATTGTCCTATTCATTGCTATCACTGCAACGGCGGAAAGATGGAAACATGGTCTCGTTTCGGCAATCTGACGTAGCCATTTTGTCTTTTCTTAGACCGGCTTGGCGTGCTGCACTCCCAGTTCCGCCGACGCAGGTACTATTTCATTATGCATCAATGTCCTTCATTTCCCTTCCCTAAGTCTCAGGTTAAATAGGACCAAATCAGCGGTCGACCGCCTCTGCAACGCTAGCAGTAACATCAGCAAAGTACGAGGAAAGCTACTCACTGGTTACATGTCTTCTGTGGCTAACATTGTATTTTGTAGTAGCGACTTGTTGAAGGGATTCGTTACAATAGATGGGACCGCCATCGTTAAAGGGGTGCGATATCCTCAGTGACGTAATCGATTTGTCATTTTGGTCCCAAAAGCTGACAGTTTTGTTTATATAGGAGCTCACGCTAAAACTGCCACATTACAATCGAGGGAATGTAATAAAATTAACGATAAATTCAGCCAACCCACCCGTCCTGCACCAGGTGCGTCGATGCTCGTCCAGCGCTATCCATAATGTATCGCCTAATGCATGGGCGTTTGGAAGGTCCAAACAGCCCGCAACTACCTACTGTTAGCTCTTGAGGCTTTCGAGTCACAACCAAATGCAGCGCATGATCGAGACAGCCTTATGCAGGTATGCTCGAGAATGGCGAGCATTATTCGTACTCTCCAGCTTATGCGTCTTTTCCATCATGTAATAGCTGTTGAACCGTGTGTCAGCCATTGTCAAGAAAGCCAAAGCTGCGCTCGTTCGAATCGATGAGTCAGATATCTTTCCAAATAAGGAGTGTGATATCAAGGTATACTATCGCCGTCGTTCCAACTTTATATTTTGTATCTTCTCCCAACTCTCCAGTATGACACCAAAGGTATTCGCACCAGATTTGCCGGATGATCTAGTTGTGGAGTTCCATGTTATCCAATCGAATCTCGTGGTGTCGGTATATGCCTTGAACTTCCATCAACCGGGCATTCCGTTGCAGTTTCAGAGCAAAATCCTGGGGAAGTTCAAAAACATCAAGCTTGAGTAGGTGTAACGGCGCCCCAATCTTCCTGTTGCCCTCTCGATTAATGACATTGTCCTGTTTGCTTCCAGCACATACAAAGGTCGACCGGTTGAAATTCTTGATGAATTGACCGTGGAATCTGCAAGTCCCCGTTTGGCTACATTAGTTCGTTCGATTGATACCCTTGACGGCCTTTGTGAGGAGATGCGGATCAAGTTGCAAATATTGCGATGAAGGGCAGAAACGTGTTATTTAGAGGTTGTCCTTGCTAGACATAGGCTACAATCCGTTCTAGTCGTTATGCAGGAAGAACGCCGCCAATGCTTAGGTATGAGTAGTGTTCAAAGCAGCGATGAATACAGTCTGAATACAGTCTGGCTCATTGCCACAGCCCGAGCATGAATTGGGTGCCAATCAGTAAATTCTGTCTATCTGCTACTGAACAATATATACAAGAAATGCTGCTATAAAAAATATTCTACAAGGACGCAATCAGGACTTTTCCATGAAGCGATCTACCCAGTCGCTGATCTGTTGAACATTTTCTTCCATATCATGGATGGATTCACTTCGCAACTCCCAAACAATTTCAGGCCTGTATGAGTCCCGAGCTTCTTCCAGTACGACTTGCATAATCTCGCATTCGACGTTTTCTTGGATTTTCTTTACGGAATAATTCCTAGAAAGCTCGCCTATTAGACCTGCCGTAGACTTTCTGTATGACCGTCGCCTGACGTTACCTTTGTTCTAGTCGGGGATAAAGAATTTGATTGTCCGTCCTGAGGACAACCACCAGATCGAACCAGCGCTCAGGAAAGAAGTCGCAACCATGATGATCTACTACTTTTCCACCTTCTAACATCATCGGTTCTAGTTCATCGACAACCTGGCTTCATTCATAAGCTTCTATTGGCAAGCCGCGATAGCTCACTGCAAAATGCACACAAACCTTATCTTCATCCAACAGCCATGACTGGAACTCTCCATCCCAACCCTGGTGTAAGCCTCGTTCCTTCACTAAACTGCCGACCTCAACATGTTCCAAGCCAGTTGCTATTGCTATTAGTTCCGACGTGGTTGTTTTTCCGGTACCGGGCGTCCCTGTCACAAGTATGTTGGGACGTTGACGCTTTGGGATATTGGGAGGAGTATCTGGGGTTTCAGAGTCAGATAGGTCCATGATGCTTGCTAGTCAACTGGTCAAACCTGCAACCGATGCGAACTGAAATTCAGACTCCGCTGTTGCCATGGGCGACCAGGACAGCGCGCCGGCTGCGCCTTATCGTGTGCTGACACAGCAGCTCGCGTCAAGATCGTCCACCTTGGGCGACCCAAAGTTCTGGCCGATATTACTACCGCACAGCACACCGTTCCCCTACAGCACCCAACATGGCAAATAAAAGCAAGAGTACCCGACCGCAGAATGTTACCCCGGAAATGGTTCTGAAGTATGTGCGTTAGTTCGATTGTGCAGACTAAAGGAATCTTGCTAAATTTCGACCATTTTCGGTTATTATGGGACAGATATACCAAACCAACTGACAAGGTACCTGTTGACAAAGTTCTCAACTCTTGCCTTCTCAATTGTATGACATCTGACGCTGAATCAGTTCCTGTGCCCGCTTAGTTTGAATAAGTACATTGAGGTTTGCTTCCAAGTCAAAGCATAACACTAGAAACTCTACTTATTTATTCATTTATTATATTCAAGTTCCTTGAGTTTCGAATTCGTGACATGGAATCAAGTAAGGTAGTGTATGTGTTGCGTCTCACGATTGAGTGGACACGTGCCCATAGTGTCCTTCTCTAGGTCGTTTTCGAAGTCAAACGACCGTCGGTTGAGATCAACTGGAAGGAACGGGACTTGAGCGGGTGAGATATTCATATCTGGAGATCATGAGGAGGGAAACTGAAGGCTGAATAGCTGACCCGATCTTCTTCTGCAGCGGTGACGAGCTGCGGACAATTGCCTATACTTTCCCGGTCGACTTTCTCTCCTACAAAACAGTTGGCACAACGTACGAAAAATATCATTTCATGTTAGTTATTGGTCATCTCATATTCTTCCAACCTCAACCTCTACCAGATTAGTTTTCGCTGTTTGTCCCGAAGGTATCCAGAACTTTCGGATGATTGAGCGACATTACTTCAAAGGAAAACTCCTCAAGTCTTTTGATTTCACGTTTGGGTATTGTATCCCTAATAGTGTCAATACATGGGAGGCAGTTTATTCCGTAAGTAATTTTGCTTCACGGTTGGTAAGAATATCTGTTAAACAACATTATCTGCACTCTAGCTACCAGAACTGACTGAAAAGCAAGGTAAGTTCAAGGCCTACTTATTGACATATCTGAATCAACCTGGCTCAGTAATATCACTGACGCAATTTCTATGTAGTGCAAGAGATGGTTGACAATCCCGGATCGACACTATCAGATAGTTTCTACTTTGTCGATGATCGACTCATCATGCACAACAAAGCCAGCTATAGCTATAGCTAGCGCTGAATCCGATCCACTATTTAATAAACAAGCGTAGGAAAGCTGTGGACTAAATGGTCCGTGGAGATGTTTAACGATCACTCCTATGGGATGTGTAAATATAGATGAGTTACTTGCAGGGACCGTGAAAAGAGACGTGACCAAGGCGATTTGGAAATACAAAATTATACCTTTTTGAGCAATTTATTATCGAATGAAACTGCTACAGCTTCCGATAATTCACTTTATTATGAGCAGGGTTCGTTTAGTGTCCAAAGATGCGGTGCAAATTGCAAATATCACTTACTTGTATTCCTTGAGTAAGAATTGGTATTGCTCCTGTTTCTCTCTCAAAGTGCTAGACACTGTTGACAATTCGGCCTTCTGGTCGTGCAACTCCTGCTCCAGCAGCGCGTTCTGTCGCTGCAGGTCTTCCAGTCGAGTCTGAATACGGGTCTTAGTTTGCAAACAAGATAATAGCTTTCATAAAAGGTCGAGGTCTCTAGCGTTACCTCTGCCTCTCTCAGTGCAACATCAGTTTTCTCCTTTTCTGCTCGTGGGACATAGTCCTCTGCTTGCGCCTTTTTCAGCGCCTCGATCTGACCATTACGTTCCGTCACTTCCACCTCGAGGGCTCCAATCTTCCGTTCATAAACCTGGAGCGGTATTACTCTCGAGGCCTTCCTTCTCAACATAGCAATGCATGTAGCACTATACCGAGACAGGATCGTCGCCAATCTTGAACGATTTGATCTCATCAGCAATCTCTGCCAAAGCTGCAATCATTGAGTCGAGACAATTGTTGACACGACCGCAAGGTTAACGTACTAGTATCTTCTTTCTTCTTTTTTTCAAGAGTCGATGAGGGTAGATACGCCGCGTAAATGGCCAGCTTTCGTCGCAAATCATCTCTCAGCCTTCGACAACGAGTTTTAGCATTCTAATTGTTGAGCACAGCACGGCACTTTGAATATCTTACTGGTGATTTTCCGCTGAACCAACGCAATTTGTGTCATTTTAGTCCTTAATTACACCTCAATACCATTCACAAATAATGTACCTTCCAGCTCCTCTAACTGCTTTTCCAAGCGCTTGCTCTTCCTTCGCTCGTACTTTAGTAATAACCTGTTCTCATTTTGTGACAGAAGTTTCTGAACTTTGGTTCTCAGAAAATTTAATTCACGCTGGTCGTTATGGAAGCTTGCGATGGTTTTATCGTATTCGTTCTGTCAGTTTGATTAATATATGTGCAAGCTACTTTGTCGGTACTTTTCTCTACCTTGATCTCAGCTAAAATGGGACCGTATAATTTGAATTCTGCAATGACTTTCTCAAAGGCGGCGCTGTAAACTTGCAGCCGTCGAAAATCGGGTCCGGAGGGGGGAGCATCTAGTGCTTCGAGTTCCTGTATTCAATACACATAATTGGCGAGAAAATCCTAGCAGCTCGGTTCTACGCGAGTTTACCTTTTGTACAAATTTATACAACTTTTCCAACTGGTCAGCTTTTGCAAATTGATTTTGCTTATACGTCCAGTCCTTTCGATCTAGTATTTCGTCAATTTCTTTGTGCGTCTTCCACTCATCATGTTTGGTCATGTTTAGATACGGTGACGGAATAATTCGCGCTCGTACATGTGCGGGCAGGGTTGGTAACTGATGTGCAGCTTTCGGAGGCGCTGCTTCTGTCTCCGGGAGAGGTGGGGAGAGAATCTGGCGTACCTTGACTGCATCATATTGTTCTAGAACGTCATGTAGATCGGTGACGTTGTGGATGGTCTTTTCATCAAGTGTCCGATCTACTCCACCAATTGTATTCTCAGCTCCTGATTGGGCAGCTGTAGGCCCTTTGGAAGCCAAGTTGCCATCAAGGACTTCGGTATTAACATTTACGGCGCTTTTACTAATCCAATTGCCAGCTTTGTCAGCCTCCTTTTCTTTTCCCTTAGCAGCAGTTTCAACCTCTTTATACTTCTTGTTTGTAACATCAGGATTGAGATAACCGGACCAGACTGTTCCAACATCTTTCTTTTGCTCAGCATTCAGTCGATCCAGTAAGTCCGCCATATACGCTCGCTCCTGATGCATCTTCTTCAGCATCACCCGGGGACGTTGTTGCGGGACGTGACTTGCTCGGAAGTTTGATTTTACAGGACCTTTAGCTCGAGGAACTAAAGTAACCCGCTCCCCAGGGTAGCTATGTCCTTGGGAGGACATACTTATCCATCTCTTAAATACAAACCGCACGTAAATTGACGGATTTGCAACATTCAGCTCTCAAGCTTTGTATATCCTTTACTTTACTGACCTTTATGTCCGAATCCATCGTGGAGGTTGTCAATGTGCAGGGAAATAGAGATGTTCAGGTGGACTAGCCATTATCTTGCTGTCAACATCCGATGCTGACGTAACAGGTTATGTCACAGTTGAACAATCATCTGCCGTCTGCTGGTTATGGTCGTGGAAAAGACATAGACGACGTGATTTCCATCCTCAAGAATATGTTGATTTTCGTTCATGTTTTTTTTTGCACCATTACATGCCAAGTGATGGATCAGCATATATCGTTGATTCTGCATTCAACGTAAATTCCCATTGACATAATTACATATAGATGGCGAAATATACAAATTCAAACTAAGGAAAATACAAGCCCAACAATTATGCCATCTATCTGATCGTCAGAACCCAACGTTTCCATTGAATAGCATCCCATGTACACTTCACCAAGCATAATTAAACCTTTTACAGATGAAAGAATGTTGTTCAGGATCAGGATGCTATCAAGGAAACTGAATTTCTAGTGCTCACCTGTCTAGAACCATCGAGGAATCCTTCATGTCCTTTTGCACTTTCTTTCGCATGTAAAAAATCGGACAGTCCTGCGCCGTGCAGATGACATCTTGGTGCAAGCTTCCTTGGCATCTTTGACACTGAGTCCATAGTCGGGCAAATTTGACTTCGAGATCACTGACAGAATCCAGCTGTCTTTGATAGAGTTCCCCAACGCGAGGTTTGCAGTGGTGGCAAACAGCGGACTCTGCAAGAAAGGTCAATGACATTCGTGGAGCAACAATTCACAATGCATACCATTCTTCTTCAAAGGAGTTTTGCACCCCAGGCAAGTGGCCGTTTTCACTGCAAACTTCATTAAGCCTCCAATTGTTGGGGCAGCGACAGATATCACTCGGGTGTGGTCGCCCGCTATGAAACAAAAGTAAGTGGTGCCTGAAGTGATACGCAGCAACAGACGAAAGGTCTACTCACAGAGCAACGTCTGTGCCTTGGAACCCAAAATTGGTTCAAAGATTCGCATGAGGGGTTTTGACAGCTGGTTCTCCAGATAGTACTTTGTGTCAATGGGTATATTATTCTCCAGTACGTAGATGGGATCTTCCGCTTTCTCGTACGCCGCGGCATCTAGTTTTACGTATACGCTCCACAATGAGACAGAGCGAGAACATCGGTGAAGTTACAAGGCCCTTCCTTACCTTTAGTTCCTTTGATAATTACGTATGCTACACGATCGCCGAGC
Organism: Spizellomyces punctatus DAOM BR117; assembly: GCF_000182565.1. NCBI lineage: Eukaryota > Fungi > Chytridiomycota > Chytridiomycetes > Spizellomycetales > Spizellomycetaceae > Spizellomyces > Spizellomyces punctatus. Next base: position 1,033,239 of record NW_015971537.1, on the reverse strand, counting down.
GCCGGGGCTGAACCTGATGTTTTGTTTCAATAACTTGTTATGGCATCTAAGATCTTAAAGTGATGTGAATGTCCATTACCTGCATCACGCTTTCGCATTCTTGCAGCAAGCTCATTATGGGCCTGCTTGGCAGCATACTCTGCGATAACAGCAAATCGACGCAATTAGACCTTCTCACGTAGACAGTTTATTAATGTGATTGACCGACCTGCTTTCCCAAGAGCCTTTGAGATGACTAGCTGTGACAAGTCCACCTTGTTCTGAAGCAGATCGGCAATGACACCTTTTGTATACCTTGAAGATGAAGTCAGTAAATATTTTGCTTATGATCTTGGCGAAGATCTATAACCTACTCTTCTGCAGCCTTCACATCCCTGTCTATCAGGATCTTTTTCAAGCAAGTTTCAATAACACTGGAAACCAAACGGCAACTGTCTCGTCGAACGGTCTATATGATATAACATCCTTAATTTCCTCAATTAAGAAATGCACCCTGTCTACCCATTGCTTACCTCAATACCCTTAGTATCCATCTTGTCATGTTTCGTCGGATTGGTCCAATATAGACCCGCATACCGCTTTTTGTTGATCAACAAATACGGAAAGTATACCTTTTCAAAATCTAAGTTGATCGGCTTCTGGAAATGGCTTGTTACATAATCCGCCGCTTCACGGCCAAGCTTCATGGCCTCCGCAACCGTTTTAACTCCAAATTTGACCATGACGGAATCTGTATCTCCGTATATGACTTGTGCGTCATGCTCAAAACCGTTTGCAATTGTGAACTTTTCCTCAACACGCATCTTGGTTTCCTCGATCATGACTCGACCATATGCAGTAACGCTCGACGAGATCGCCAGGAGAGGTAGTTTTCCGATGGTCGCACCGGTAAACCCATAAACGGAGTTGGCGCTGATCTACAATTATTCCAGACAAGGTCAGGTTTAACATGCTTGCGAAAGAACAAACCAAATACTCACTTTAAGGGCCAGTTGACGTCCATCGAGAACCGCTCGTTTGAAAGGGTCTGTCTCTTTCTTTAAGTCTCCCTTTGCCCTCTTCCGAGCAGCAATCAGATCCTCCAAGATAGTCGGCAGGATTCCTTTGCGCACTGATGGATTGACAAAAAGTGCTGTTTTGCGTGCATTAGACGCATTATATCTATGCAGAGCCATTCTTATGGGGTCCACTTACCATTATCGGGAGTCACCTTGTAGTCTTTGTCTCGTACCAATCCATGTTGTTCAGCCGTTCGCACATCCCGCAGCCAAGTAGAGTAACAGAGATTGTGCGCCATCATGATAGATGGATATAGGGAGGTGAAATCCAGAGTCGCAATGGGCAATTCGTAAAAGCCCTTTTCCGGCTCAATGACAGTGGCTCCCTCGTATTGAACGTCTTCTGATCCTATGAGAATGCGGAACACATGTAAATCTCAATTCCCCTGGCAGCGCTGCGGCAAGTATTACCCTCAACCTCCAGAGCAGGAATAAGCAAATCTTCCGTCTTTGCTTTACGGTACAGTTGTGAGACAACTTTGATTTGCTGCCCTCTTGTGAGCAAGTAGTTGAAAGGGACTCCAGTGACTCTAGCCATTTCCATGTAGTTGATGACACACATGAGTTTATCCAAGAGTCGTTGTGGTAGATACGCGTCCTATCAATCGGATATTACTCAATTTGGCACAGAATCTCATGCCACTGCATCCCCTTTCGCTAACCTTTAGGCAGTAAATTGCCAGACGACGTCGGGTCTCATCATTTCCATTTTGAAGGTCTGTGATAATGGAATGATGTACATCTTCCTTTTGCTCACCTGACATTATCAGTTAGGCCATTGACGGTGCAATTCGACCACATGGCTGCTGCCAACATACCCAAGAAATGCGCACAAACGGAGTTCAACGTATATGATCTTAGCTTATAGTCTCTTTGCATAACCTGCAAGAGATCCATTTGCAATCGTCCTTCCAGATTGATAGATTTCGTATCGCGCGTGCCCAGACCTTTCGACGAGAAGCGACTGTCCTTGGCACAAGTTTGGGAGCCTGAGGGACAGTTAGGAGGGTCACGTTCCTGTAAGAAGACAAGTATCGACAGATTACCTATAATGCGACCCAAAAAAGGGAAATCTTTGACGTTCAAGGCCTTGGCTCGGTCCAAGAGGTAGGGGAAATCAAACCCATTGATGTTGTAGCCGATGATGATGTCTGGATCCATCTGTAATAACCACAGCATTAGCACGAACAGTAACAGTTCCGCGGAGACTTCGACACCCTACTGTAACGACAAACTCGCTCCATGTTTTTAAGAGCTCTTCCTCGCGCTCAAAGCTCATTGTGTGAGTTCCAACGATATTCGCACACTTCTTTAATGTCAGAACGTTTCGAATGAATGGACGAGTCTCCCCTATCAAGAACTGTCAGCCACCACCAGACAGCACAAAATGCCTATAAATGCACACCTTGAAGTGTAACCATGTTTGCGATTTGAATGACAGGATCGACATTCGCATCAGGAAAAACACCCTTACGCCCCGCACATTCGATATCGAAACTCAGAATTCGCAATGGAGCAATCTTTTGCCAATCCCCCTCTGGTTGATGTGCTACAATATCATCCGTGCTGTTCAACATGAAGCCGTGAGTTCAGAGCGTGGGGAATGTGAGCCAAACTCAGACTTACTACACGTCTACTTCTAGTTGCGAAGTGGATGTCCTATTATTGGCCGTCCTTATACGATACGTCTTCGGGGAAAGTTCGACCCAACTAGCTCCTTGTATCTGTCATCCAATTTCAGCTGTGGATACAACCCAACACCGCAAAGAAGAACAAACAAACTTTTGTGTCGATCATAAATCTCAAAGGGTACGGAATGTTGCTTTCATAAGTGGGATCACACACAACTCTTCCAAGTCCATGCACGTCGAACCCGTCCCTGAATATTCGCTTCGCGGCCGGAAGATAAGACGCCAGACGTACAATAATTCTCAAAAATAGAGCTTTCTTCGGTCCATGGTAGCCATAGATACTGGATTTCATCACCATATCAATATCCACAACGGGGCCCCCTGAACTGCTTTTGGCGGGTCGTACATAATTCTGAATAAGAATGGTCAGCACCATAAAAAGCTCATGCATAAGGCAGGAACTGACGTTGATAGCTAGCAGCAAATCATTCTTATTTTCGGGACGATAGTTCATTGGTGCGGGCACGTAAAAGTATGGGAGAAAACCGTGAACGTGGCAGGTTACACTATGTCCTTCCTAAGACAACATCAGTCAACTGACTTTCCATACCGCGAGAGAGTGCCACGTACCATAGTTGTCCCGTACATACGAAGTGTGGACCCATGATCTAAACAATAAGGATTTCGAAGGCCAGCTGCATAACCTTCCACCGTATCGTCAATCTCAATTTGTTGAAACACTAAATAGAGTATACAAAATGAACAATATTTCCATATTTTCCTGCAACAGAGGATAAGACAAACCAATGGGGTCCTTTGTCGGGTCTATTGGAGGTAGGTTTGGGCGCGGCCAGGTAAGCTCATACTTTTCAACTGCAGAAGACTGTAAGTATCAAGTGGCGTCAACGGAAGAAGGACAGCCCACGCTTCTGAGAATCATTATACCTTTCACCGTGTTTTGAGACAGTTTTTCCAGCTGTTCCTCAAACGACGGTGCAGCGCCCAAGAGCGCTGTGACATTGCTTTTGCGCTTTTTGAGAGATGGGATGGAGTTCGGGGTACGAGAATGCGGGGACTGAGATGCAAAACCTTGATGTGTGTCAATTGCTATTCCGTCCTCTTCCTTCCGCTTAGCTGGCGTTACGTGAACCATGTTTTCTATCCTGTTTGTCGGCCAAGATCTGCAAACGTCGTGTTGGTCGGAACTCATCGTTCGGACTTCTCACGACACGACTGGATCCATACGATTTGCAATTGGAATTAAATCCAATTCAATACCTATTTGGATCTATCCGAATTCAACGAATTCCCAAACAGGTTTAATGGTGGATTTTATTTGTTTTTGTTTGAACTAACGCGTGCGGACGGATGGGCAATTCCCAAAGTTTGCCCAATTTCACATAGATTCCTTTTGGTTTCCTTTCTGTCGTATTACTCTAAAATATGGCGGTCCAAGCGAGCTCCGTCTCGTCTGACCTTCTTGATACCGATTCCGGCTTTACGTCCTTGGACCTTGACACCCGACTTTTACGTGCAATAGCCAAACTTGGCTACACACACCCCACAATTGTCCAGTCCAGCGCAATTCCACTTGCACTTCAAGGCAAAGATATTCTGGCTCGTGCACGGACGGGCTCTGGAAAGACAGCTGCATATTGCATGCCGGTTATCCAAAAAATTCTGCTGGGAAAAGAAGGTGGACGGAGTTCCAAGGAACCAGGTGTTCGAGCGCTGATATTGGTTCCAACGAGGGAGTTGGCGGAGCAAGTTTCGAGACATGTGAAGGATTTATGTTTGTACTGCTCAAAGGAGGTAGTTGCGGTGAATTTAGCGACGAGCGATCAGTCGGTGGCCAATCAAAAGTAGGTGGTCCTGGTACCCTCACCCAGCCCTCACCCTTTGCTAACTTCAACAATCTGACATTTTTAGAGCCATTTTAGCAGAAAGACCGGATATTATAATTGCAACACCGAGCAAGATTCTGGCTCAGTTGGAAGCACATGTAAGGCAGCGGACATTTTCGTAAATTCTTGTGAAAGACTCTTCTAACGCCTTCGCTTGTACATTTGCAGAACGTGGAATTGAAGGATTCATTGGAATCTCTGGTAATCGACGAAGCTGATCTGATTCTGTCCTATGGATACGATGAGGACGTTCGTAAGGTTCTGGGCTTCCTCCCAAAGATATACCAAAGCTATCTTATGAGTGCAACCATGTCATCCGTAAGTGGACGAAGATCTATACATCCTCTTATCCGTCCCTTGTCTGATAAAGTGCATATTATCCAAAGGACGTAGATCAGTTAAAACAACTCGTTCTCCGTAATCCAGCCATCCTCAAACTCAACGACGCAGCAGCCAGCGAATCCCTACTCACTCAATACTTTGTCAAGTGTCTGGACAACGACAAATTCCTTCTTACATATTTCATTCTGAAACTCCGGATACATCCCTTTGGTACAGGGAAATGTATCATATTCGTCAATGATATAGATCGGTGCTACAAGTTAAAACTATTCCTGGAGCAATTTGGAATAAAATGCTGTACTTTGAATTCAGGACTTCCTTTGAAGAGTCGATATCACATCGTGCAGGAATTCAATAGGGGGGTATATGATTACATCATAGCAACGGATGAGGCTGGTATGTTGAACAACGAGCGAGATTCAGACGACGAAGGCGATGCGGAGGATGAGCAAGGTGCTGCCGAAGTCGAGGATGATGAAGAACATGAGTCGACAGGCCGGAAACGGTCGGCACCTTCAGATTCTGCATCATCGAAGAATAAACGCCAAAGACAGCAACCGAAAGACACCGAGTATGGAGTCTCTCGTGGAATCGACTTTCAAAACGTTCAATCCGTCATCAACTTCGATCTCCCCATTTCCTCACGTTCGTACATGCATCGCGTTGGCCGAACTGCACGAGGCGTCGGTAACCAAGGTTGGGCTCTAAGTTTTGTGGTGCAATCCCCTGAAAGTCCCACTCCCCTCCCACCAAAGAAGAAAAAGGGCCAGCAACCTGTGTCTGCCAAACCTATTGAAGATGAATCTGTTCTTGAGCGGATACAAAGGAAACAGACTGCGATTGGGCGGAGTATAACTCCCTACACTTTTGACATGAAGCAGGTGGAAGCCTTCAGGTACAGAGCAGAGGATGCCCTTAGAGCAGTAACAAGAACCGCAGTGAAGGAGGCGCGAATGAAAGAATTAAAGATGGAGATATTGAATTCGGAGAAGCTTAAGGTATATGCGAGTCCAGCATGACATTTTCCGGATGAAGACTGAACGTTATTTTGATGTCACAGGCACATTTTGAGGATAACCCAACAGATCTCCAAGCTCTCCGCCACGACAAACCACTCCACCCAGCCCGCGTTCAGCAGCATATGAAACATGTCCCCGATTACCTCCTTCCCTCAAAGAATAATGCGTCGTCGAGAACGCGGGTGGGAAATGTACCATTTAGAATGCAGAACAATCGACGACGGGGACGGGGACAGGGACAAGGGCGTGGTGGTGCAAGGGGAAGAGGACAAAGTCGGAAACAGGATCCATTGAAGAGTTTTACTCACGTAAAATAGTGCAAATATCCAAGGCATAGTTTAATGTACATTCGAAGCATTTTGTATAGGTATACATCTTTTGGATACTATCATTTCACTTTATGTGATAGATATCAAATGGGGGAATTCGGAAGAGATGAGAGCCATGACATCGTCCACACGTTTATCATACCAATCGCCCGTCTGCAGTGAATGCAGTGAGAAATACACTCCGGTAATATCACAAAGCAAAGTAACCCAACCTTTAAAGCCGCTTTGAGTTCTTTGTTTTGTGAGAAGAAGGTCCGCAGGCCCTTTTCACATACGATATTCGCGTTCGAGTTTGTTTCCTCGGATACCAATGGCTCGCATATTCTTAGAAAGAAATGGATATCGAGGATGAGCTGCTGAACGCCTTGGAAGCCAAGGCGGCGAGGACCGCGTGCGTTTTGCCAGCAGGACGCTAGGAAGAAAAATTAAGATCACGAAAATATGGTTCACAGATATAGACACTTACGATCATTCATGAATGTGAAGATGCCATCGACGATGGATGTTAGGATTGATTTGCGCGGTAGCGTTGGATCTAGGGCTCCTTGCAGAGTATTGAGTTCGTCAATAAGCTGAGATAGGGCATAGGACCCGGTTTAACGATCGGCATTAACAGTTATTGATCATGATGTGACTACTACTCGTACCCGCATGATGTGTTCCGAAGGCTTGGCTGTATCAAGGATTCCCCCGTTCTAATCCATTGAGAAAAAACGTCAGCATTGATCTCCCACAGACGCGAAGATACATATACCCACATTAGAATAATCAACCAATGGAAAATTGTATTTGTCTTTAAGAAGCTTTTCGCGAGTTTGCGTTATAAACTTGGTTTGCATGGCTGTTATGGAGTCTGCAAGAAGGAAATACGTTGGGTCAGACCGTCGGTACTAGCGCGCTACTTAGGGAAGCCATCTTACGGTTCAGTTTCTCCCGCATATCCTCAAGTTCTGGAATCGGTCTTTCAAAGCGATGCTGTGAAGAGGAAGGAGACATCCATTAGTCGTGGTAAAAATGAGGGTAATGCCATTGCACGCCAGTGGGCAAACCTACAGCCAGCTGGCCGGCAACTTTTGGTAGTAAATCGTCAACAACAAATGTAGCATCAACTAATATAGTGGAGCGCTATAGTATGGTCCACGTCAGAATTTATGATAGTAGGAATACCATGTCATTCAGGAGCGATGTACCTGTCGGTAAATCCAGTCGCCCCCAAATACTTCAACGAGTTTGCGGATGTAAGTGGCAAAGAAGCCTGTCAAACAATTAACAATCTTGCTGTACAACTGGACAGAATATAGGAAGTCAGCAATATCCTGTCATTTTGCTGACCAGCAGGGTGGCTTACTGAGATAGACATTAACACCGAGACGTCCGCGCCAAACTCCATGAACACGCTGTAGAGCTCGTAAACGCTTTGCGACACGTTGGCCGTGATATCAGCTGTCAGAAAATTTGTTAGATACCCGAAGCATACGATATAAAACGCGCATGAACGATGTAGACGATGAAGCTCCTCTTACCAAACTCATCCTCTCTCCCTACGAGGAATTGGGAATCGGGCTTTATCGCCGCAAACTTATCCGCCTCCACAGCAGCCACGATCGCGTTCTCACATTGTTTGGAATGATCTTTGATAGACTTCACAATGTCGTCGTGAAACGCGTCGTCAAGTACGAATGTGATGTCTAGGCCAAGATCTCGAAGCTAAAACCCAGTTGGCGAGCTCCATAAAGACGTTCAACGAATGAAAACGCATGTGTTACTGTACCTGTTTGCAATGATGCAAAGTATGCTGGAGACAGTCGGCAATAACGCTAAAATTTTGCTTCGAGTCAAACACTTGACGCCGGAAAATTGTGCCAAAATTCTGGAGCTCTTGGTTGACCCATTTCATGAACCCTAGCAAGATATCTGCTTTAGTCTGATGGATTCGCCCCCAGGTTTAGAAAGTACCAAGCTTACCAGATGCCATCGTTGTATCCCTAAAGGAACCGCCGTACCAGTCGCATGTACTACGTATCAAGCGAAAGACGATTTCTGCGAGGTCCGATATATAGACGGCGACATCCCCGTCGAAGCGAATGAGCCTGAACATATGCACAGTCATGAGTGACATCATCAGGCGAATTGGTTATGGTGAAAAGGCAGAAGATATAATCTACCTGATGCGATGTCGGATGATAGCTGTCCGAGCAGTGAGAAAGAAATCTCGAGCCTAAGCATTAGGAGCAACTGAGCACTAGTAGTAGAGGCCTCCGAAACACCTTGAATTCCTTGATTACCTGATCTCCCATTCCCAATCGCAGCAACTTATCAATATTCATCTGAACTTGCGTTTTGCTGGCCACTGGATTTGCAAGATCCAAACTAACCAGCTGTGCAAGCCTATTTGTACGCTCTTCAACACTGCTTCGAATAACCGACACCCGTGGCGTTTCAGCGTTGGCTTTTGAAAGCGTGTGGCGCGCTGGAACATAAAGAATGCCAGATTTGTAGCGGTAGCTGTCGCCACGCACAAGTGGGGTCTTCCACTTACCTTGCTCAATAAGTGAAACGGCGTGATCGAAATCTCTATGTGCGATAAGAACATCCAGCTCGTCTGGTAGCTCCATGAGCCATTTGATGTCGTTGGCTGTTAGATCATCCTTTGTGGGCCTTCCTGATCGCTTTTCCGTGTCTCTATCACCAGTATCCGAGCGAGTTGGAGAGAAAGGCTCCGGGTCGGCGGCCTTTAAACACATTACAGAACCAGTAAATACAAACGTACAAGCGACCACACTCTTGAATTTACCGGTATTGCTAGCTCTGCGATCAAAACAGTCGGTCGGGCAATACGCGTCAGTGTCCAGTAAGCCAGCATGATAAAACAGCAGTTCCATCCCACGCACTTTGTCTAGCTTTGGCCGACTCAACAGCTTGTCTCTTCTGCAGCATGAGCTCGTCGGTAAACCTTTTGAAGGCACCCAGAAAAGATCGCTTTTCTTCCAAAGACTCGCTTCGATAGATGAACATATCAGGATGTCTCATTACTTTGAACGCGTTGCTAACCTCTGCATGCCCAACGCAACGTAGTGAGTTAATTGCATATTGCAAGAGCCAATTTCAGACAACATATATCTCTCCATACCAATGGAATCTTTCATGTCCACCACCGCCACATCCGCTAAACTCCAACACTTGTCTAAAACCATGCGACTTTTTCCTGATATGATATTTTTCTTCTTAGTTGTTACAAGTAACGTGTCACTCAGTAGGTAAAAATGAACATTTTGCACTGTCTTGTAGTTTGCTGGATTCACTTCTGCGAAACGGGCATGGGAACCGTCACGAACAAGGTAGCGATTTCGCCATTCCGGAAGGACTTTCTACATTGGGGAACCGATCCAGACATGCTGTTGGTTGAAATGACTTCCCACATATGAATCACAAATGTCGGTCAATTACCTGCAGTCCTTCCACAGTCTCATACAATGCTTCCATCTGCTGCCGTCGCGTTTGTTCTTCGCTCTGTTTTGCCAGTCCAGATAAAGCTGGTGCCGCCTTTTGAGTTGCGCTTTCGTCCTCATCCGCGGCGACTAATTCCACTGTAACCTCTATGATAAGCAACATGATATTAGCGATCACAGAATAGTTCACATCAAAATATACTCCGTACTTTCTGCCGTTGTCTCTTCTGTCTGTAGATTTGCATTGATATCCTTCAGATCACTCAAGAGCGACCGAAGTGTGAGCATATCACTTTCGAGCTGTACGCATTCAAGAGTTAAGGATATTCACCCGTCAGATCTACAAAGCAGAACAGCAAAAGCAGAAGCATGGCAATTAAAGACAAAGGATATTTGAAATTTCCTTGGAAATGAGGACGAATTCGTTGTAGTTTTTGTAAACATTTCTTTGCAAATCGACTGCAGCCGCATCTCGTGCATCAATGAGTGACTGATGGAACCCGCGCACACCTTCTTCCGTACTTTGGGTGAGAACGTTGTGAACGTCTTTCGAGAAACATATCCAAAAGTTTAAGTTTTTGGCCCGAAAGTGAAAGGAAACATGGAAGAGAAAGAATGCACTCGGTTATCACAATTGTATTTAAAAAGTCTAAAAAGAATACACAAAAAAACGCAACAGTATAGGATACGCAGTCAGTCTGCCCAGAGCATCCGCTCTGTTTCTGCTCCTTTTTCCCACTACGCCCCCACTCTGTTCAATATGCTGCCGGCCATTCTTCAGTGCACAAAACGAAAAAGAACGAATGTTACTAACATTTCTCAGCCTTAAAGTCCTCGTCAGCGAATTTAAGAATGTCCAACGAAGGAAGGCGCGCTGAGGTAGGACTCGGGGAAGGCATCCCGGGAGACCCGCCCGGTCCACGCGGAAGTGCCCTGAGCTGAGGACGTTCTCCCAGCGTTGGACGAGGGGCACTCATGTCCGCGCTTCCTCTTTGGGCCATCGTGCCCAGACCCTTTGTGGACACCTGAGAGGCCCTCTTTTCCCGCTCGTAGGAAGTCATGCCCACGCAAAGATGAAGCAAACAAGATGGTGGCTTTGGATTCACGTAACGTATCGTCCAAACTCCCCCGTTCTCCAATCCACGTGGAATGATAACGTAATCCAAGCGCAGTCTTGTGATTTGTTTGGTGACTGGCCCTTGCGGGAAGGAGAGGCACAGTCACACTAGAATGAGACGTTCCAAAGTGAGAAAATTTTGAATTTTCTTGACAGCGCCATTATTGGGGGGCCGTCGTTTTTAAACACGATCCCCCCCAGCCCGCGACCTTGCTTTTTTTCTTTACCTCCCCGTTCCCAGCTTGAGGGAAGATTGCTCTTCATACTGTCATGATCGCCGACTTACATCAGCTGCAACACATTGTATTCCGCTTTGACTTTGCCGTCACTCCACTGGCAAACAACGCTCAGACTGCTGCTGGCCGCTTCCTCCTTTTGGACTGCGGCATCCTTGCAAACTCGGACGACGGAGGCTAAGAGAGGTTAATTCTCTTGCACTCTCTCGACTCGTAAATAACTTTATCGAACGCAACCCTTGTCCTTTATTTTTTTTGTTATCTTCGCTCGTATCTCGATTGCTTGTTTCTCGGCGGTTTCTTTTGTTTTTGCTATTGTGCGCGCACACGTTGACATTGCGCGTATTCTCGTTTGGTCAAATCTGGCTACGCATCTCCGCCCATTTGCTCGACGTTTCTCCCTTTCATGGGCTGAGAAGCCCTTTGTCAAGCGAGTAGGAAGTTGCAGCCCGCGTGCTCTCTCTGGTGGGAGAGAGACCGAGTCTGTACTGTTGGCCGCCTCGGAACTGGAGCCAGAGTAACACACTCTAGAATATCTACCTTGTATTATCAAGAAAGGTCTCATGTCTGCGACCACAACTACTACCATTACTACAGTCGTTGGAGTACAACCTGCAACCAGGTCGGACACCGGAATCCCTGAAAGCGTACAAAACATTAGAAGCATTCCGCAAAAAATGCCCGCTTGCATCCCTTTTGCGAGAATTATGTCGACAGTCGAATTTCGCAACTTGCGGTTCGTCATCCTCGACTGTCCTACTGCAAATACCTTACCGATGTATCTTGAGGAGATGAAGAATCGCGGCGTGACCGACGTTGTTCGTCTCTGTGAACCAACTTATGACAAGACCATCTTGGAGAACAGTGACATCAAAGTGCACGATTGGCCATTCAAGGACGGTGGTATTCCACCTGCCTCCATTCTGAACAACTTTCTCGCCCTGTGCGACGATCGCTTCGCTGGTCTCGTGACCATGCCAAAGGATTACAAAGAAGGCACCGGTCCTGTAATTGTAAGTTTTTCAATGCAGTCAATCGCAAAATGCTTGAAGTTCAGTGTCTTATTGACTTTCTGACATTAGGCAGTTCATTGTGTTGCCGGTCTCGGACGTGCCCCAGTCCTGGTGACTGCAGCTCTCGTGGAAGCCGGGATGGCCCCGTTGGATGCAGTCGAGTTTGTTCGTCGTCGTCGGCGGGGTGCGTTGAACTCTGTTCAATTGAACTGGATCGTTGACTCGTACAAGAGGCAGTGGAAGAAAGGGAACAAGAGTGTGGGTGGTTTCCTCTCGAAACGCCCCAGCTCGCCTCAGCTTGAAAAGGACAACGCATCTGTGCACGTATCTCTTTCGTTGAAGGAGAGTTTTGGCAGGGTGTTTAGGTTCAGGAAGAGTAGCCCCGTGGACCAGACAGTGGTTTAGTAGCGCTTTTGGCGCAGAATGGGAAAACAGCGGAATTTTATGGAAGATCGGTGGGTCAAAGGATGTGACGTTTGTTATTGGTATCCGTGGGAAATACTGGTATCATATATGGAAGTAGGTTGTCGTTTATTCTGATGGGTCATTAAAAGAGTAGGTTTTATTCAGTATCATTGTAAATTGTTGCTGTGATCCAATGCCATATGTAAGTCGCCGTTTCACTGACAATTTAGAACCAGCCACTACGTTTCCCCTTGGTCTCCGAATGCGGCGCTCTGCTACCTTCCTGTTCTAATGATGCAGATTCCAAAGCCTGCAGCCGCTTTTCCAACGCCAATATATGCTTATGTGTGTCCGCTTTTGTGTGCTCCAGCTCTTCAGTGAGGTGTTGAATATGATATCCTTGGAGATCTGATAAGCCAGTATTCATAACATTGATGTCATACTTATTAAATACTTATAGTACCGATAAAGACCGTGACGATAGAGGTGAGGGCAATACCGGACGCAAAGATCGCCACATAGTTTGCCTGCTTTTTTGCGGCAGCCAGGTATGATGGGGATTGTGGATGTGCAACTGATGGTGGTAGTGTCGCGTGGATGATTTTTGGCACTGGGCCTGTGGAGTGTAGAATCCAGGCTGGACGGAAGGGGGGCATGGTGTGGAGGAATGGAGAACAGCCAGCAATCGTTTGGCATGCACGAGAGAGTTAGTGTTATTTCCTCAATTTGGATCCACACTGGAACCGGCCATACCACGAACACTGGGAATTCTGGCGTCCAGGATGCATCGTGACTTGTACTTTTAGAGCCTCACTATGTCGTTTTTGAAAACGTCCCGTAGGTCCTCGTTAGTTTAGGATATAGCAGTAATAATGTATCTACTAGTATACAACTTGGTGCGGCTAGTCTTCTGGGCTTCCGTTGTATTAAGGGGTGCAGAGGGGACAACCCTACACTCAAGAGACGACATAATCAGAGGGGCAGAAGGGGCCGACTATTGGTTAACTCATGAAGATTGTCTCAGGATCGCAACTCTCGATATAAGGGGAAAGAAGCTATCTGTACATGAATGGGCGCTAGTAAATGAAGTCAAGTACCGCCTGCGAAGAGGGGAGAATATAACCCTAATATGTCAAGACCTTGACAACCTCAGGAATAAGGGCACGTATAATGCGCTCGTAGATAACGGAGGGAGCGATCCGGTTGTCGTTACATACACGTACTCAGGGGAGGAAGTGTCGCACAGGGCGTCTCTTGTGGGTGGAGATAGGGACCAACCGAAAGACTTATCCCATGTTAACAGAACAGCTGGACTAGGACACAGGTTGAGCAGGCGGACTCAATCCCAATTTAGAGAAGGGATGGCGTTTTCGCAGGAGAAATATCGCCAACAAGACCACTCCAGCGACTGGTTCAAGGACCAAGAGGATAGAAACCAGTTTTGGAACGATAGCAGGGCAGTGGACCCAGTGGAAAGTGCGGAATCAGTTGGTGGCCTCCTATCGATCAAACTCTCCTGGTTGTACCTTACGATACGACATGACTTTGGAAAACATAGCAGGACACCCTAATTGGGCAGGTTCACTGGATTGCATGTGGAGAGGCGACTATTTTTGGTTCTCAGGTAAGGACCAACACCAAGCAGCTGAATTTGGCTGGGAGGATTTCTGGGTCAATAGATGTGATGGTTGCCATGTAGGTAATCAATATATTACGAAGGAATCCGACTGTATTCTATAGTAAGGGCCGTGATGGAACGGGGACCTAGGGGAGCCCGAGACGAAGATAGGTATCCCACAAGCCTCAGGGACAGGACGACCCTAGTGTAGAGAAGGAATAGGCAAGGAGGGTACATTAGCATAAGTCAAACAAGTTACAGTACCCAGAAGTGTCACCACCATCCACAGGCATTCCTAGGCCTGTCAGAAGTGATTTCTACACGGGAAATCAGTGTTCCAACGCTAAGTTCAACAGGTTATTCACATATGTATCAGTCTGTGTCATCTAAGTAAACTAACCAATCTAGTCATGCGTTTTCCATATCGGCTTTCTTGGAGTCTACACTATCACTATCATGTTGTTCAATAAACCGTGCAACAAACTCCCGGTACGTCCGACGGTGTTCGGCATTTGTTGGAATGAAATGTCTACGAAGTGCGAATTCGCCCTCAGTTTAGCTAGCCGAGCAAACCAAACAAAACAAAAAAAAGGAAAAACTCACCCTCCGTCATGGACGACCACTTTTCTTCCTTGCCCAAATCTTTCAGCCAAATATCTACTTCGCTCTATGCTCACCCATGTGTCACCTTGTCCCATCACATGAAGAGATGGTATCTGAGGTGGGATTGAATCAAGCAGTACAATATACGCAGGTGATTTGGGTAGAAATCCGCTGAAATGAATGGAAAACAGTGGCGAAGGAGAGAGGATTGGCACAAGCAATGCTGCCATTGTCGCGCCTTGGGAGAAACCGAGGATGCCGTGAAAAGGCCCTTGACTTTTCCATATCCTTTTTGTGTGTTGAACACAGGATCAATCGCATGCTGCAGACTTTCAATGAAGGATGTATCTGCCCTACCCTTTCACAAACTCCAAACTCTCCTCGGCTCCTTCGTATGCTTGACTTTCGTCATCTACCCTCCACCATCTTCGTTGTCCATCACCTTTCACGGACACCACGATTAGATCACAAGTTGGCATCAGATTTTAGGAACGCTTTTACCCTCTGGGTAGGTTACCCTCTCGGCATCGGTCTGTGGAGAATTCTCAGGGATAACATGTGGTGCGCTAATAAAGACTACACATGTAACTCTGTCAATAAAGTTGAAGCATTTTGCTAGTATTCAGAGTGAGTTGTCCGCCACAACTTACCGAATTCTGCCAGATTCTTTAGATCCTTGGCAAGCACCGCTATCCGCTTACCGAATATTTCCGCATTTTGCGTGTACCCATGTAGGCAGAGGATGCGCAGGCGGGTTGGTAGACGGTGCCATGGTTGTCGAGGATGGAATCCTACGAGTAGAATCGATACGAGCAATCCTTGTACAGTACAGTATGGTAATCCGATTGTGTCACGTGAACATGTATATGTCAGCAAGCGCAGCAAGCCGGAAACTTTCGGAAGGGACGAATCCCATGACGCGGAATGTCGGAGGGCAGCCGATGAGTATAAAAAGGGGAGTCTCTCTCTCTTCCCCTCCCTCCAGCTTTTCAAAAAGAATCGACTGCTTATGAGCAGTCCAACGAATGAAAGGTCGCGTGGTTGGTGATTTTAAAATGCCTTTTTAGGAGACAGCGAAACTGTGCCACCATTCAGTGGGCAAAATATCTTCTGGACAAAGCAAGCTTGTTCCCCCCTCCTTGTTTGCTTTCCTCCAAACCAATCGGGAATCTCGAGATTTCCGAACATCATTACCTGCCAGCATTTTGAGTTCCCAGCCTACAAAATAACTGCAAAATAATATACTAAATAACGAGAGAGGGCACGCTCTCACTCTTTTCGGGTACCATTCCCCGTTTCGATTGTGAAGGCCCCGTCGCCGTACAATCGGCACGCAGTCCGCCATCGTTTGTCCGGTCGCATCTGGTGTGTAAAGCAGACTCTGTTCTTCAAGGGAAGACAACTCTTTCCTCCATATCCCTGCAGTAGCAGCTTCCACTCTCCAGCTACGCCTGGCTCACTGCTACGTGATTCTTCATCGTCCATCGGGCATCTCAGGCAATCCTTTGATTTTCCTCCGCGATCAAAGCAATGCGTTCTGAGGGAGTGCAAATGTTTCCGCCCTCGGCGATGCCGCTGCGAAAGACGCAGATGGTGCAATTCGGCATTCTCTCGCCAGAGGATACGGTGAGTGTTTTCGTTCAGAATTCTTGGTGGAGCTATATATCCGTCTCTATCACCTTCTTTCAATACTTTTTGCACTTTGTGGTTGCCATTTCCGATGTGAATATCTTTCCTCAACCTCTTTGATTCTTCCTCTCTTTATTGACAAATGTAGAAAGCCATGTCTGTCGTCAAAGTGGAGCATCCCGAGTTTTATGAAAGTGAAAACAACCCCAAAACTGGCGGTCTACTGGATAGACGGCTAGGAACCACTGATAGGAACTTCAGATGTGCTACCTGTGGCGAGAACATGACAGATTGTCCCGGTCACTTTGGCCACATTGATCTTGCCAAGCCCGTGTATCACGCTGGTAAGCCTTGCTTGATAGTTGATGGCAAGAGTGTCAATGGAGGTCACCAATGGGAAAACAAATCATGAACCTGCTCTGTGCCTGGATGTCGCAATGCCCATACTGTTTGTGACTCTCTATTGATGTTCTTCGCGTAGGCTTCATCAGCAAGATCAAAAAGATCTTGGAATGCGTGTGCTTTCATTGCGGCAAGCTAAAGGTACTGAATCTGCAATATAGTCTC
>NW_015971537.1:903298-1016219 GCF_000182565.1 Spizellomyces punctatus DAOM BR117 | reverse complement strand
CCCACGGTCACAGCAATGAGCGGTTTCGCCAGGCAAGGATCATTAAAGACAAAAAGCGGCGATTTCATGCGGTGTGGGAGATTTGCAAGACCAAAATGGTGTGCGAGGGCAGCGATACTGCTCCAGACGATGATGACATGGTAAAGCTAGACATTGATCTGCCATTTGTCTGGGACAACTCACCTAGTATACCTGACAACTAGATGGACATGGAGGATCCCTACAAGTCAAAGCCCACTCATGGAGGCTGCGGCGGAAGGCAGCCCATTTTCAAAAAAGAGGGGCCGTTGCAGCTAGCTACGTACTGGAAAGCCACCAAGGATGAGGTAAGGGACATGCTTTGTTCACATATTTTTCCCAACATAATTAATCTTGTGTCCTTTCTATGCAGGAGGAAAGCGGCCAAGAACCGAAAACTGAACCGTTGACGGCGGAAAAGGTCCATCAGCTTTTCCAGAAGATCAGCGAGGATGATTGTATGAGCTTGGGGTTAAATCCAGACTGGGCTCGACCAGAGTGGATGATTATCACTGTACTTCCTGTTCCACCGATGGCAGTTCGACCGGCTGTCAGCATGGATGGTGTGGCGACAAATCAGGATGATTTGACACATAAATTGCGTGATATCGTCCTGGCAAATAGCTTTCTGCGGAAGCACGAGACGGAAGGATCACCAGCACATGTCATAAACGAGTTTGAAAAGCTACTGCAGTATCACATCGCCACTTACATGGATAATGACATCGCCGGGCTTCCTCCGTCTTTACAAAAGTCTGGGCGACCGGTAAGATCATTATCGTCTTGTCATTCGACGAGAGCAGTTTTGTGGTTGACTCATGTTTGTGTCTTAGTTGAAATCCATTCGAGCTCGTCTAAAAGGAAAGGAAGGTCGTTTACGTGGAAACTTGATGGGGAAACGTGTAGATTTCTCAGCTCGTACTGTCATCACTGGTGACCCCAATCTTTCGATTGACGAGGTTGGGGTACCCCGGAGCATTGCCCGCAACTTGACTTTCCCCGAGACAGTCACGCCGTACAATATTCACCGTTTGCAGGAGATGGTACGAAAGGGACCTTTAGAACATGGGGGGGCCAAATACGTCATCAAAGATGATGGCCAACGAATCGACCTACGGTATAATCGCCGTGGTGGAGATATTCATCTTCAAAACGGCTATCGCGTGGAACGGCATTTGATGGATAACGATATTGTCATTTTCAACCGTCAGCCGTCACTACACAAAATGAGTATGATGGGCCACAGAGTAAAGGTTATGCCTTACTCCACCTTCCGTCTGAATCTGTCGGTAACAAGTCCGTATAACGCCGATTTCGATGGAGATGAGATGAACTTACACGTGCCGCAGTCGTATGAGACAAAAGCCGAGCTGATGGAGCTTTGCATGGTACCAAAGCAAATTGTATCACCGCAAAAAAACGCACCTGTTATGGGAATCGTTCAGGATACGCTTTGTGGTATCCGTAAATTCACAAAGCGCGATACCTTTCTACGGCGGGACTTTGTCATGAACCTTTTGATGTGGGTACCGGATTGGGATGGAACAGTTCCTCAGCCGGCCATTCTTAAGCCGGTACCTTTGTGGACTGGAAAGCAAATCATGAGTTTGGTCATCCCACCTAAAATCAACGTCACTGGATACCACTCTGCATTTGATGAGCAAACTGATAAAGATGACGGAAGCTCGAGTGATTGTAAGGTCCTGATTGAAAACGGGGAGTTGCTCACCGGCATTCTTTGTAAGAAGACGGTGGGTAGTTCTGCGAATGGTATCATTCACGTCACAATGAATGAGCATGGACCGGAGGCGGCAAAGGCGTTTTTCAATGGGACTCAATTGGTTGTTAACCATTGGCTACTGCAAAACGGATTCTCTATTGGTATTGGTGACACCATCGCAGATCGGCCGACATCTGATCAGATTACCTCAACTATCTCGAATGCGAAGAAGGAGGTGACCAAAATCATTGAGAAAGCTCAATCTGATAAACTTGAAGGTTTGCCTGGTATGACGATCCGTGAGAGTTTCGAGTCCTTAGTCAACAAGGAGCTCAATCGTGCCCGTGACAACGCGGGTAAGAGCGCTCAGGCCTCTCTCAAAGAATACAATAATGTGAAGCAGATGGTGGTTGCCGGATCCAAAGGATCGTACATCAACATTTCGCAAATGTCAGCTTGTGTCGGACAGCAAAACGTTGAAGGAAAGCGTATACCATTTGGGTTCAAGTATCGTTCATTGCCGCACTTTACAAAGGACGATCATACGCCCGAAAGTCGAGGTTTTGTTGAAAACTCATACTTGAGGGGTCTGACACCGCAAGAGTTTTTCTTCCATGCCATGGGTGGACGTGAAGGTTTGATCGACACGGCCGTGAAGACTGCAGAAACTGGGTATATTCAACGCCGTCTTGTGAAAGCACTGGAGGATTTGATGGCACAGTATGATGGCACGGTTCGGAATGCATTAGGTGAAATTGTTCAATTTTGTTACGGAGAAGACGGCATGGACGGAGCAAAGGTGGAAAAGCAGAGCCTGGACACCATGAAGATATCTGACCAGCAGTTCCGCAGCAAGTACAAGGTTGATGTCGCTGATGGTCCGCATGGATGGAAACCGAATACGCTGGACTTCCGTATTTCCGAAGAGCTGATCAAAAGCGAAGCGCAGGCACGGTTTGACGCCGAGTTTGAACAGCTTGAGGAAGACCGCCGCATTCTTCGACAACAGATTTTCCGTGACAATAGTACCACTACATGGCCATTGCCGCTGAATATTCGTCGGATGATATGGAATGCGCAGAATGCCTTCAAAGTTGATCGCAATAAACCCACGGGCCTGCATCCTGTCAAGGTTATGGACAGTGTTCAGGATCTCTTGCAAAAGCTGATCGTCGTTCGCGGAAATGATGATCTCAGTAGAGAAGGGCAAGAGAATGCCACACTTTTGTTTCAGATCCTTATTCGAAGCACGTTGGCGTCCCGACGTGTCATCGAAGAGTTCCATCTGAACCCCGAAGCCTTTGATTGGATAATCAATGAAATCCACACTCGCTTCAATCAATGCATCGTCAACCCGGGTGAAATGGTTGGAGTTCTTGCCGCACAATCCATCGGAGAGCCAGCAACGCAGATGACCTTGAACACGTTTCACTTTGCTGGTGTCAGTTCCAAAAACGTGACGCTAGGTGTACCTCGATTGAAGGAAATCATCAACGTTGCTAAGAATATAAAGACCCCAAGTGTGTCTGTATTCTTGGATGCAGATTATCGTACGTCTGTTGACCGAGCGAAACGGATTCAAAGTACACTCCCACATACCACTTTGATGAGCCTTACGGCGGAGACGGAGATTTGGTACGATCCGGACCCACTGAATTCGGTCATTGAAGGAGATCGTATTATAATGCAGCCTTATGGTGACATGGAGGACGATGATTTCAGCAGATACTCACCGTGGGTGTTGCGCATTAAGTTGGATTTCAGACGAAAGCTCGATAAGGGATTGAGTCTCGAAGCCATCTGTGCCCGTATTATGGATGAGTTCCAAGGCGATTTGAAGTGTTGGTGTTCTGATGACAACGCGGAGGAGTTGGTCATTCTTGCGCGTATCGTGAGCGAGGCAAAACAGGGGGAGGAGGATGATGATAGCAAACTGGATGAAGACCAGTTCTTGAAGAAAGTTGAAGAGAATATGCTAACGCAAATTACTCTGGCTGGTGTCCCTGGTATCCAACGAGCTTTCATTTCTGAATTCAACCGGCCTACCTATGATCACGACGGACGACTTAATGCAAACGGAGAGAAAGAATGGTTCCTTGAGACGGACGGGACAGCATTGGCTGCCGTGCTCGCTCATGATGGAGTTGATGCCCAAAGAACGTACTCCAACTTCACTGTTGAGATCAACGATGTGTTTGGCATCGAAGCGACTCGTGCGGCAGTGTTGAAAGAAGTGCGTAAGGTCATCGAGTTCGACGGTTCCTACGTCAACTATCGGCATTTGGCGCTGCTTTGCGATATTATGACGCAACGTGGTCACTTGATGGCTATCACACGCCATGGTATCAACCGAACGGAAGCTGGAGCGTTGGCCAGATCTTCATTCGAAGAGACGGTCGAGTTACTCATTGAAGCAGCTGGCATGGGTGAAGTTGATGACTGTAAGGGTGTGTCGGAGAATATCATTCTTGGACAGTTGGCACCTATGGGAACTGGATATGTTGACGTTATCTTGGACGAGGACATGTTGAAAAAGGCGCCCTCCATCATGGACCCTATGCGAGACCATCATGCGATGGATATTGGTTTCCAGGCAGGCTTTATGAGTCCGGCGCATACTCCGTACTTGGATCGAAGTCCAATGCCAATGACTCCAGCGGGTGGCTATTCCCCACTTGGACCTGTGGTTTTCTCACCTTACGGGGTGGATTCCGATGGTGGCAAGCCTTGGAGCGGACCCGGTGGACCTAGATTCTCGCCATCGTACAGTCCGCAGAGTCCTGGGTACAGTCCATCGTCACCTGGTTACTCGCCGACGTCGCCAAGCTTCTCGCCCACCAGTCCGAGCTACAGTCCGACAAGTCCGAGCTACAGCCCAACGAGTCCGAGTTACTCACCGACCAGTCCGAGCTATAGCCCTACATCGCCCAGTTATAGTCCGACAAGCCCGAGCTACTCGCCGACGTCACCCAGCTATTCGCCAACTAGCCCCAGTTACAGTCCGACAAGTCCTAGTTATTCGCCGACTAGCCCGAGTTATAGTCCTACGTCGCCGAGTTACTCGCCAACGTCTCCAAGCTACAGCCCTACAAGCCCTAGTTACTCTCCTACCAGTCCAACGTATTCGCCAACATCGCCGCAATACAGTCCAACGAGCCCGACGTATTCCCCAACGTCGCCCAATTACAGTCCCACTTCACCTCAGTACTCGCCAACGTCTCCCATGTACTCACCTACGAGTCCGAGCTACAGCCCCACATCACCGCAATACTCGCCCACTTCACCGCAGTATTCGCCAACCTCGCCTCAATACTCTCCGACATCACCTCAATATAGCCCGACGTCGCCGCAATACTCGCCGACGTCTCCACAATATTCCCCCACATCCCCAACATTCAGCCCAACCTCTCCAGGACCGGTCGCTGGCGGGGGGTATGCTCCAGCTGGTGCAAACCCTTCAACGGGCACTGGTAGCAGTACATCCAAGCCAAATGGCGCTGCGTACAGCCCCAGTGGCTCGTCATAGACTTCAATTGGAAAGGTGTGAGGTGAGGATTCCGGGGTTCTGTATATATTTGTATCTGATTTGCTCAATATGCTGTATGATGAACATCTGTAGCAAAAACATCACATGCGGTTATGAGTTTAGACGACGATCATCGTGCATATGATTCTGGGATGTAACATAGGCCATTGTCGGAGGTAGATGTCGTACTTTTTTACATATGAGATGAATGTGTTGGCCTTTGGACATAAGGCGAAGAAAACGCAAAAAAAAACAAGAATATCTGGCGGGGTCGTCCGGGTTATGTTTAGTATGCCTATCCCATTTTGCACTCTCTTTGCGATATTTTTGTATTTGTACAGAGTAAGAAATATACATGGCCTGAATGCCAACAACCATCCATACATAGTGTGGAGGTGATTGAAAATGGCACTAGGACTCATTATTATCCGGATTAATCCGGTTAATCATATCGCATAATCAGAACCCCCATCTATCGCTCAGATTGGTGTGGCATGCTAATGTTTTTTTTTTAAACTGCAGTGAGGCGCATGCCAAAGGTCTATAAAAGGGGACCTGCTCCCTCTTCCCTGTTTCCTCTTTATCCCTCGACTCGCAAGCATCTGTGCAACGCTCATTGCGACCCACACAACCTCATCGCGACTCGGTCAACCATGAGAACGCCGATGTGGTGGTGTCGAGGACCTCGACCGCCCGACAGCAACAGTGATCAGAACCAGTGGCAACCAATCGGATCCGATAACAAAAACTACTATTATGCTGCCACATTAGTTGAGCTTGGTTGGTATGTACCAATGGCATCATCTCTTTTCATGTTATTCTGTCACTAACATGCATGTATAGTCTCCAAGTCTTGTCACTGAACATCCTCTGGCTTGTGACGCTGCCCAGTCGATTCGCTCCTGGATGCAAGAGTCGGGCTTCAATGCCATCAAGAGTTCCAGATCAAGGCCTAGTAGGGACCGCGTGTGGTGGTGGGCAATTATCCGGTTAGAACCAACCGTTACGTATTGCGTGTATAATTGCCTAGTAGTAGCTTAGTTAGCTTTTCCGAACCTGTTGTCGCCGGTTTATTCCCTGGTGTAGTAGCTAGTGCCAGTTCCTGTCACCTCTACACTAGCAAAGAACACGCCGCCTGTTGATGTTGGCACCGGGAGTAAAATGAATAACTCTAAACCAGTTGATGCCTCCTCCGCGATTCGAACGCGGGACCTTCTGC
The DNA here is from genome assembly GCF_000182565.1 of Spizellomyces punctatus DAOM BR117. Classification (NCBI taxonomy): domain Eukaryota; kingdom Fungi; phylum Chytridiomycota; class Chytridiomycetes; order Spizellomycetales; family Spizellomycetaceae; genus Spizellomyces; species Spizellomyces punctatus. The sequence goes on along the minus strand of NW_015971537.1, from coordinate 1,009,736 downwards.
TTACTAGGCAGACGCTCTAACCAACTGAGCCAAGGAGGCGTTGATAAACCACAAACCACATGTGATTCTCGATGAAAAACCAGATTGAAAAACCAATTGAATGTGTAAGCCACCCCCATTGCATGGTCCCTCTATAATATTCAAGTCATGCACCAGGTAGGGCTTTATCGGATGACAAAGTATCAACAAATAGCGCTTGTAGTTTTCCTTCGGATAAACTTTGAAGCCTAAGACGCGTTTATTAGGTGTCGCATCGTTGGAACCACAGGAATAATCTCATCACTCTGTCGTTCTATACTGGAGGTAACACGCATCCACATCGAGAGACGGAAGCTAGTCTACTTGCTAGTCAACTCCGACTATTAACCCTTATTATACCGATTTCCCCATCCGCGGGGAGTATCATCTTTGAACTCATCCCATTGTCGGGCTTTATATGTCTCAGCATCAAGAGCTTCATGGTCATTATCGTCAGCTATTTTTGTTTCTGGTTCTTTGCTGGATATAGATAAAGGAGGTATAGTTAGCGAGGTAGTGGAACAAGAGATATATATACTCCCTTACCCTCCACCACTGAGAAAGTTCCCGCGCTCGATTTCCTTGTCAATATATTCTTCTACTGTCATTGTCGGCAAATTATGACCGGGCCGGAATACTTGCTGACGGAGAGCTTCACGTTTGGATGTGATTACAAACGGTCGAAGGATCTGAGCGACAAAAAGTCAGTGTTGGGTAAATGTCCAAAGTTGAGCAGTCACAATGCGCACCTTCCCATCTGAGGCTAATAACGGTCCTTGGTGGTTCATCCGTGGTGGGGGGGTTCCTTCAATGATCGTGGTTTGATCTCTTGAATCGGGTCCTCGAAGTGTCCCCTTTGCTTTTGCCATCTCCAACAATTTGCGCTCATCCTGAATGAGCTTAAGGTTTTCAGCCGTTCGTTGTATAAACAAGTCGATAGTTGTTAAAATGATTTCGCGGTCTAATTCCTCATCGACATCTTCATCTTCATTAGGGGTTGCCTTGGCCTGATAGGAAAGCTGTTCATGGAGCTCCTGAATCATGATACGCAAACGTCAAGTTACTCAGACTCGGAACAGTAGACGAGCTTGGAAAGTACCGTTAGCTTTTCCTTTGTGGCTTTCTCCCGCTTATATCGTGCAATTTTTTCCATTCTTTTCCTTTCGGGGTCCGCAATACCGCCCTTCATTTGGGTTTCCAAGAACTTTTTGTCATCTGCCCGAAGTATCTCATGTTGTTCACATGCCGCCAGAAATCGTTCATAATGATGCTGTGTATGCATCGACTTGTTGATAAGTATGCACTTTCGACTAAAGGAAGATTCTGCAAGAATTTTATACCTGTGCAGTTTGCAATACTTCGAGGCGATCCTGCCCCATGCGTTTCGAAATCAATACCGCAAGATAAGCATTGACTAAAAGATACCTGCTTGACAAGATCAATGATTGTTGACGTGGGTGATCTATGTTGCTTGACCTACCGTAGATCAGCCGTGTTGATATCTTCCAAAAGTTCATTTGAACTAAAAACTCCAAGTGTTTCTACGAGCGCCGCGCAGCGCAAGAGAGAATTGATCCCTTCCGTCACATCTTCCTGCGTGAAGCACGGCGTTGAGACATACAATGTGGGCCAAAGAAAATGTCCGCAGCTTGTATTACTTGGAAGGCGGGATCTGACGACGCAAGCTCCGAGTTTTCGAGCTTCTGGTATAGAGCCTGTCCCCGCTGAAACTCCTTGCGCAGTGGGAGGGCGTAGGTAGTGGATGGGTCAGACGCGTAAGAATCGGTTGTTGCTGCCATCTTTGGCTACTTGTACTGACCAGTTTCCAAACTTGCTGTCGTTTGCTTGGGTCTGTTGGCCACCTGATTCGCGTAAGATGGCGCAATTGTCAGCTTGCGCCACATCAAGGATCACACTGCTGCGCGCACCCGTTGTTGTATTTGCCTTTGTTCGTTTTGACCACCTCATTTGACTTGCAAGGTTGTGGGCTCTTTCTGCGCTACGAACAAGGGCGACCATGGCTACCATCCTATCATATCGCTGGTCCTGTGACGAAGACTACTTTGAACATCCCACAGCATTCCATACCGTCCCAGCAACAAGCAAACCAACAACAGCAAATACAAACAGCTTCACTCCCTTCACAACACATCAGGACGAACATCTCGGTCTCGCAGCACTCGCCCACCATTCCCCACCCAGAGCGTCTATCGTAGGCAGAATCGCCTCACCACCTCGCACAAGTATATCAACAAGGTCAAGCAGTGTTACTGGCGACAGTGACGTGGACGGTGACGAGAGTACAACGTTAACAGGCGGGTCATGTCCTTCGCCGGCCTTGGAAGAGGAACCTGAGATCAACTCTGGATCGATTGTGGATAGGTGGCTGGCGAATGTTACCTGGGTTCACTTTCAGGTGGACGAGGATGCATATGGAAGGGATCAATGTCGGTGTAACTCAAAAATGGCACATGCGGGAAGGTTTGTGCTAGCTGACGAGGATTACTTTGATCGAGAGGACGTTATGGAGGTTGGCGGGTACGTTGTGCCGGGTGGAGTACGAGATTACGTGGAACATGGCGTACAAAGAGTGAGACTAGGACATAGGTTTGGGAAAGAGGATTTTGTAGAGGCTGGGATCGTCTAATTGTAGTAAAACGTTAATTAAATTGTTTGATGTTGACCCTCCTGACTCTGGCATTGGACAATCGTACTGCGTATATCAAAAATTTCCGTTAAAAAAGAAATGTACAGCGAAAAAAAGACTGATGCAAAGAAAGACATCGGTGATAATGGCTATCCTATCCAATCAACTCTGCAACCGACATTGCCCTCCCACCCAAATTCTCTCTCGTAGCATCAGACGTTTTCCGCGCAGGCGATGCTATTTCTGTCACAGAATCGTGGCTCTCAACAGGGATGATAACTTGAATTTTGACGTCGGAGGCCCTCCGTGTGGTTCCTATTGGTCCTGGCGAACCACTTCCTCCAGCAGTTCCGGCTGAACCTGATGGAGTCGGCGTCGCGAACTCAGTTGTTGATGTCATGATCGAGATTTTCTGTTTCTTGTCCAGAGGGATATGCTCAAAATTTGGGGGCTCAAAAGATCCTTTGCGTTTCACATTGTCCTTTTCCACTTTCCACCCGTCTGGAGTAAAATGGCCCGCAGCAGGAACCTTGGATATGAGTTTGGGAGGTATGGGGGGTCGGGGGGGAATCTCATTGGAAGGGGTGGAACTGGGTCCAGCTTCTGGTGTTTGACTACCACCCATTGCGTAAGGAGACGACAGCGGCGAAGATACTCCACCATCAGATTTTGCCGGAGTCATAGCTGATACTGAAGAGACAAGGTTCACGGACACTTTTTGTGAATCGTCCTCATCTCGCCCCAGCGGACCACCCTCCAGTATCGGCGGAGCGGACTTGCGAGGGTTCAATCTTTTGTTATTCTTGAAAGGATCGGGTTTGGCACCGTGGTATCTGCCGCCGCCGTAACCACTGGCTGCTCGTCGTTCCAGCTTTCTTTTCATATGACTATATGTACGGGAAAGCGTCTCGACCGTCATCATTCCCTCGGGCCAAAAACTTAATACCTTAATAATAGAAACAGGGATAGTGAGAACAAACCACAAGCGAAAGAATCATCATATGCGAGTCGGACCTTTCCATAAACAGCTTTGCGCACAGCGCTCTCATTGAATTCGGGTTTAGTATCGGTAAGTATGCTGTTAACGCAATGCTGAGTATGGAGATCACATATAGAGACAAAGATGACAGTACTCACTGATACTCGTTATCCAACTCGGCCATCTCCCATTCACTGCACAACAAATTCCAAAACAGCGTCCTCAGATCTTCGGTCCAAGGGAATTTAGAACTGCCGTCGTTCCCCTCTGGCGAGGCAGCAGACGATGTAGAGGGTTGGGTTGCGATTGGATTTTGCGTTAAAGTTTCCTTGATGAGCGCGCGGAAATGATCATACATCTGCTTTATGGCTGGCTGCATTCTTTCCAGCTTTTTGGGTATAACGTGTATGCCGATGATTTTCTGGATGACAGAATATGACAGTTGGCTGGAAGTTGAGCGACCTCAACGTTATACTGCAACCTACTCTTAGATAATATTCAGGGTACGGCAAAAAGGCTCCAACTCGCGCAAAGAATGAGGCATTCAAGCAGCTGTTATTCGACGCAGTAAGGGCGGCTTGGTGGAGGCAATCTCTCAGTTCACCCGTGAGAGGCTCATGGGCCGGTGGTTCTAATACAACAATGGTCACGATCAATATTGGGAAGACATGAGCTAGAGAGTACAGCCATAAATGTACTCACGTAACAGGTATGCCTTCTCTTCAAGATGTTGCAACAATTGCTCAACTTTACGGGGGAACCCGGTCTATAATGCTTCAATCAGTATACAACCCAAAGCCTCGTCGGGACGCTGTACTCCAACTACCAAAATATACGAACCTCTGATCGCTTGGATTTGGAACTCTTTTTTGACGAAGATTTTTTCTCGCTCTTTGAACTGGATTTTTTCGATCCGGAAGGATCCGATAGACCCATAGAAACCTCAAGAAGAGATGCAGAGATAGCTAATGGAGGCGCAGCAAGTAGCCCTTCTTGGGCAGTTTTTTCTCTGTTCTTTTTCTGCTTCTTCTTGGAGGGTTCTGAAAATGCATGTCGCACTGCTACGTCCGCAATTGCAGCCGGCCCCAAAGTCGTGTGTTTATCCTCCTTTCTGTCTCGTTTTTTTGTTTGTTGGCTGGGCTTTCGTTGTGGAACCGGTGGTTCGTCTTTTGTGGTTTTTATCCGGGCGTAATCAGCGAGTGGCATATCGTCCTCTGACAATTCGCTATCGGTCCTTGTTGGGACAATGATGTATGGTCCAAGTGGATGGTTGTCCGGTGCTCCAGTAGTAGCAGAATCTGCAGGTTGTGATGGGCCACGCCGTTCTGGAGCGGAAGAGTTCGGGATTGAAGTGATGGTGGTGCCGCCAGCCCGTGCGCCTTCAGGCGTAGAAGTGACTGTATCCTTTGCGGGCTCGGGTGATGCTATACTAATCCCCAGCTTTGCTGACTCTGGAGGCGAAATGTTAGTGCGCTTCACCTTTGGTGAGGTTGGCGCACTACTGGCTGGCGCGGTAACCGCTGCCTTTTTGGATCGTTTTCGGCTGGTCTCGCCAGTGCCTTTGGCTTTTTTGTCGGCTCCGTTTACTGTCTTCTTCTCCGCAGATGCAGCGGTCGCCTTCTTTTTGCCCTTCTGCTTTGCAGCAGTAGCTGGTGCATCTCTGTCGAATAAGTCTGTTTGGCTAGAAGATCATGAGATGACGGTCTATTAAGTGCATATATACTTGTCGAGACAATACGTACTACTCTTCGAAGAAATTCTCCACTGGTCCTCGCCATGCAAAGAAACCATAATTCCATTCGCTAGGAGGGACATATCCGACCTCGTTGTAAAAGAGATCGCTATCATCGATAAAGTCGTCCTCAAAATCGTAGTCCTCTTGTATCTTTTTTGCAGCACTCTTCTTTTTGCGAGGTTGCTGCTGAAAGATATTGATAGACATATTACTACCCAGTTGCTTAAACGACCAAGGAACTATAAGACAGTGGTAATTTTTAACTTACTCCGTTCTCGTCTTCTCCATCCTCCTCGCTATCAGAACCAGCTGAACCAGTGTCGGTTTTAGGCATGTCTCCGCCCGAGGAGGACGATGCACCGCCATGCAGAGCCGCAACCAGCTGCGCATAGTCGAAGACGTTTGCCTCTGGGTTTTCCTTGTTGAAAGGTATTTTTATTCGTATTGCTTTCTGGAAATTATGTTCTTCCTCGGGCATGTCGCCATGACCAGTGCCCATGCGTGGGAACGACATGGCGCAATTGCACACTTGGAAGATGAGGGATGGTCGTTCGACAATGGGTACAGTTGGTTTGTCTGCATTGTGCAAGTCAATGTCAAAGAGTAAGAAAAGAGCAATGTAAGTATGTGTAAAAGTTATGTGTGTGTGTAAGTGTGTCAGTAAAAGTGTCGTATATAGCTTTTCCTACGCGGTTTTCCGCTCTCGTTTTTGTTTTTTTTCCTAATGGATATTTTGGTCCTTTGGGGACGCCAATGTAAAAGATAAAATACACGCCCCCGTCGTGTAAATTCCATCTTTTCCAATAGGTAGAAGCCTCCTTCCAAGCTAAATCCCATGTGTGGATAACGTACCTAAATAGAACAGGTGAATTGCCGTCGCGTCTCAAAGATGAAAGGAAAACGACGACGACGAGAAAGCGGTTCAACGAGGGTCCGTTTGAACAGTCAGCCTAAAATCGCCTCTAGTTTGGGCGGTGGGGCGCAGTCTCTCTCTCCAAAGTAGCCGTTGTTAAGTTTGAACCGCCCCCAACCACCAAAAAAAGCTGAACGGGGGAATGAGTGTGTGTTTCCTTTTTGAATGTGTGTGTACAAAAGAGAAAGCGGGGGAGCCATATGATAATGTATGTAATTACTTTAAAGGCAAAAGGAAAAGCAAGTCAAGACCCCAAACACAGCTGATGATGAAGATGATGATGATGATGATGAATGATCTCTCCATTTTAAAGGAAAAAAAAGAACGGTATCGACACACACACACACTGCACACACTTTGGTTGCTATGGCCCTTTTAGCATGTGGTTTGACTCCCCACACAGCTGATCACGTTGGGAATTGGAGAGGCGGATAAAGTCGTAGTGAGTTCACCACAAAAGCAAACCATGCGTGTCGTAAAAGGCAGAATTGAAATTGGATGGGCTGGATTACATAAGCACATCACATAGTGTGGAGGCGATTGAAAATGGCACTAGGACTCATTATTATCCGGATGAATCCGGTTAATCATATCGCATAATGAGAACCCCCATCTATCGCTCAGATTGGTGTGGCATGCTAATGTTTTTTTTTTAAACTGCGGTGAGGCGCATGCCAAAGGTCTATAAAAGGGGAGCCTTCTGTCTCTTCCCTCTTTCCTCTTTACCCATCCTCGACTCTCAAAGCATCTGCATCTGCACAACTCTCATTGCGACCCACATTGCAACCTCATCGCGACTCGGTCAACCATGAGAACGCCGATGTGGTGGTGTCGAGGACCTCGACCGCCCGACAGCAACCGTGACCAGAACCAGTGGCAACCAATCGGATCTGATAACAAAACCTACTATTATGCTGCCACATTAGTTGAGCTTGGTTGGTATGTATCGATGGCATTTCTTGCATTTCTTGTCATCGGGTCATCTTCTGACATGCAGTTTTTTTCTCTAGTCTCCAAGCCTTGTCACTGAACATCCTCTGGCTTGTGACGCTGCCCAGTCGATTCGCTCCTGGATGCAAGAGTCTGGCTTCAATGCCATCAAGAGTTCTGGATCAAGGCCTAGTAGGGACCGCGTGTGGTGGAGGGCAATTATCCGGTTAGAACCAACCGTTACGTATTGCGTGTATAATTGCCTAGTAGTAGCTTAGTTAGCTTTTCCAAACCGGTTGTCGCCGGTTTATTCCCTGGTGTAGTAGCTAGTGCCATTTTCTGTCACCTCTACACTACACAACATGAACAATTACACAATACTGGGCTGCGTATAAAGTATTCCAGCTCTTGCATCTAATGCTGCTGCACATCTTCAACGGCAAACATTTGAAACAATGACAAAGAATTCTTTTCGACTGTAAAACAGCGCTTCCCCGCAAAACCGCACATCGTCATCACAAAGGTGCAATGGGACTCGCAGTATTGGAATAATCCATATACCATAAAAACAAGGTAGAACGAAACGAGCACAATTTGATGAAACGATTTTCCAAATGGATATATTAACTAGATCTCCTCAAACAAAAAACAAAAGAAAAAAAGAAACAGCCATATGCGATGCCTTCTGCACACCTTGATGCCATCCATCCGTGCAGAAAAAGAAATCCGGCAGAAATGGAAAGATAAACAAAACCCAACTATTATATATGCAAAAAACGTGATTCCCCCCTTGTTTATGTGTTGATCCGTTCAATTTTAGGACATGTCTCCGACGGCGGCAAGGGCCTCCTTCTTTGTACTCTGCTCTCGCAATGTGTCCTGTTTCCATGCTTCAAATGCGCTCTTGTCTACAATGCCGACTTCTCGGAAATGACGGAACATGTTGGGTAAGAGTTCTGCAACGATTTTTGGCATCGTTAGAAGTTTGAAAAACGAGTTGCTGGCAATATAAAGCTTCAACCAACCAGTAGGGAATCCAATATTGCCACAGTACGCTTGAATAGCAAACAATACATCCACTTTCTTAGACCCATCCACGTATGGATCAAACAACGGCTTGAGCGATGTCAACATCTCCTTTTGCTTTTGCACGGAATCGGGAGTGGGTTCTACTGGTTTGTTGGGGCCGTTCGCGAATACTGTTTGCGATGCAATGTGTGACAAAACACCTATTGTCAAGATTCGCACGAATTCCGGCGACGCGCGCACTTTATCATTGCTCGGCTCCTACAATTACGAAACATCCACTCGTTAAATTTACCATTTCAAATGAGCAGGTCAATGTACTGCTTTGTTTACCTTCAACCAAGCCGCCACAGATTCCACATTATCCTTTCCTAATCTCCATTTTAACCCCTTCAATGTTTCAAGCTCCGGGGCCAAAATGAAAAGCCCATTCGCATCCAGCCAATCTGCCAGAATCTCATCAGTACGCTTTTCCTTTGGCCACCATTCTTTGAGATCGACAGCGTCCTTTGTGACGATATCAACTAGGGCGTTATCGCCATCCAAAGATTTGATATCTTTGAGTGTCTCAGCCAACAGCCGCGCGCCGGGGGGTTTCATGGATGATATTGAGAGGAGAGGAGCGGATAGCTCAAGGACGGTTTGCAGATTTATGAAATCAGAAGCCACAAGGCGGCCCAATAGATGACCAGCATTTTTGTAATGGTCTGGCACATCTATTGCCAAATCATCAATGACCTCGATGTGGGGAGCTAGGCTGTAGGCCACAATCCGTGTCAGTGGCTGCCACAAGATACGGTACTACAAATCGGTGAAAACACTTACATGTCTTTCAAATCCTCATTGGCGACAAGGCCCTCGTCCAGGAGCTTGAGCAAAAGTTTCACAGCCTTTTTGATCACATCCGGCTTATTCTCCCAACTCTTGTTCAAGACGGTATCCACAAAGTCCGGGTGATACTCATATGCTCCCAATTCCTTTAGGGACAGAAAAGCCTCCTATAAATTACACAGGAACATTAGTTCTAAATGTTCCCATGATAAAAGCCCCCAGTGGAACTTACGTTCACGTCCAAAAGGGTGAACCATTCCTCAATGATTCCGTCAAGCTTTGCACTGGCCTGACCCTTTGTCAATCTCTTGACCTCCTCTTCCTTGGGCTGCTCTTCGTCCTTGCTTGGCGTCACCGCTTTAGGCGCAGTAGGTTTGCGTCCCTCATCAACAGACTTCTTTCGGTCCATACCCTCCAACACGCTGAACATGTTGGGAGCAGCAAGGCCACCCTCTCCAGCACTGCTTGATCTGCTCAAGGGCGCTCCAGCCTCTTTCGCCTCGGTCTTCTTGGCACCCCATCCCTTCGCACCTTGTCCAAAGCCCATACCACCACCCGGACCAAACGTAATCGACGTACGGTCAGCCTTTTTGATCTGACCAAAGTTGGCAAAGGTCTCAACTTGCCGCGATGCCTGAGGCATGCCTCGCGTTGATCCCTGTGTGACCCATCCGTCCCCGCTAACTTGGGCCACACCTCCGGTACGTCCGTCTTGACTGCCCCGACCACTTCCCCGACGATCCCGGAACTGCTGATCCCGTGTTGGCAATCCCCGGGCTCCCCCTGAGCTTCGGTTTCGCTCTTGAATCTTTTGTGCTTCCTCCGCTTGTTTACGTTCAGCTTCAGCCCGGATTTCAGCAATAGTCTTCGGCCCAGTGGGCGCGTTTCGTGCTTTCCAGCCCTCCTTGCGAAGGTCTATCAGATCAAGCAGCATGAATCGGATACGAGCAGACAACTTGGCGTTCTTGGTCAATTCCTCGATACGCGCAAAGTATGCCTCAAAGTGACCCTTAGCCTTGGAGTGGTCCATGCGTGCACCAATGGTAGTGAGCAACTTGCACAGCGACTCTACATCTTCCTCTTCTGGGTCCGTCACGTTCTTAAGAAGTTGTTGTATGCACTGGTGCATGATTTTCTCGGTAATAAGGCTCTGTATGAAAAGCTCACCAATGAACCTGATGTTACCGAGCACCCGCCGCTTCGTTTTGCCGCGTTGGTAATCCTCCTCAGCGATCTTCAATTTCTCTTCGTCAGTCATGGCTTCCAATCTGGTACGGGCTTCCCGCCGCTGTTCGAGGAGCTTCTCCTCTGATTCGCTCCATTTAGCACCTTTTTCGAATTCTTCCTGACACCGATTCAACAATACTCTTCTGAAGGTATTGTTTTTCGCATCTATATCAATCCAGCTCTGGACCTTTGGTAGCTCGCTCGACAGTCTAGCACAAAGGGAAGCATACATGGACCCGAAGTTGGGCTCATCCAACGCCTTTTCAAATATAAGGGCAATAACTCCCTTGAGAATGCTCTCCCTTGTCATGCCAATGTTCAAAATCTGGGATGAAATGGAATCGAAGCGCTCAATGGTCAGCTTATTCAAGAGACCCTTTGTCTTTCTGTATATCAGCTCCTCCTCGGCCTTCTCCTTGTCCTCCCCATCGGCGGGCTTCTTGGCCGACTTTTTCACAGACATAGGCGCCCAAGCAGTCTCAGACTTGACGAGTGGCTCAACGGGTTCGCCTGGTGGCTCAGGAGCCGCATGGCGCGGTGGTCCACGATCGCGACCTCCACGACCACTTCGACTATCTCTACCAGACTGTACGCCGTCGCGGAAAGAGCCTTGACGCATCATGGGTGGCATGCGTCCACCGCCGCCAGAACCTGTACGGCTCATTCGTGCAGTAGGTGGAGGGGCCACACCACTCATAACACCTTGTACGCCAACACCGCCGTGCTTTGATGCCATCGCTTGCTGCCATCTTTCCTCGCTTGTTTTACCTGGTGGGCCCATGCGGACATCACTGGAAGATCCCTGGCGAGACATACTGAGAGGACGACCAGGACCTTTCGAGTCTTTACGATCGCCGCGAGGAGATGTCCCCTTATCATCTCCGTAAATGTCAGAGTGCGCCGGCAAGCCCTGCGGCTTTTCTTTGGCAATTTCTGCAAACTGAAGAAGGAAATCCCTTTGATACCGGAAGGGCTTCCCAGGTTCGTGGGAAGGCGATGGGACGGTACTGGGATACTTGACACCTTCGAAAGACTCTAAGCGCTTCATGGCTGGTCGTGTGTCAATTTTACTTGGCAGCTCTCCTTTGGACCCAGCTGGCTTGGTAGCCTCCTCATCAATTAGAGGTGAGGCAGATCGCCGCAGATTAGCGTCCGTTGGAACATCTTCGGATGTGGCAATTGGTTTCGCGCCATCAATCGCTGGTGCTTCAGGTTTCGGGGCGGACTCCTTTGCACCGTCATCCTCCGCAATTTCCCCATCTTCCAGCTCAGGCTCCACAGGTTCTGCTGGTTTCGCGGCTTCAGGAACTTCCGACTTTGCGACTGCACTTTCATCTACCGAGACGGCTTCTTTCAGTGTCACCTGTTCCTCTTTCGGAGCTTCAATCTTTTCCTCCTTTTTGGATTCCGGAACCTTTTCTACATCCTTTTTCGAATCCGGCACCTTTTCTACGTCTTCCTTCGCCTGCGCCACTTTGGCCTCCTGGGAAGGTGCCAAATCTGTCTTCTCAGTAGAAATCTCAGCAGCCGTAGTGGGTACCGGAGCTGGCGGTGTCACTTTAGCAGGCTCCGCGGAAACATCCTCCGTGACCTCCTTCGACGGAACAGGTTTGGGTTGTTCCTTTGTCTCCGGCTTAGGTATCTGAACAACCTCTGGTTTTTTCGCCTCTTTAGTATCTACCTTAACTGGAACCTTGACTTCCGCTACCGGCTTCGCTTCCGCGGTAGGAAGAGCTTCGTCTGCCTCCTTCAGGACGGCAGTTGGAGCTTCGGGTTGCGGTGTCTCTTTCGTTTCAGCTACCGGGGTATCCTCATTCTTCTCAGTCTTTGTCACGACATCATCCTCCTTCTTCTGTGCTTCCTCGCCTTTGATGTTCAAGATCTCTTCGCCTGTCTCAGGATTCTTCAACACAATACGAACTTTAGATTTGGGAGTTTCAACCTTTGGCTGAATGGCTGGAGCACTTGTCCGTGGTGCAGGTGAGGATGCTGTTGTGGCTTGAGGAAGCTGAACTGGCTCATCGGTGTCCGGCCGCTTGATGGTAACAGGCACTCTTGCTTTACTATTGCGAGCACTTCCAGGAGTGCTTGTCGGTGTAGTTGGTGCATGATTGGGTCCGGTAAATCTTTGCCCCGTCGGTGTCGAAGGCATACCTCCTTGAGGTATCATTTGAGGCGGATACTGCATGTATGCGGGTGTGAATTGTGTGTATGGCATCTGTGGGTCATAATACGACGTATAATACTGGTGTGCATAATGATACAATTATTAGCAAGCAGCAGGCAGCAAGTCAGCGAGCCTACTCACTTGTGGGACTCCTTGGACATACGCGTACATGGCTGTAGGATTCGGCCCCGAGATTGGGGTCGGGCCCAACATTTGATGCGGTACTCCTGGCTGCGAGATTGCCGCCACGTGAGCATTGGGCTAATCAAAATTAATGTCAATCAGGGGGGCAAATAAGAAAGTAACGGTGACAAGAAACTCACCGCCACACCATGTGGCTTGTACTGTTTCACGTATGGCGCAGCGTTGGGCATGGCAGGTGGTCTCATATGTTGTTGATGTCTAGGTGCATACGTGTGCGCCTGCTGATGAGTAGCGGGGTGCAACTGCTGATGATGATGTTGCGGGTGATGGTGTTGTGCCGTTGGTTGATGGAACTGCGGGTGGTGAGGAGCGTGAGTTTGTGCATGGTGACCTGCCGGATGTGCGGGATGAACGTGCGGCTGTGAGACGTGTTGCTGCATTGGGGTCACAGGGGAAACTTGACCAGGTCCCGGTGCACTGACACCAGTGACAGGAACGGTGTGCTGAACTTCCCCAGCTACCGAGGTCCCAGATGGTTGTCCTTGCACTTGTCCAACTGCGGGCCCCTTGCCACCCTGCTTCATCGTCGGGGGAGCAGACATAGTGCGCGGAATGGTAGGTTGAACGGGAACAGCACGTGCAGCAACTGCAGATACCTATATTCATAGAGGATATATAAATGAGCTCTGTGAAACAACATGTTCTTTGCCTCAGCGGATACTCACGGGTTTGGGTTGATGAGAAAGCGTCGTCGGAGCCGTAGATGAGACTGGAGTGCCAGTAGCTGGTGTTGGTGTAGCGGCGCTGGACGCCGCGGTGGCTGTGGGAGCATCCTTCACCGCCAAGGGAGCAACCGGTGCAGGTGCGTCGATCGGCGATGTTACCGGTGACGCAGCATCCTGAGGTGATGCTGCCCTAGGGGCATTTGCGGTTGCAGGTGCACCATTTGGCGCCTCTTCCGAGTCAAAAGAGCCAAAAGACATCCGCTTCGTTGGCGCATTAACACTATGCAACTTATTCTTCAGTGCTCCCTTAAATTGTACAGCCTCTCCGTTTCCACTCGCACTTTGTCTGCAGCAGCAGGAAACGTACGAAATCGGTCAATATGAAAAAGGTAGATCATGGCAATCAACTTATACTAACCTCGATTGAGTGTCTTTGTGTCGCGCTTCTTTCCCAGTGTGCTTGCCATTGACGTGAGATGTACCTTTTGAGACGGAGGCCTTACCGTTCACCTGACCCTCAGCTGCTGCCTGTTGTGGGGCATTTCCTCCAGCACTAGCCGCATTCTGTGTAGGAAGATTCCCTTTCGCCAAAATAGCTGCAAAGCTCATTGGTGTTTTGACGGCGCCTTGGGGTGATTTTGGACGAGCGGATGTTGTGTTGGGATTAGCAGGTCCGTTAGCAACCGGGCTAGGTGCCGGTTGTGGAGGCTGGGCGGATGAAGTAGGTGTCGTGTTGGTAGGGCTTGGTGCAATAGGAGACTTTTCTGTAGTTGTGGGAGATCCTGCTTTCACATTCCCACCGCCGCCAGTTTTACCCTTCCCTACATTCACAGTCGGAGCCGCTTGCGCTGGCTTTTTTGGAGCAGATGCTCTTTGCGCCCACGTAGTCATCTCGTGATCTGGCTATGCGTCCAAAGGATACAGTCCGGAAAAGGGTTGGGCGAGGCGGAAGGCGCAAGGAAAGGTGATGCGGAAAAAATAACAGGGTGAAGAGAGGCCCAAAATGATCAGTAAATGGCAGGATTACGCACTACACCGTCTACAAAGAACGAAAATACCTACCGCGCAGACTTAACGTCTTAATATCAACGATGCAAAACTTTAAAGGGATGCTGCTTTATTAGGACCGCAGTCGGGTTTGTCAGCTTTTGGAAAACGCAGGCTGGAAAAACCGAATAGAAGCCGCCCACGACACCCACCTCGTGTTAATCTAAGATGCAACTTCCAAATAACTGTACACCGATAACTCGATTCTGCAAAGCAGCCAAATACTCCGCAGTCAGCCAGGATAGCTTTCGTTTCAAATCAGAGGGCGCAATGCACCAGGAATATGAACCTACCAAAGTGCCAGAGCAGAGCGTCTGTATACTTTCAATCTCTGCCTAAAGTCCAACGATGCACTGCAAGGGAAAAGATAATGGTGTTGGTGGGCAAGTGACGGTAGTGTTCGAGAACAGTGGTCCCTTGTTACTAACGGTTGGATTCTTGAGGACGGAGCACGAATCAAATTGCGTGCGAATGCCTTTGTATTCTTGGTGAACGACCAAACTCCTATTAATCCTCCCTGCAAAAAGGAGGCGTGAATGGGAGTAAAGATGGGCGGACGCCTGTACAAAAAAGACCACTAATGGGCCGGCAAAAGGACAAAATGGAAAAGTCAGTCGGGTTTGTTGCGTCTTTCGTTTTGAAAATATCCGGGATTCGGTTCGACTCGATCAGATGTGGTTCCATTCATAAAGGACGCGTCCGCGTCATGCTTTGTTTATTTACAGGGTTGGTTTTTACTTTGAACTCCCGAATCCAGCTTTTCTGAAAGGTGAAGACTTCCTTCGCTGCTCGTCCTCGAGTTTTGCGTGCCGTTTGTTGTTTTTAATATTTACAGATGCCATCCTGACATAGAGGTACACGTAAACGGACCATACTGCTCTCTTGGCTCACTGACTGACGCATACCTTGCTGTCAGCTGGCCTGCTTCTTTCCAGATCTGCAGTAAATCTGGAAATCCATGAGTTTGACGATATCTCTCAATCTAAATATGAAAGAGAATATCAGGAAGCTCCACTTGTCGCATGCAAAAGGTAGATTCAATGCTAACCCTCGAAACCTTTCCATCCTTGTATTTGGTCAACCAATCTGGCGGCTGGATCGTTGTCGATTTCGAAATACGATTGCCTCCGTGCGCCAGCCGGGGTTTACCATGATATCGGGTTGCACCCGCAAATGCAGAGAGGGTAGGTCGCGATGTTCGCTGCATCATTTTTCGAAGAAACTCTGGTATATCACCCTTATCTTTAGCAGGGAGGTTTCCAGCCGTTTCTGCTTGCTTGGCAAGTCGGCTTTTATTGCTGGGAGATCCGAGTCGAGTAGGTGATGATCGGCTGGCATCAGTTACTTTGGACTGTGGAGTATCGGGCAATGTATAGGTTGCAGGGCTTTTGTTATTGGATGACCGCTTGGTCGGTGGACTTGCCACATTGCTTGTATGAAGACTAGGTGAAATGGGTGAAGAATGCTTGATATCTTGTACACGATGACGAGAGGACTGAGGGTATAAGGAGGAACCGGATGGAGTGCTTGAGCCAATGGTAGTCTGTCCTTTCGACGAATGTTGCGATGCGATGAATGAAATAGATGGACTCTGGCTCTTGTTGCCAGATGGGCGTTTTGGTGATATTCTCGATGATGACGAAATGCCGTGCCGTTCACCTTTCTCGTGTGATTTTGACGCCGTTGGAAGTTGGGTTGTTGATGGATGGTTTGGTTGCGTGCTCGTCTCATTCGACGACTTTGGTGGTGATACTTTAACGATAGGATTTAATACAGGCCTTTAAAATGAACGTTCAAACATGTTCCATCCATACCACGGGCTGAGGTTATAGAGTCAGAAGAAGACCGGCTCACAGCCCTTGCTATCTTCGGAACGAATTCAGGGGAGGCATCGGTATCTGCGGTTGCTGCGTCTGAGCTCTTCCTTTTTTTCCTCATAGGAGGGCCTGAAAAGACCAACCGATATCATGAACATCAAATACAGCGTGCCTAGACAGTGCAAAACGCTTACCAAACCCAAGAAAGCTGCCGTCAAACTCCTCATACTCATGATTGTCACCATACTGGTTCAAACTATGTCGATACCCAGCGTCAAATATCTCAATGTCCTCCACCGGGAAACATCTCTTCAATACAGAAGCTTCTGTGGGGCTCAAGTGGCTCGTTGGAGGAATCATGAACCGTCGCCCGGTCAAAGGGTTTGTACGTCCCATGCTGGACGTTGAGCGGTGATGTCGCGAGGAGCTCGCAGGATTCTTGCTATGGAGTGCTGACCTCAGGTATGAAGTTTGCAGGCATAGTCAATAACAAAAGACATACAATTCGTAATGAACGATCTACACTCTCGCAAAGCAAGAGTTGAGCCGAATTACGATAGGCAGTGGCTGGTGTGTGGCCAGTGCCCGACGCGAAAGCCTTGTGTGGAATGACTTGCGGCGCCCATATGGGCGAAGGGCGGCCGATTCTTGCGCCGGGACTTGCGCGCAATCAAAGCGACAAATTCATTCTAGCGCCCATGCCATGGCTGTGCAGCATGCGCAACAATCGCCCGCTTCACCATGCAAGGTATCCAATGGCCGGTGTCATCCTACCAGTAGATAGTGAGATTTCAAGGGAATCGATCCATTCTTGCCACGTTGCGCATCATAATTCAAAATGCATATGGCCCTTTGTGCTCTATGTCGATGATCTGGTTATTGCAGCCAGATCGAAAGAAAATGTGGAATGGGTCAAAATCATAGCATTAGCATGATTTACGATGTAAATATCTGAGAGTCCCCAGTCTCCAAGCTGTGGCTAGCGGGCAGATGTCAACATGCAATTTTAGGTCTGGTCCTAGTCTTGACCTGTCATTTGAGCAGTCACTCGAACAAAGTCTTATGCAGAGGTCACGGCACTTTGGGGTGTCAGCATATGACGGATAATGAGAGCACGCAAAAATGTGCTAGGGAGTTTGGGTGTATCTCGGAATTGGAAATGGCCAAGGATCTGTCAAAGCTATGGGTCCCTATACTTGCTGCCTACCCATTTAATTGCGAAGAGATTAGAGTAACAACTGAACATCACAATAGATGAGCATACTCGAGGCCCTCTACGATCGCCTCTTGCTTGTGTTCAACGTCAAGAGCATGCATAATATCGCGAAAGGAATGCCAATGATGATAAACCGTCTGAATTTCTCCAACCAGTAACCAATCATTTAAATCTTCAACTTTGGCTCTCATGTGATTTGGTTCATGTTTGCCTTTTTACTACTCACATCTTACCTATAATACGCTTCTATTAAAAAGGAAACCATCTATAAAATCAATTGTCCTTAATACATGAACTATGTACATGGATGAGGATAGGTATCATATCATCGACTCCACACCCAGCGATACTCTGGATGAATCTGAGATGGTACAGCCACCAACAAGATTACCGAGCATAAAATGGCTGCCAATTGTGTAAGTGTGGACACCTTGCGAGCTCTTCGCCGTTGCATACGAAGAACTACCGGGTCGACGACGGGTACTGGGAAATAAACATCGTCAAAAGCCTTTTCATCAGCAAACCAAGCCAAGCGACAAACTGTACTCACAATTATCAGCCATCCAGCTAAACATGTCTCCGCCAGCATCTTCCCTCCTTCCGAGTCTTGCAAACAAGACACAAAATTTAGCTTTTGCCTGCCAGACGCCAATAATCATAAAATAGATCGGTATAGCCATGAGCAGCCGCAGATACGGTGAATGCTTCAAATAGATGTTAATGAGCAGGGATGCGACAGTGATAAATGCGGAGGTACAAAAGAGGAGGATGCGACGGGCGATGCCGCCAGATGAGAGATTGTAACGTGTTGCCTGGTGAAGGAATTTTGGAAAGTGCGTTTGGGATAGTTGCGTTATAACGTGGTTGAAGGTTGGGTGAAGAAGAGAGGGCGAGTGGGGCTGGTACGTGGGAGGCGGTACGCAAATGTGGGATTGAAGGAACGTCCGGAGTTCCTCTGGGATAGGAACAACACTGGGGCTATCTTGTCGTAAAAAGGTGTCAAAGATTAGTCGAGCTTTTGTGTCGAGAGCTTCGTGTAAGGAGTCGATCGGCATGTTCTCTAGCTTGATGCTCTCTTTCTTCTCGGTCTTTGAAGGGAACGGACCACGGACGGCGGTTTGGTCGGTTCCAGCTGAAGTTGAGCGTCGACCTTGAATAACATTCATATAGGTACCCCAATCTGATTGCTCCAAAGCGATATTACTTTGAGCCGCTGGCAACGTATTTGACGAGCTGGGCTTTTCACCGCTTGCGTTCTCCACGTCACTTTCCGTCAAAGCACACAATCTGCCTTCTTCGCTGAGACACTCCGTGTCCTTCCCTTTCTCCTTCTCCCGTTCCCGTTCTCTAGCCTCTCTGTTCTCCTTTTCCTTCCTTGCTCTCTCCGCCACTCGAGCCTGGTGTTCCCGCTCAATCTGTCCGGCCGACCACTGTCGGTACAGCAGAACATACCCAAGAACAGCCTCATAAAATTCGATGTATTGTCCCTGCCCCTCTCGATTCATATACTGCGCAAAGTCAGTATAACTAATAGGCGGGCAGGTTTGCCCGCTTAGGACGGCTTTCAGCGTTACGGGGGGTTCTTCCGGTGATGACTTGAACATGATCATGCAGACTCTTTGGATCACTAACGACAGACAGACTCAGACGTTCGCCCTAAATATTGCTGGGCTCAGAACAAGAATCAAAAGTTGCTCATGGAGCAGAGACCAGCCACTGTTAGAATGAATAAGCTCGGAAGGCTCTTGCGGACAGAAGTTTCGAAGTTCTTCCGGTAATTTGAAGCCACATAAGTATGCCAAACTATTAGTCGTTTGACAGAGCCGTGGGGCTCTGCGAAAGATAGTCATAATATTGTTGTTATTTTTAGTACGCGGAGCATGAACCGTGGCGAACAGCGGAGATTGAAGCTGACGTAATCTTGTGACAGCTTCCATAGTGCGGAGCCGATTGGTATTGGCACTAGTACATAGATTCCAACCAATTTAATCATAATTTTACTCGATTTAGACTCATGAACTATGGTTTGATCCAAAAAATCCTATATAAGTTGTCGTCGCCCATTTTCCCAGGCTTTCATCTTTTCCCACAGATATCATCAATGCCACCAAAAAAGAAGCAAAAGCTTGAAAAACTCGACAAACCCACCTTACATACCTGCAACAAGACTTCCTTTGCAAAAGCTTTCTTGCCTAATGAGACCTACCGGCAGCGTCTTCTAGATTACATCGCCATCATCCATCAACTCGCTGACCATGCTTCCCACGCTCTCAAATTCTACATCCTATATGCACCAACCTTTCCCACGGTAAATGAAGATACAATCGAAGCGATTCTCTATCTTCTCAACAAGGGGGAGGCTTGGCATCCAAGAAAGGAAGCAAAGAAGGCACTACGCGGATGCTTGTTGCCATACATTCGTCGGTACTGCCAAATCGTCGGCTTCATTCACCCAAATCTACGAGGCGAGCAGCAGTCAATCAATTACCTGACAGCGAGTATGATGACAAACCTGAAAGTCAACATTCAAGAGCATTTCATGCAGATGCTGCTCCGGTATATCAATCTGCGGCTCAACGTGAAGGGACGGGGGCGACTGCCACTGAAAAGCGATGCGCGGAAAGCTTTCTTTGCTCGTCTTCGCTACTTGAAGTCAATTTTTCTTTTTGATGTCATGCCCGAGTCACTGGATGACTTGACTGCTGAGGAGAGTGAGCTTCTAGAAGAGATGTGGTCCTTCATTCCCCTTTCTGACCAGCCGCTCGCATATTCGGTTGCTGTTGACCCTCTCGCTTTCTTTCCTGCTTACTGCAAACTCTCTGTGCTGTATGAACGACATGGCTTCCGTCGGTTCAGCGCAATACCTCTTCGTCGGTCTCTGATGCAGTCCCATATTCGCATCGACACCGTCATCCTGTACCAGCATATCCTTTGCATCACACGACGAGAAGCGGAAACTGTCGAAAAGGTCGATTTATGGTTGCGCGTGTGCAACCTGCGGAACAAGGCTTTTCGGTCTCGCCGCGGTATGCAGTTTGAAGGCTCGATCAGTACAGATGGAACCTCGGTGTCTGTATACCTAAAGCACCCAGAAGCAGACAAGTATGGAAAGGGAGCGAGAAAGTCAGCAAAGAGTTTAGAGGACGAAGTTAAAGTGCAATACATGGAGAAAAACTTACCTGCTTGTCGGGCAGCAGAAAACATTGTCGTCATTGACCCAAACAAGCGCGATATTCTCTACTGCCAAGACAGCAATGGTACAACGTTCCGTTACACCGCAAACCAGCGAGCCATGGAGACAGGCAGCCGTCGGCAGCGAAAGGAACGACAGCAGATGAAGAAGGAAGCGGGAATTGACCTCATAGAATCACGTATCCCAAGCCACAAGACGATGAACCTCATGGACTTTACTCGCTACCTTCTTGTTCGCCGCGCAGATTCGGATCGTCGCAAGGAATTCTACTCCCACCCTGCCCACACGCGATGGAAATGGCACGCATTCATAAACCGTCAGAAGAGCGAATCAGACCTCATATCCAACATGCACAACAAGTTTGGGAACTTTACCATTGTGATGGGAGATTGGAGCGATGCCGGTCGAACTGCGAGATTTCAGACCTCATCAAAGACGAAAGGCTGGCGCACCCTCTTTAAGCGCAACAGGATCAACTGCTTCCTTCTCGACGAGTACAAGACCTCATCTGTCTGCCCTCACTGTTTGGCCTCATCCGCTGACTTCCTTGAAAAAGGCTTCAAAACACGACCTCATTCAAGACCTTGGCGCCGTCGCGAAGGCAAGATTGAAAAAGTCCATGGATTGCTGGGTTGTACCAACCCTAACTGTCAGCAAGCCTGGACGATGCGCTACTGGAACAGGGACACGCTGAGCACCTGCAACATGCTGATGATCGTGCAATCAATGTTAGATGGACACGGTAGACCAAAAGTGTTCAGCAGGGGTGTTCCAGCCGTAGCGTAGATTAGTTAGATTACCTTTTCCGAACTGGTTGTCGCCGGTTCAATCCCTGGTGCGGGTGCTAGTGCCAATACCCATCGGCTCCGCACTATATTAAGCTTGTTCTACAAAGCGGAACGACGTTCACATGCAAAGAGTCTTTGACAAAGCACACAATAATAGTTAAATACAAATACAAGATTTCCAAATTCTTTTCTAGTGTTTGCATTTGCGTCCCATGTCACCCAAACAAACTCAAGATTTTAACAAAAGTGGTGGTAAGAAGGTAGTTACTATTTTAAACTCTTGTGCAAGCCGCAAAATCCCAGTGTGACCAATTGGCAGAGCATAATTCGGTTGTGGTCCAGAAAGGATGGGAGGATTAACACAGGACATAGCTGCCGTGCAAACTAAATCAAAAGCTCAGATTATTGCTGAGCATACAAACTTTTACGAGACAGATCTTGGCAACATATTCACACTATGCACATTTTGGGAGACTAAAGCATAAAGCAAGAACAAGAAGTAATAAAACCAACCAACAACCAAACTAAGCTAAATTCCACTACAAAAGTAAAAAGTACAAGCAAGGAGGATGGACACTAAAAGCTCTATCTGATGATAGTATGTGTGGTCCGAAGCAGAGAACAACAAAGTGGATTATGAAATGTGTTCGGTGCATGCGTTTGATGTCAACATCTGAATCGCGAGTGCGTTTGGGTTGACGGAACGTATCTAGACGTGCAATCTTGCCATGCGACGCTCCGCGGTTAACGCGTGACGACCAAAGATGTTTGATCTGGCCTGCCTCTTGTTTCCGCCATTGTTGTTTCCTTGCCCATTGTTGCCACCTTGGTTTCTGTTGTCACGGTTGTTTCCTTGTTGCTTCCCAGTACCAGCGTTTTCCACGTTGATACGAATGCAATCGTCCTGGGCGCCACGCTGCGCCACAGGCATGATAACCGGCTGGTGGGCATCCGAGCTGCTAAGGGAGCAGATACGGTAGAGGCCATTGGTCTTGAATGTTCCTCCGGGAACGGTGACAGAGAGAGTGCGACCATCAGCGGCACGGTCATTGAGACCTTTGAAAAAGGCAAAAGCTTGTGGGTCTGGAGCAGATCGCGTTGACTTGAGTTCTTGAATTGTAATGTGGGAGTGGCCCTGAATGATGCCTTGGGCGCTCAGAGTCTGGGGGACAATGTAGTATTGAGTTTGCGGGTCTGTGAAAATGTTATAAGTATACATGGCACGAATTTTTAAAATCTTCTGGTTGCGCAGCCTACCAGAGAAAAAACCGGTGTCCAAGTTTCGGTAGTCGGTGGTAATGGTCAAATCCTTGCTGGCGTCGATCCTTGCACCGTTCTCGGGCTCAATGATGATGCTCGACACCTTTAAAGACACTCTGTGAGACTACAAAAAACTAATGGAAATTGGCGACATTGCAAACGCACCATCTTTTCGACGGCGGGGATGGCACCCATTGGAGT
This sequence comes from Spizellomyces punctatus DAOM BR117, assembly GCF_000182565.1. Classification (NCBI taxonomy): domain Eukaryota; kingdom Fungi; phylum Chytridiomycota; class Chytridiomycetes; order Spizellomycetales; family Spizellomycetaceae; genus Spizellomyces; species Spizellomyces punctatus. The sequence continues at coordinate 986,872 of NW_015971537.1, read as the reverse complement.
CGACGAACAGGCGCCTGTCCTGATCTGAGTACCATCCGAGGGCGTCAGGCCAGTGTCCTTGCAAAATTGGGTTTCCGGGAAAGGCCCCACATTGCGGTTGATGTCACCACCACTAGTGGCCCCGCCGACGCCCGCCTGGTTGCCAGTGTTGGCAGTGGTGCCGTTGTTACCGTTGCTGCCGGTATTGCCGTTGTTGCCGTTATTACCATTGTTGCCATTGTTTTGCTTGTTTCCATTATTGGATCGCTTTCCGGCCTGCTGCCTCTGCGCAGTGACAGAGAAAACGAGGCAAAGCAAAAGAAGAGCGTAGATAAAGGTGTATCGCATGATTCAAAGATTTATAAAATGGCGGGAATAGGGCGATGCGCAGAGGGAAACGTGTGTGTGTTGCTGGGAGGGGAAGCGATGGGATGGGGATGTGTTGAATAAGGGGGGGAAGGGAGGAAAGAGCCTCGCTTTAAATAAACTCTCTGGCAAAAGCTCTCCCGCGGGGAGGAGGGGGGAAGGGGGGGAGCTTATGCTTCGAGCAAAAGACTTTCACTTGTACGAACCTACAGCGCAGGAAAAGAAAAAACACAAGCACAGCAAACGAGCAAGAACAACGGTAGAGTCATTTCTAGCAAAAAGACTGTAGAAGTGATGAAATGCCACATGCATGTTACGTTTTTTGAGTTTTTTGCTCTGCCCCCACGTTTTAACAAAGAGCTTTGTCTTGCTCTTCGTTTTGTGCAACTCGCCGTCATTTTACGCACTGCGCAAAACCATCAGGATTCGTTTTTCCCCCCTGGCGTCCTCCTCCTGGTCTTCAGTTGCTTTGAATGCCAGATACAGTCGTTGAAATGAGATTTCATCTTTTTATTAGCAATATATATAGCCTTTCAAAAGGATGCGGTCCAGCGGCCATCTTTTGCCACACCCTCAAGTCCCTTTGACTTGTTTATTCCTACGAGTTTCAAGAAGTCGTCCATCTGTAGCTGCTGCTTGCAAGCGTGTTGCTGCGGATACAAACATACGCGCGCGGGGCTACGTAAAAGGGGCATCATTTCCCTCCCTTGTCATTTCACCTTTATTGGCATAATACTATATATCCATATATAGTTTCATTGGATGACTTGCAAATATAGCCTTATTTGGCAAATGTCCATTAGACTGCATTTGGACTAATGGACAATAACTCTGTCGGACGGAAGTCTCATTGTCCGTACCCACCAACGACCCATTTGAATCTTTTGTTGATCAGCGTCGGCTCTCTGTTTTGGGGGGTGGTGTTCATAAGCGCGGCGCTTTTTTGGGTTTGCCCAATCATGCACATCAAACAGGTGCGAGCCCACCGACTTACAGAATTTGTCCAACCGGTTCTAACTTGTTCGTTTGCAGATTATAATTCAAGGGTTCAAGTCCTACAAGGATCAGACGGCACTGGAACCCTTTAGTCCAAAACTCAATGTCGTCGGTGCGTATACTGCTGGACAAGTATTGACTGGTCGGGCACTTACCTTTTGCAAAATTGGATAGTCGGACGCAATGGTTCTGGCAAGAGCAACTTTTTTTGGGGTACGGCAAACTCGACTCATTTAATTGTGCCGTCCAGTCTCTTGATTGTCACTCATTGCTACTGCAGCTATTCGGTTTGCTTTGAACGATGCATATAGCCACATGACCCGCGAGGAGCGCCAGTCCTTGCTACATGTAAGTCCCCAATCTATTAAAGGTTTCTGGACAGTCTCTGATTACCGGCATAGGAAGGAACTGGGCCTGCTACACTCTCTGCGTTTGTGGAAGTCGTTTTTGACAACACAGACCAGCGATTTCCGGTATAGGCTATTTGTACTTCTGAGGAGCTCATCATGGTTGCTAAAGTTGAGCACTACCGCAGACTGGAAAGGACGAGGTAGTCTTGCGTCGTACAATCGGCTTAAAGAAAGATGAATATGCACTGGACAAGAAGAGCGTTACGTAAGTAGCGTCTACCAAGAATAATTTCTTACAGGTGTGCTCAAGTCTTCTGGAACACTCACAGGAAAACAGAAGTCATGAGTTTGTTTGAAACCGCGGGATTCTCGCGATCCAATCCGTATTACATTGTACCTCAAGGAAGGGTAAGGGGAATCCGGACCATAACTCCTGAAGCCAAGCTTGACCTCGCTTTTGACAGATCACAGCGCTCACAAATGCAAAAGACGCAGAACGCCTTCAGCTTCTGAAAGAAGTTGCGGGAACGCGGGTATATGAACAACGTCGCGTGGAGAGTTTGAAAATTATGGAGGAAACAGGTGAGACACGTGTATGCTGTGATCACCAACGGCTTATGCTGATCTTCCATATGCCAGACTCGAAGCGTTCCAAGATTGATCAGCTCCTTAATTATATTGAAGAACGGCTGGCCGAACTGGAGGAGGAAAAGGAAGAACTCAAACAATATCAAGAGCAGGACAGAGAACGACGATGTCTTGAGTATACCATTTATAGCCGTGAGCAATCAGAAGTCAACGAGAACCTCGAAGAGCTTGAAGAAGCGAGACGCAATGAGGTTGACGAGTTAAATCAACGGCAAAGTCAGTCGAATGACCGGGAAGGGATCGTCACGGTAAGCGGGTCGGCGTCAAGTCATGGTCAGTCATCACGAGTCTAAAGTTTGGAACAGAATATGGAGCGCACCATACGCGACGTTAAGAAGAAGGTGGATATGCTGAGTGTTGAGCGAGAGCAAATTGACGATGATCGGAATGAGCAAATCAAAGCCAAGGCTCACTTGGAATTGATCATCAAAGACAGCGAAGAAAACGTATCGACAAACCTTCAAGCCAAAGTAAGACACAGACAACTAGTACAGCAAGGTTACTTTCGATATCCTAATCTTTATGGACCTTGCAGGAACGGTTAACCCAAGACCTTCATACCTTGCGAGAAAAAATTGCTGAGAAGGAAAGAGAGTTAGATGAAGTCAGCCCGTCGTTCAATGAAGCTTTAACACTTGAAACCACTTTGAAGGAAAGGTATATCGGTATTTTTGACGCCAGAAATGATAGCCTCCGATGGCCTCAACAATTCGTGGATTTTTAGATATGAAGCGGCGGAACTTGAACGAGACACATTGTACTCGAAACAAGGCCGCAACGCCCAATTTCGCACGAAAGCGGAACGGGATGCCTACCTCCGAAAAGAAATCAAGAATGTGCAAGACACTATCACTAGCCAAAGCCAGCAAGTGACGCAGCTTGAGCAGGAAGTGGTTGTTTCACGACGTCGCTTAGCGGAGATTGACACTGGAATTGAGGAAACACGACAACATTTGGAGGATCGTAAGCAGAAGCTAACTGACATAGATCAGCAAATTCTAGAGCTTCGCAGACAACGCAATCAGTTGGATGAACGACGAAGGTAAGGCGAAGCGTTACACTTTGCCTAAATTTTGGTGGGATGCTGACATCCTTCATAACAAACAGAGAGCTCTGGCGAGATGAGAGCAAGCACAGTGCCTCCGCTCAGACCGCCAAAGAGGAACTGGATCGATGTGAAAGAATCCTCTACTCTAGCATGGATAGGGTAATTGCCAGATGTTCTCCAGCACAATGATGTGCAGCGCTCACTTCCGTTGTTGGCTAATCGATTATCAGGTCACCGGAGAAGCGCTTAGAGCGCTGAAACGAATAACCGAGCGTCTGAATCTGCAAGGAGTATATGGCCCTCTGTATGAGCTCTTTGAAATCGATGATCGTTACAAGACCGCTGTTGAAGTCATCGCGGGAGGAAGGTTGGTATTGTTAGTACACTGCATTCATGCCACATTCCGTTTGACGCAACGTTTCTCTACCCCAAGTCTATTCCACGTAGTAGTCGATAACGATGACACTGCCAGCCGCATCGTAGAACAGTTGAATCGTGAGAAATGCGGGCGACTGACCTTGATGCCGTTGAATCGTTTGAAGCCTCGGATCCCTCAGTATCCAGATGCGAGGGATGCTGTTATCATGGTGCAAAAATTGCAGTTTGATCGGACATTTAAACCAGCCTTTGACCAAGTGAGACATGGCGTCAACTGTTCCCCCCGTCCTCGTGTGGCACTTAAGTTGTGTAATGGTGCTTGTAGGTTTTCGGCAAGGCAATCATTTGCCCATCATTGGAGATTGCATCTGCATATGCACGGTCGCATGGATTGAATTCTGTCACGTTGGATGGTAAGCCTCACCCGCTTGAAAAGCATTACAACCTGTACTAACATTCCAAATCCTTGTGTCTTTTTAGGGGATCGCGCAGACCGAAAGGGTGCGCTCACTGGGGGTTATATGGATCATCGTCGTGCCCGTTTGGAGAACATCAAGAAGCTTAAAAAATTCCGAGAAACATATGCTGAAGATGAACGTGCGGCTTCAAGGCTGCGGGACGAGATAACAAAAATTGAACAAGAAATCACACGAACGCGAGATCAGCTTGCCCAGCTGGATGCGCGTCGAAAACAGACTATGGATTCTCGAGAGCCTCTAATGAATGAGATCAATGCAAAGTTGAGGGAAAAGTCCACTTTGGAGGAGCTGATTGCACGCAAGGTTTGGCGTTCCCCATGGCACGGTCCAGAGAATGTAATCTGATCTGTTTACGCCTCGATCAGGAGAGCTCTTTGCAAAGTCTTCAAGGCAGCGTCAGAAACCTCACAACTCAACTACAAACGTATGAAGCAGAACTCAAAACTCCATTCACAAAGACCTTGACAAATCAAGAGCAAGCTCGATTGGATGAGGTTAATGCGGCGGTGGAGGAGCTTCAGCAGCAACTAAGGGAAGCTTCGAAAAGGAGGGCCAGTGTAAGTCGACTTTGCTGTGCGTGACGCAACATTGCAGGTCGGGGTAACCGTTTTGGTCTTTCACAGTTGGAGTCACGGAAAACCATTCTCGAAATTGAACTCAACACGAACCTGCGACGAAAGCGGGACGATGCAGTTGCGCAGCTTGAAAATGCCAGCTTTGAAGGCGAAGTCGGAGTGCAGCTTCGCAGCCGACAGCAAGAGTTGGCAACTGTTGAAAAGGCTATTGAGCGAGCGGCACGACGACTTGAAGGTTTGTACATGTGCCCGATCGGTGATTTGGTTTCGGCCGCGGAGCATCCTAATCGCTCGCCAATGTTACAGAAATCGAAGCCGAGATGGAAGAGCAAACTGTTACTCTTCAAGAGCAGACACAAGCGCTGGAAACAGCGAGGGTAGGTATAGTGGCCGAATGCAGAACCTTGACTGACAAAAACGAGCTGAAAAGCCAATGGCCAACTTAGACAGAACAACAACAAGAACGCAGAGTGTTGGAGCGCCAAAGAATAGTGGTTGAGAAGTATATTTCGAAAAAGGCCAGTTTGTTGAAACGCAAGGAAGAATGCATCAAAAATATTCGTGATCTTGGCGTTCTTCCTGAGGAAGCATTTGAAAAGTATCAAAACGCCCCTACGAAGACGGTGAGTGCCGAAGCCTTGATCGCTAATAGGCAAGACGTTGTCTCACACATTTTCTTTTCTGATGTCAGCTGCTGAAAAAACTTCATCAAGTCAATGAAGCACTGAAAAAGTACTCTCACGTGAATAAGAAGGCTTTTGAGCAATACGGAAATTTTGCAAAACAACGCGACCAGTTGGAAGTCAGAAAGGAAGAGCTAGACAAATCTGCCGGGGTTTGTATTTTGCAATGTATTTTGCATGATTTGAATGTGCTACTTATCCAGAATGGGTAATAGGCTATAGAGGACTTGATCAAAAATCTGGATCAGCGGAAAGATGAAGCGATCGAGCGGACCTTCCGGCAAGTGGCCAAGTACTTTCAAGAAGTGTGGAGCAAACTTGTTCCATCCGGACGGGGGGAATTGATCATGTTGAGAAGAGCAGATGGGGTAAGCTCTGGAAAGGTTGCAACAAGCCAAAACATCACATCCAATGACTCACCTCTTTTTTAAACATAGAGCTCTCAAACCCAAGACGATAATGACGAAAACGGCTCAGATCAGGAGGAATCCAGTAGTTCCACGACCTCAAAGGCAGGACGTGCCCATAGCATCATTGACCAATACACTGGCATTTCCATCTCTGTCTCATTCAATTCGCCCACCGACGAAGGACTTCGTATGCCTCAGCTCTCTGGGGGACAAAAGTCTCTGGTGGCTCTTGCCCTTATTTTTGCCATTCAGCGATGTGATCCGGCACCCTTTTATTTGTTTGATGAGATTGATGCGGCGCTTGATGCGCAGTATCGAACTGCTGTTGCCGGTAAGGACTTTAAAGCCGACTTTACATTGTCCTTTTTTTTGATTTGTTATTTGAAAATATCTGACTTTTTATTTTAAAGCTATGATCAATGAGCTATCTTCATCAGCCCAATTCATTGTCACGACCTTCCGACCCGAACTTTTGGCCTATGCAGACAAGTGTTATGGAGTAACGTTTGTTAATAAGGTCTCGAGGATTCAGAGCATTACTAGGGATGATGCGTTAAAGTTTGTAGAAGAGACGGCGGCTGGTGCTCAGTAGACTCGCGGGTTTTTGGCGTCAACCTATGGAAGGAATTTGGGTTTTATTTTTTGCAATAGCTGTTTGTTGGGGATGTATATAGTACTGTGTTCGGAAGGGTTTCTTTTTATTTATGGCTGATTAGGGTTGGGGGATCCCAAAGCAAATGTTACTCATTTCGGCAAAAACATATCTGGTCGCAAAACAAAAAGAATGTTGCTCTCACTGCAAAATTAAGGATACGAAATGCAATAATGATTATGATACTCAATCCACGTTAAACCGCCTCTCATTCATGTATCCACCGTCCTAACTGCCTTGATAAAATCCACAACCTTTCCATGATCTTTGAACCCCTTTTTCGTATCCAACTCCACGCCGCTACTCACATCCACGCACCAGGGCCTAACTTTCCTGACAGCCTCCGCAACGTTTTCAGGTTTTAGCCCACCCGCTAACAGAACCGGCACACGCCCCTCACGCTGCACATGCACCGCGACATCCCAATCAAAAACTTGTCCCGTTCCCCCCTGCTGGCCAGATTTCACACCGGTATCCAGCAAAACACCCGAAATCGTACCCACAGTTTCACGAGCCACAATGCGATCAATCACTTGCGACGGCGTCTCGTTAGGAAGGACATGGAAAGCTTTGATGACGGGAGTAGGGAGGAGGGCTGCCAAATGGCAGGGTTCTGACCCGTGGAACTGTACAAGGTTGATCTTGGTGTCACGAACGGCCTGCTGGATAAAGCTCACAGAATGATTTGCAAACACCCCTACAAAGAGGGGGCCAGCGCGTGGGCTTCGGATCGTCGAGAGGGCCAAGTTCAGCCAGGTAGATGGACTCGCGTCGGGAGATGGGATGGGAAGAGCGGGCGCAGGTTCGTCGGAAATTTTTAGCTCTCTGCGCACTGCTTGGACAATCTCCTTGGCACGGTCAATGGTCACCTTTCGTGCTGACTCTGCAAAAATCAGGCCAATGAAATCGGCGCCTGCTTTGGCGGCCACCAGCGCATCCTCTACATTTGTTACCCCACAGATCTTGACCATCGTTCGGTTCGAGACCGCTGGCTGTTCTTCCACGTCCTTACCCAAGAGTTGTTGGATAAAGTCCCGCTTACTGGGTGCCCTCATCAACGCTTCTCCTACCAAAACCGCCTTAGCACCACCTTTCATGTATGTTTCCACATCCGCACGTCCCGTGATCCCGCTCAATGCAACTAAGATGGTGCCTTGCGGTACCATCGTGGCAAGGTCGCTCGTCCTGTTCATGTCCACGTTGAAAGTATGCAGGTCTCGGTTGTTGACACCAATGACCTTGGCTCCAATGGCTACCGCACGTTCCATTTCAGCAGAATTTGCAACCTCAACCATGGGCTCCATACCCAACTGCCGCGAATACTCCAACAGGTCCCGCAGTTTATCATCATCCAAGATCGCGACAATAAGTAGCAAAGTGTCCGCTCCGTACAAATGCGCTTCCAGAATTTGATACCGTTCCACAATGAAATCCTTGCGAAGTACGGCAGGACGGTCAGGGACTCCTTCTAACGCGGCGCGGACAAGGCGCATGTCTTCCAAGCTACCTTTGAACCATTTAGGTTCAGTTAGCACGGAAATGACTGCCGCTCCACCGCGAGCATATTCCAATGCTTGGCTAGGTGCATGGGCTGTGATATCAATGTTGCCTTTTGAAGGAGATGCACGTTTGATCTCTGCCATCACCGCCACCGGGTTTGCTGCAGCGAGCACACGAGCTGGGAAGTCGATCTTCGATGGCGAAAGACCAAGTGCAATGGACCGCTGCAAATAATAGTCCGATTGTCCGGGACGAGATCGCGCTTCACGCACGTCACGGAGACGTTGCTCATAAATGGTATGAAGGATGCTAGGGCTTTTGGAGGCAGCAGTTGTCGATTGCATCCCTTTCCCGCTTATCGCGGGAGAGCTGCCTCCTGCCCTATGCACCCCTCCACCTGCAGTGCTCGTCGAATTAATTTTGGACACCTTTGCCAGTGGAATGCCGTCACCGGTGCCCGCTCGCTTTCCATCGCTGGCACCATTGACCGCAGGTCCTCCATGTCCGTCAGGCTTCTTCACCAAATCTTCCCGCAACCGCAATCGATCCCATGTACCGCCCTCCCACTTTAGGAAATTCGCAAACATCACCTTGCCGCATTCGCTAGCAATACTTTCAGGGTGATATTGTACTCCTTCCATCACAAACGTCTTGTGCCGTATGCCCATCACGATTCCACTATCCGTCCAGCTCGTAATTTCTAAACACTCCGGCAACGTCTTGGGATCGCCAGCCAGAGAATGATATCGAGTGGCCTCGATACCTTGCGGAACCGTTTCGTACAAACCGCGACCATCATGTCGAACAGGCGAAGTTTTACCGTGCACAATTTCACCAGCATATGTCACCGTTCCACCGTATGTCTCGTACATACATTGCTCACCAAGACATACACCAAGTATTGGGACCTTCCCTGCAAAGTGTCGAATGACATCGTTTGATACCCCTGCATCAGCGGGTCGTCCTGGCCCGGGTGAGATTACCACATTCCGGGGGTTGATGGCAATACATTGCTCCAACGTGATCTGATCGTTACGGTACACCTGTACGTCTGCACCCAGCTCCGAGAGATACTGGTATACGTTCCAGGTGAAACTGTCGTAATTGTCAATCAATAATGTAGTCATTGTGATGTACGCTTTCAGTGGTAGTGTGGATACACAGTGAAGTTGTCTTGTTCGATAAGAATTTGCTCCAGAAGAGGGGTTTCCTTCTGTTGAATTTTACGACTGTGATAGTACATTTCGGCATTCTCGATAGCCGTGACATTTGATTTCAGCTTGTTGACGGTTTCCTCCCATTCGCTCACAGGGACCGAATCGTATACAATGCCTGCTCCAGCTTGCAAATAGACATAACCATCCTTGAACAGCATAGTCCGGATAGCGATTGCCGTGTCCATACTTCCCGAGTAGGCAAAGTAACCCACAGCTCCAGCGTAGATGCCACGCTTTTCACCCTCGAGTTCATATATGAGCTCCATAGCCTTAACTTTGGGGGCCCCGCTGACAGTACCAGCTGGGAAAATCGATCGAAAAGCGTCGAAACCAGTTTTGTCCGGTCGTAGTTTACCAGAAACATTGCTGACAATGTGCATAACATGACTGTAACGTTCAATGTGCATAAGCGAATCAACTTTCACCGTGCTAGGTTGGCAAATGCGGTTTACGTCGTTCCGGCCGAGATCCACAAGCATAATATGTTCCGATCTCTCTTTCAGATCACCAAGGAGATCTGCGGCAAGAGCATCATCTTCCTCGGGAGTTTTTCCGCGCTTACGAGTACCGGCAATGGGATGCGTGTAGACAATATTGTTTTCAACCTTAATCAACATCTCCGGAGAGGCACCGACAATCTGGAAATCTTTTACATCCACGTAGAACATATACGGTGAGGGGTTAACACTGCGCAACTGCCGGTATGCGTTGAAAGGGTGCAATGACGTCCGCTTCTTCAATCGTTGCGAAGGTACTGCTTGAATGATGTCACCTTCGTTGATATGGTGCTTAAGCTTTTTCACAAAATTTTCGTATCCTTCTTTCCCGACGTTCGATTCGCTTGGTTGATTCAGTTCGATTGGAGGTTGCTTGGGAAGGGGTATGTGTTCGCTATTCAGTAACTGAACCACTTTTTGAATCTCGGCAGTAACCCGAGCGTATTCCATCTCAATCTGATATGCTTCACTTTCCGTGTTATCGACTCGGAAATGGCTCACGACCTTCATTATGTGGTGGAGATGATCGAACACGACAATCGTGTCGCAAAACATCAAAATTGCATCGGGAATACCAATGGGGTCACGAAGTTTCTTTGCAGTGCGGGGCTCAAAATATCGCACGCAATCATAGGCGATGTATCCAATGGCACCACCTATTGCAACCAGATAATGCTTAACGTCGTTCTTAGGTATACATCCTGCTATAATTCTCTTACCAGTGAACTCGGGAATTCCAGGTACGTGGACATACTTGATATTTTTCAGTTCGTTTTCAACCACAATAAGTGGATCGCCTTGCACCGCTTCGTTATCGCCGGTACGAATTACCTTATAAGGGGCTAGATAGAAACGAAGTGGAGTGAATCACTGGCATCCTTCGCAGCCAAAACATGAGGCGCAATCTCGCTCATACCTGCGCCCAAAAACGAATAACGACCGATTTTTTCACCACCAGAAACAGACTCAAACAAGAAAGAATAATCACTGCTTTCCGACAATCTCAGATACGCGGAAACAGGTGTAATTAAATCAGCGGAAATGTCTTGATGGACAGGAATAATGTTTCCCGCTTTCCTAGCCACAAGGCCCTTAATCTCCTCCAGCGTGGGCTTCAGTTTCGACTATCAGGACTATGTGAGTGGTGGAACATGCGAATGCGAAAGAGAAGAGACTATCTAGGCCATCTTACCGTCATTTTGGGATATGTGACAGTATAAGGAGCTTATGCAGCAATAGATACGGCGCATGCAACAGTTCGATCGCGTGCAATGCACTGTTGATTCCATGGTAAAGAAAATCGTGCCCACACGGGTTCGAAATGGAGCAGATTTGCGTTAGCAGCGCCTTTGTTCAAAGCACTGAGATCTTTTGCAATGTCCTTCCTGGATGCGACAACAGGAGTTCTTCGCTTAATGCTGGTAACCCGACGACGTCTGTCGCGGCATAAATCGACAATTGGTCTTGCCAACCGTAGAGAAGTTAGAGGCAATTTGGCAAATGTTGACATGTTGCTCTTGCACTTTGGGGGTTGAACGACTATCCGTCTTCGAATGATCGAGGCAGGCTTATAATGATGTGTGCGGTTCATGGAACGGCAGATTGTTACGTAAGGCACAGATGAGGCCAACGGAACAGACACAAGCGCATGCTTGTACGCTTCGGAGGTGACCATGCTTGAGAGTATGGTAGAGTCGAGGGCCTTGAGTGACGGCAGTGAGGGGAAGTCCAACAGAGAGGCCATGCTGTCCTCAGCAGCAGGAGGGCTAGATCTGGGTATGGTGGTGCTTGCTTTACGATAGCGCTTTTGGGCACGGTGACGTACGAGTCTGTTTCGTCGTCTTTTGTGGCTCCCGTCGCAGTGGAGGTCCTCGACACTCTAGTAAGAGACAAACGATGAAAACTGTCAGCTAAGGGGGCAGTTCCCAACGGTCGTTGATGCTGATAGAATTTATCCATCTCTTCATCAATTCCAATGCTACAGATTGTTCACCTACCAAGGCGGAGGACGCTACAACACCGAGGTCGTTGTCGGCGACGGTCATCTGGAACGACCGAGGCGACACCGACCCGAAGGCGGGGCAACTCCAACCGAGACGAAAAGCCGCCACGGTTGGGGATGCGGGTGTCAAAGTAAGCTTTGAAGGTAAAGTTGCGAACTTACAGGAAAGCAAGTTCCCTGTGCTTCAATAGGTAGATGATAAACAAGAAAGTAAAGCCGGAGACGGAAGGGACTGCCCCAAATATCAAAGATCGGCTGTGAGTCATCCATCGCACTGACAAGTTGACCAATCAGATCGCATGTGACAAACTCACGTGCTCTCCATCATTTGTTTATCTTCATTAGTTTTCTATTTGTATTTGGCTGTATAAAGTTCTAGATACATGTGTACATTTTATTTTATGCGATAGCATTGCACTCGCTGGCCCCATTTTCTATATAATTTACAATCGATAGCTCTTGTTTCTGCGAGCTATCAACATGATGCGGTCCTCCATTTTACGGAATGATGTCCATCTTACTGCACTCGTCATTGGTGCAGCACATCACTCTTTTCGTAACCCCAGTGCATGTAAATGTTGATTTCCCGTTTTGATCTACGCATGTTTTCTCATTGTTGCCTAAGTCGCACCGGGGCTGAAGTTCACAAGCACTGATGGTGCATTTGGCATTAACAGTTGTCACTGCAGCATGGGATGAGGATAAAGTTAGTATGAAGAGTTGCTCGGAAAGTAAACGACAGTAAAGACTTCATACAGTGAGTAAGAACAAAGAAGACGAGAGCGAGGAGGGCAAGGAAGAACTTCATCGTGTATATGTAACGAATTTATGGGTGGAATTTAGCAGGTTTTAGGCGTTCCGTGCGTAATAAAGTGCTGGAGAATCCTAAAAGCTGTCTTCTCTTTTATACTTGTACTTGAAGAACTATTGTCCCTGTGGTTCCGTTCTTTTTTGGTGGCGGAACGAATCTTTCTATGGTTCAGGCATCCGCCTGGTTCCTCAAGTCTTTGATGTGGGCCATGCAGTTAACTGATAAAGGGTTTGTTTCTTGATTTTGGTTTAGGGCAGGGGCGGCTCATAGTCATGTGAGTGCACTCCGACGCTTGGTTTGGATGAGCTGTTTAAACAGTTGTTGCTGAGATATCTCAAGGGAATACAACTCGTCGACCTATTCACCAGACACCACTGGTTTATTTCAAGTACACTTTCATAGGATGATAGACTGCATCTTGTGTATTTTTCAGGTCTGCCGTAACCTGCACGTATACTTCCACTCTATCTGCTGTTGAACACATTGATAGGAGTTGCATGTAGAATGCAGCGTATGGATATGACTCCTACATGTCAGCTCCATAATCACAGCTACCACGTGACTATGAATCTAAAAGTCAGTCGGTCCCTGACCTGAATTTGTTCCACTCAGCAATCAGAATGGGCAAACACTCTCGTAACAGAGGACGGCCACAGGATGATGAAGTATCTGAATCAAGTACCCGCATACCCGTGCCCCTTGCAATGTGGGACTTTGATCACTGCGACCCGAAGCGCTGCAGCGGTCGAAAGCTCGCCCGTTTGCACCTCATTCGCACCCTTAAAATCGGTCAACGATTCAAAGGGATTGTTCTGAGTCCAAAGGGAACGCAGAGTGTATCTCCTGCTGATAGAAGTATTATTGAAGGGGCTGGATTGTGTGTGGTCGACTGTTCATGGGCGAGAATAGAGGAAGTTCCATTTGAAAAGATCAGATCACCTCATGAGCGACTGCGTCAGTAAGATACTGGAACTTCCGGGTCGGTCGCTCATTACTCATGATAGTTTTGATTACAGTGCCTTATTTGGTAGCGGCTAATCCCGTCAATTATGGTAAACCATTTAAATTGAACTGCGTTGAAGCGCTTGCCGCCTGCTTTTTTATCACAGGTCAGTAGATTCTGAAAATAAGATCAAATCAGTGTATTTTTGGAAAAAAGAAAAGTCTAACCCTCCATTTTTCGTAGGCCTAGATGAGCATGGTCATACACTTCTTTCCAAATTCAAATGGGGTCATGCTTTCTGGGAAATCAACGGGTATGTAACACGCCGTCAATGAAGAATGCGACTCTGGTGGTCATATACCCTTGTCATCCATACAGCGCCCTTTTTGAGAAGTACAAATCCTGCAGATCCTCTGCTGAGGTAGTAGAAACCCAAAACGAGTATCTCCAACAGATCAATCAAGAGTACAAAGATCATCGTGAAAAAAGGAATGAGACAGGAAATTCAATATCATTGGACATGCCACCGAGCGATGAAGAAGAGGAGGAAGAAGAGGAGGATCAACCTGAAGTTGATAAATTTGGTAATACAATACGGCGGGATTTGCCCCAAAGCGAGGAAGACGAACTAGAGGAGGACGAGGACGACATTGAAGTGGATCGTTTTGGAAATATAATACCGAGGGATATGCCGCCAAGCGAGAGCGAAGAAGAGGACGAGCAGGAGGAGGAGGACGACGACGAGAAATTTGATAAGTTTGGCAATACGATTCCTCGGAATTCATAATGCAAGGGGGGTGTTCAGAGGGTACGCAGACGCTTATGTATTTAATGACTTGAAATGTCGCTTGCGCGCATCGTGCACGACCATAATGTGCCTACGGGTTTTGGGCATCGAACCCCACGCTCCCCGAGAAATTATCAATTGTCACATCTTGGTGCATGACTTGGAACAGGGGCGCCGTGGTGACTGGTCACAAGGGAGTTTGAGACCCACCGAGGAAGACATGCGTTGGACTATGGCGCAGAGAGGATAATTGGTACGGACCTGACTGCAGGTGGGGCAGCATGATATCGGCTTCAGGAGCGTCATAGTCCACCATCGAAGATGGTCGTCCTATTACTAGTCGAAGTGCGCAGTCTCTATACGATGCAGATTTCACCATGCATAATATATTACTGGCGGCATGTGTCATAGGAGATATCGGTGAGGAGTTATTATCTAGAGCTCGAGATGCCAACACGTCCTCTTAAATACTTGTGTTGTTGGCGCGATATCAACCATGTCATAACCTATCAAATATTGGGGGGGGGGGGGGGGGGGGAATGAAATCGGAGGTATATGGAACCATTTAAGTGGGCCCGTTATTTGTATCATTATGTACCAGTTACCCTATACTATGAATTATCTACTAGTTACTCGAGTTTGGTTTGAGCCTGCTCGGCCTCAGCACGCTTGAAGAAAGGAGTCAACTGAGGCAAAACCGCGTCATGGATAAGTTTTGCTCCCTATGCGATAAGAACGCAGGTAAAGAGATGGTCAGTTAAGGAAATGCAGAAAAGTCACATTCCTCTACAGCAACTTACAAAGTACTGAGGCAGGAAGAGCCAAAAGACAAACACAACTTTGACAACGTAGTAGAACGGGAACCACGCCAAGATGGTAGTAATGCCCAATTCCACAATGTTCACGATGCCAATAGCCCAGAAGTAGGTCGCCCAGACTTTCAATGCCGCCGTATCCTCCTTGTAGGATGCCTCAAATGCGCGGTATGTAGGGTAGATGATAGCAAGAAGATTGGTGGTGAGACCAGCAAAGATGTTGAAGAAAACGGAAATCGAAGTAAGGGCGTAAACGGCCAACGTGAAGTAGGTCTAGCGGGGTTTGCACAAGAAATGGCGGTTAATATTCACGACCAGGTGCTGATGCTTCGGTGCTCCAACGCTACCTTTGGCACTCCTGTAGCCTTTTCAATTCTGTTCAAGGTTCTGAACTTTCCGAGGTAGTTATCAAACTGCTGGAGGTACGGCTGGATTTGATCCATTTTGAGATGCTTTTTAAAATGAGAAAAGTAACGACTCGACAAGAAGTGTGCGATAACAGGGGGCTCAGTTGGTGCGGGGGGGACGATGAGGTTTTCTACTGATGATTGCTGTCGAAATGCCAAGTGTTTTTGCAGGCCGATTTCGACAAATTACAACCCGACTGGTTCCAGTGTCACTTTGACCCGCCATCGCACAATTTCACATCACGAAATCAAGACATCTGACCTGTAGGGACGGAGATAATGGATATCGCATTCGTCTCAAACGCATTTTCAGATTTCAAATTGGATATTGAAAATAACTGCTGTTATAACACGCAGAATGGGCATTTTGGAAAAGTCCTCATGCTCAGCGTCATCGATCAGCAAAGGACTGGATATTTACCTCATTTCATGTGCTTTTCGAAATCCTTTCCAATGCTTGAAGCCATTGTGGCCACAAGTGTCAAAAGGTAGAGCGCATAATTTGAGATTTGTGAGAAAGAGCTAGTCCCCAAATGTCTGAAGAGGGGCTTCCTCTGAGATGATTGAGAACGAAAACTTCTAGTATTTTACATCGGGCTGGTTAAAAGTATGTGTCCGTATGAAAGGTTGTGACCTGAACGCTTCTAGGAGCAAGGCAACTCTGGATTCAATTGGAAGGCACGAAGTTATCTTGCTGGCATTTAGAATGGCTCCCAACTTCCATTGTCAGAGTTAATGCTGCAAGGCAAGCTAGCAGACTTCACTCCTTTGGCTAGCGTACAAGGTCCAGATGCATTCGCCAAGTGTACCCGAGACCGAGTGTCCACGCACCTTATGCCTAACCGTTTGCAAGACATGGATATCAATTAATAAACGAGGGGTTAGTGGCAACTGATACCTGTAGATCTGCAACGCTTTTAGCTGCCAGCACATAAAGCCAACGCTGACTACCACATATAGTAGCAAGATAGGAAACTCATGGGTATCAACAGTGACAATTCCACTTCTTTTTGTATGACCGGGCAACACCATATTGAAAGAGGATCTAAACACAATGGCATCATGTTCCAGTTTCGCGCGATTGCATTGAGCTGGGAGTATGGTGAATCCCACATAAAACTATCGCGGCCCTACTGGTAGACTTTGTTTGTCGGGTGTCGATCCCTTTCGGTGTTTGAGTGCGGATCAGGTTTACCGATCATCCTCGATGATCGGCATCGACCGAAGATGGTCCTTTAAGCTAAACTTTATGAATCTGACCATTTGGTATCCGTTGCTACATTGTTTAATTGAGTTTTGGAAGACATGAAGCGGGTAATCAACAGTTGCATGCTCTACAAACGCCTTGTACTATAACTAGTTTGAACGTGTGCGTGCACTTGACACAAATGACACAAAGATAACCTATGGACATGCTCAGCTGGTGCCTGGTGAATAGGTTATGAATAGGCAGAGGCAGAACCTCCCAATGACCCATTGCCATTCAAGTTGCTTTGGAACTCCAGCCAGAAAGCTCAAAGAAGGAGCGATCGAGAGTTCGAGACGACCAGCCGCGATGGGCGGATTTGAATCGGTCCATGAAAAACACACGGGTGACTCAGGCGTGGAAATCATTGCGTAGTGATGGGTGGACGAGGGTACAGGAACGTTTTGGAGGTTCTGGCCAAGGGTCGGAAAATCCATGCGGCAAGGCATAGCAAGTCATGTCGGCATACTAACGCAAGTATACGGGAGTCGTACACAGAATGTGGGAGAACGTAGAGGAGGTACCTCGGGAAAGCAGCCATTTACCAAGTCCCGCGGACTCCAACGACGATATCGCCCGCTCCTCTCTTTCAACGACTGAAGTAAGTCCTGCGCTGCTGAGTGACATGATGCTTGTGACTTTGTCGTTAGGGTGTTACCTTCTTATTTTGTATTTTATTCGGCCGTTTCTCCTCTGATCAGCAGCCCTTGAAAAAAGGCATGTTTCACATCCTTCTCTTCGAATACATATCCCCTTCGTCTGCACGCCTATCGGCGTTTTTGCTTGGTTTGCCGTCGCTGGTCCCTATCATTGCTGTTGGTGTCCTGTTCCATCAATTCAACCTACTTGCTGAAGATGCGTTAGGCCTGGCATTTACAACTCTGCTTTTGTCGATTGCACTTGAAACTGGGCGGCGGTATACTGAGGAAGGAAAGGTTGCCCTTCTTACAAGCCACGTGGGTGAGATTGAAGCCGAGCTCTCGACATATCGGACAGCGTTCGAGGATAATCCTTCCTACAGTAAGGTTTGGCTGTGTTTTTCTCTGAATCTCATCAAAATAACATCATGTTGCATTAGTGGCTATCATCGATGTTATGAAGCGACGAATGTCCGACGATGAGATAGATGCTGAACGTAAATCAAGTGGATTTCAAGACCGCACTCGTTCCTGGCATTATGATTATCGCGCCGTGAAACTTAATCGCGGTGCGGTGAAGATTTATGGTGTAGAGGCATCGCGCATTCTAGGAAAATGGGCTAGGAGTGATTTGGGTCGTCCTACCGAAGCCGTAGATTACTGTGGGCGCCATTGCGAGGAAGCCCGGAGAACAGGAAGGGTGGTGGAGTGGGAACAAGAGTATCCGAATTTGTATATGGGGAATCAAGATGGAAAGCCAGAAGGAACCACAACACTTGTTGTGCGCGCCGTCTATTTGGGTCCTTCAACAACGAATGGATGCTCCTCATACTTGTTGATGCTACGTGATTGCTCTGAAGAACGTAGGGCGATGGAAGCATTACGAGAGAGCGAGAAGAGATTAGAGACAATTATGGATGCTGCAACAGATGGTGCATTTTCCTGCCATTTTTGGTAGTCACATTGCAAGACTAATGTGCGACTCTCTCTAGGCGTCTGGGAGTGGGATATTCCAAATGATGACTTCAGATTTAGCCACCGTCTTGCCAGGTACAGTGTTTTTTGCACACTTGGTGGTGGGGGTGGTGGAATGATTACCGTCCTGTTTTGGAATCGTGGCTTACTGGACATTTGTGGTCCTGCAAAAGGTATCTTGGCTACGATGAAGATGAGTACCGCGCAATATACGGCACCGTAGAAGGGTATCAGAACGCTGTGCATCCTGCTGGTGTGTCTATTTGTCCCTCCCTCGTATTTGAGGGGCAAAACATTAATTTTGGAACTGCTCTATAGATCGATCAAGAATGAATAATGTCACGATGGACATACTGAGCGGCAAACATCAGCTCGATAATTTTCAAATGGAGCGCCGACTTTTGACCAAGAGTGGCAGTTACATATGGCTATTAAACCGGTCAGTAACCACAAATGTACAACGCTAGTAAAGGAGCATATCCTCATATCCTTAGTGTAGGGGGAAGATTCTTGCTCGTGATGCTGATGGAAAGCCCACCAAGTTGGTAAGCAGACAACTTTGATCGTCCGAGTTCCATCTATATAAAACTCTGTATTGTATGACAGGTTGGCGCACATATAGATGTGAGCGACAGGAAAGCAGTTGAATTCGCGCTAGAGCAGAAGACGAAGCAGCTGGATGAAAAGAATCAGTTGCTGGACGAGAAAAATCGGCAACTGGATGAAAAGAACCGAGAGTTGGATTTGGCTGTACAATTGAAGGCGGAAGTGAGTATTACGTGACATGCAAGAGTTATGTTTTTGTTATACGATCGCACTTGTGGCTAATGTTGACCATGCGAAAAGTTCCTCGCAAATATTTCACACGAATTTAGGTGAGAATGCATTAGTGAGAGTTTGTAGGTGGACTACAGTGCTCATACTACGCGGGGCATTAGGACACCGTTGAATGGTATTGTCGGGCTAGGTGAAGTGTTGTGGGATACTCAACTTAACGCTGAGCAGCGGGATTTGCTGAAATCGATACGAGAATGCTCTGATGGATTGTTACTTATTGTAAATGATGTGGTCAGTATGAATTCTTTCCAACGTGACCTTACTCTACTCAAAGTGACAATGAATCCCGTTGATCAATTTCAGCTGGACTTTTCAAAGATTGATGCAGGAAAAATGAGTTTGGAAAATCGACCGTTCGACCTACGCACCTGTATCACCAACGCTGTCTCCGTACTAAATTTAAAAGCGAAGGAAAAGCAAATAGGTTTAACAACTGTGGTTGACTCTGCCGTACCTTCCATCGTTATTGGTGATGGGAATCGTCTTCGACAGGTTCTTATCAACCTTGTTGGAAATGCCGTTAAATTTACAAAGTCGGGGGGAGTATCAATAAGAGCGTGGACTGTGGATGATTCTGGCCGACATTTTGAACAACGACGCTTCACATTCACGGACAAAAGCAGTCCGAACACCAACACAAATGCAGAGAAACCAGAGATACCAGAGATAGACGAGAGACGGGAAAAACCGGAGAAACCTCGCCGACCAACCCACTTTCTTACTCGCACTCCCACATCCTCGCCAACGTCGCTCACCGCTTTGGTACACTTTGAAGTCCGCGACACTGGCATCGGCATCCCTGCAACCCGTCTCTGCCGTCTCTTTCAACCATTCTCTCAGGTTGACGCCTCAACCAGTCGACAATATGGTGGAACTGGATTGGGCTTGGCAATATCAAAACAGTTAGTGCAGTTGATGGACCCGGGTGGGGAGGGAATACGAGTGGAGAGTGTCGAGGATGCGGGTAGTGTTTTTTCGTTTCGAATACGATTTCCGGTTTATGAAGGCGAGCTCGAAGCGGAACTTGGCGCATGGGATCATGAGAAAGACGGACGGCGGAAGGAGGAATGGAAACGAATCGCAGACAAAGTGCCAGTTAAGATACTGCTGGCTGAGGATAACCTGGTAGGTGTCATATTTGGGAGAGTTCAATGCGTGCAGACAGCTGACGTACTTGAATGCACATCTCTGTAACGCAACAACCACAAAGATCAATCAAAAAGTATCAATACGCTTACTTGCGCAACTGGGATATAACTCTGCCATCGATATTGCCAACAACGGGGTCGAAGCGGTAGAAATGTCGCGCCGAACACCTTACCACGTCATTCTGATGGATGTACAAATGCCTAGAATGAGCGGTATAGAAGCTACGAGAGTAATTAGAAAGGAACGCGGAGGTATTGCGGATGGCGGTCCGGCTATCATCGCCCTGACAGCCAATGCCATGGCGTCAGATCGCGATCAATGCCTTGCTGCAGGGATGGATGGGCACATTGGGAAACCGTTCAAGATTGAAACGCTGGCTTGGGCTTTAGAGGCCTTTGGAGGGAATGTTTTGGAGTTGCAGCAGAATAATAGATTCGACGCTGTTGACGAGACGAAGGAATCTACAGAGGACTTGGCGCCATACCGTGG
This sequence comes from Spizellomyces punctatus DAOM BR117, assembly GCF_000182565.1. Taxonomy (NCBI): domain Eukaryota; kingdom Fungi; phylum Chytridiomycota; class Chytridiomycetes; order Spizellomycetales; family Spizellomycetaceae; genus Spizellomyces; species Spizellomyces punctatus. Next base: position 965,995 of record NW_015971537.1, on the reverse strand, counting down.
TTTCCCAACAGATGCAACTGCATAAAGATCGGAAAGTGTGGGATACATCACCCTGCGAATTGGACCAACGGCTTAATCTTTTATGTATTGGCGGATGCTCAGGAAGAAATTGTGTGATGGGGAAATCCGATGCACTTGAGAGGGTAGACGACGTCGGTTAGATCTTTTTGGGGGCTGAAACGTGGGATTATTCTGCAAATCATTGGCAAACTTTTTTTATGTACGTATTTTATTATCTTCATGTTTATAGTATTACGTTCTCGAATTGTTTCTGCAAAAAAGTGTAAGCTTTCTCCGTGGTAATTCAAAGTTCCATTTCGTTTATGGTCGTGATGGTCAAATACTGGGGGTTAGGATTCCTGATCCGGCTGACCTTTTGTTTATAATAAAGCAATTCAGGCCACGTTCTGCCTTCAAAAGGTGATGCTATATGACAACAAGGTGCAAAAGCCGCGCTAAGGAATCTCAACCCCCGCTATCCAACAGACATACATATCAATCTTCGTTGTAAAAGGGGGTCCCGGTCAAGACGGTGGCTTGATAGGATGAGTTGGCATGAAGAAACGACAAATCATCATTCTATCATGTTAAAGCTTCCATCAGATGTTCATAACATTTACTGTTGCTTTATATCGCCGGTGATTTCAGCAGGTACAAAATACTACAGTGAAGACTACCTTCTTTGCAAAATGTTCAAGCTATGCCATAGGCTCCTGCGAGAGTGCCTGCTTCCTATCTTCCGCCCTTTTTGTAAAACTGTTGAGAAGTCCGATTCAGGGCCTCACCAGTTGGCAGAAGACGGTACGGAAGCCGGTAGAGAAACTGGTGCGGAAGCTGGTACGTGCGCTTATTCAACTTGTGTGCCCATTTTTGTGGCTTCTCAATTTCTGCGACTGTCATAGACCAAGAGGCAACGGACATTGATACTATTGTTGTTATAACTGTGGAGGACGGTGAGTAGTGCTTCCCCGAACCTACTGCACTTTCTAATATGTGTTGCACTGCTAATTGGTTGCCATTTTGAATGTTGGGCCCCTCTCACACCGAGAAAGCCTCTACCAGTTCAATCAAGTCCATTAAATCTACCAGCTCAATCAAGTCCACTAAATCTACCAGTTCTGTCAAGTCTATTAAGTCAACCAAATCAAGAGCTGAGGTTATGATTGAGATGGTTCATATCCACTTTCAATCCGATCCGAAATCGAAGCCAATCCTCGTCAAAGGTGTGTATGCTGTCTTTATTCTATCCCCTAACTGCTGAATAACGAAGAAGACACTTAGTGAGGAGAGATGCCAAAGTCCGGAGGCTCAAAGAAGTGCTTAAAAATACCACCAAGTCTAACACCTGGCCACGCATCGCCTTCGAACGTACAGAACTTGAAGATCACCACACCCTCTCCACATATAGCTTATACCATGAGGCGCGGCTCACTCTCCTACCTGATTCTGCACAGTTTTTGAGTTTCTTCCCGCCAGCTAAGTACCTGGAGCCGGGCTGGGATCGTGATTACTCTAAGTGTGGAGATAACCAAATTGTGGGCTTGCGGGGTGGACATTGCTATGTTCGGCCCACTGGTTGGCTACGATTTGGATTAAAAGTGAAGGGCAAATATGAAGATGACATGTGGCTTGGAGCCCCCGGTCCAAGGAATGAGTCCAGCGAAGGGGAATGGTAAACAACAACAGCACCCCCATCTTTGAAATATCCCATATCTGATTGGTATTCTCTCTCTAGGATCGTGACTTACCATGGGACATCATACACCAACATTGCGAGCATCGTTCAAAAAGGCTACCGCGCCAGCCATGACGGATGGGTGTGGTCCACGATGGACATCGCCGTGACGCACAGTTATTCTCAAAAGGGGTTTTTTGTTAGCGGAGGTCGCACTTGGCGAGTCGTCCTCCAAAACAGGGTCCATCCGAGCTGCTGCCAGCTTAATTATAACGCCGTTACCGTCAAACCCAAAGATATCCGGCCGTATGCGATCTTGGTGCAACAGGTCTACTAAAGTCAACTGTTCATGCGATGTTAAGTTGCAGCAAATGCTTCAAAATCTCATTAAAATGCAAAAATGTGGCAGTAGCAGTAGCTTGAATATCTCGACATAACATGTATTGAAATATGCGAAAGTAGGAATTAGCTATACCGTATCCTTCTAAAAAACATACCCTGAAAAGCGCCTGAAGGACCTTTTCCTGCTCCGTTGGTACCAAATCTCCACAGATGCTCTGTCCACCCCGTATCTCTTGGGGCCTCGCGCCGTGACGTAAGCAGGGACGTCATGCGGACTTTGCCCGTTTCCAAGGGCCATAAAATGGCACTGGGACCTCGTCGAAAGGTTTATATTTGGCAGGACATTGTCCTTTTTAGAGAGAAACCATGCTGGCCTTGTCATCATACAACTTCTTTTCCTGGTCTCATCGACCGTGCAAGTCCATCACGGACTCTGATAAGCGTAGGCCTCTCATAACACCTCGGTCTTCTTCGATGACGTCCATTGCGCTGCATGAGGAACCAGGTCAGGGAAAAAACGGATACAAGATCGCAGTAGAGGAGCATACAGAAAAGCGGCCTCTGGCGAGCACGGGCGGATCTCCTATACCTTTACCTGGCCGAGAAGGGAGTCTTGAAGATTTGCTAATAGATGCGTGTGGGGACGGGGATGTAAAAGCCGTTAGGTGAGATGTGGTTCAGTAGATTGGAGAGGAGTCACGGACTAATGCTAATATCTTACTTTTTAGGTTTTTACTCGAAAAGAAAGCCCCAATCAACGCAACTCGCCCATGGGCTGGGCATTGGGATGCCCTCGGACTCCCTGCAGCTTGTTTAAAGAACTTGCGGTTGACGCCTCTTACTGCCGCATGCGCTCACGGACACGAGAGTGTAGTGAAGGCACTGGTGGAAGCCGGAGCGGATGTTCAGGCCGCGGACAATTGTGCTGTTTTTGTTGCTGTTGTCGGTAAGTAAAATTTTGGACGGCTTGCCTGGGAGGTTGTTTATACTGATTTTACAGTACTTTTCAGCTGAAAACCCATCGATAACCTCCTATCTATTAGCCAGCGGAGCCCGCCTAGCTTCCGCGCCCTTCAATCCATTGGCCTGGGCGTCTCGCATGCACAACATGTCCCTCCTCACTGTTCTCCTCGCTAATCTTCCACCAGCACCACAGTCGATTCTTACTTCAGCAGCTCTCGAAGCATGTGCCGCCGGTCACGACGATGTACTGCGGCTGTTGCTCAAATACGGAGTTGACTTGAAAGGGGAGGTTGAATGCATTAGAAGAAGTGTCGAAGGCGCAAAGTGGAGAGTTCTTCGGGTTTTGCTGGATGAAGTTTTTGATCCGGTATATGACTATGCAAGTGTCATGGAGCATGTATCGGAGAAGGATGGGCATTCTGACGGCACACAGGAAGATCGTTCTGAGCATGATATTCTATCCATAGCGGACGAGGAATCAGCTGTACCTGAATCTCCTACGACTGCAGCCGACCCAAACTTTGTCGCAGCTGTACCGATAACCTATCCCGATGTTTCGACGACACTCTTCGAAGCGCCGCCATTTACACCAACGCCATCCAGGGAAAGTACGGATCCTTTTACCAGCGTTCATACACGGGTGGCCATTCTCCCTGGTATGTCACGTTCATTCCCATCAACACCAGAATTTGAGCTGTTATGGGACGATGTTGTTTCCGACACACAAATAGGCCATGAGGAAGAATACTGTGTTATATAAGTAGATCATTAGATGCCGTTTGGTTGTTTTCGTGTTGACATATAAATATATATCGGTTGGGTATTGCAACGGTCATCCTCACTGCGATCAACCTCGTACACCCCCTGAACATGTACCGCAAAAACCACCACAATAACCATTGACTATTGTTTCCTAAACCTACAATCACTAGTTCTCCCCTCTGCTTGTTTTATACATGCTACCGTGAAGTTTCATTCGCGTCAGTTGACGAGATTAGTGCAATAACGTGCTTGCCATCGTTACGGAAAAAGTTCATCGTAACAGGTGATCTCGAGATCTTCGAAGGAAGGGCAAGGATACACTATCGTCGTGCAGCGTGGTTGTCACTATGGGCTGAAGACGAATATCGCAAGCTCTTTAAAGACAACATACCTGGATATAATCCTGCAGTTGAGCCATTCTTCCTTTCGCAGCTGCCTCACTCACGAACATCATTTGTCCTGGCAGCTCGGGTATGATTCTTCTGGGACCTTCCGACCAAGCTCCGGGCATGGATTCTAATTCACCGGTTGAATCCTTTTGCATCAGCCCAACCCTTACTCCCGCTTCTTCAGGGAAATGGCCAATGAGTTGCATGTGGAAATCAAAGAAATCGTCATATGTATGCCGAATGGTCATGTGCTGATCGTCGGATACTCCAACGTGGAAGACGTCGATGAGATACACGTAATCCTTCCCGGTTGCGGATCGGCTGGCTGCGGAAGTCTGCTGTCGGATTACGTCGACTATTGTTGCCTTCCGAACGGGTTTGTTGAAAATGGTGCCGGATTTTGCGCGGTTAAGTGGCTGCGCTTGGCGCTGGACAGTTTTGATAGTGCCAACCTCTTCCTGAAGGGAGGATATACTGCTGCTGCTGGCCGATTTAGACTGAGGTCCTGATGTTGCTTTCTCCTCTGTGATTGAAGTTTTTCGATCTGAGGCCACGGATTGTGATGTTTTCTTTTCAGGACCTGCTTCTATGTTGGCGGAGGGATGTGGAGCACCAGAGAGAGTCTGTGGGAGTTTTGGTGGCGGCTGGGTGGGATGAGCATCGCGACCCGCAAGTGAAACGCCCAAGTGGCTAGCTCGTCGCCCGGGTGCATCGGCTTTGCCAGCATCGCTTTGGTCGTTGGTTTTGGCCACATTTGCACTAGAAACAGTCCCCGCCCCTGGAGGTTCCGCGGTTGCTGATCGCTGGCGAGGGACCTGATCCGCTGTTTGATCTTGCACTATAAAGGGATTCGATGCAAAACGGACGGAAACATTGCGCGGCGCATGATTTATCCCAGTAGAAGTTCGGCTTGATGCGACTGGTTCCGACTTTACAGCGCTTTCTGGGGCACCTGGCGAAACCTTTTTGGGCAGAGGTGGGAGAACCATAAGCGTCTCTTTGGAGGTGCTTTTCTTCTTTGTGCTATCCAACTGCTCATTTGACGCAACCCTTCCTGTCAAGCTAGAGCCATCGTTCTCTGCAATATTCTCATTGCTTTTGACCTTGGACTCTACGTGCCGCAAACCGCTGGTTACGGTACGTAAAGCGCTTATGGTCACTCTACTTTGATTCTGAAACGATTTCAGTGCTTGTGCAGGAGGCGCTGCTTGCTCATCAGATACATCGTCTTTTACGACGACCTCATCTTCAACTAATGCTGCATCAGCCAAACTAGATTCATCGACCGTTGGTTGAACCAGCTTTGCCGATGCCTCGGCAATTGCGTCCATTTGAGGCAATGCTTCATGAGAGAGCGACGTTCCGGAACCTCCCATTGTATCGCCTGAGTTTGTTTGAGGTGGGAGATTGGCAACACCAGGACTTCCTCGGTTCTTTTGGGCCATCCAAGTTTTGGTCGCTTCTTTGAGGGAGTCAATCCACAGTTGCTTTGTGTCAGCAGTGTCGCATGCCACGGTATATCTTGCCGTATTGATGTGAACAATTTCCATGAGATGGTCCGTTCCGACTGCGAAAGTACGATGTTACACTCTTAACAGCACACGCTATACATAATAAAGTGCTAGGCTTTCCCACCTGAAGGGATATTGATCAGAATCATGTCAAAGGGAACCATATCCACTAGCTTGAGCCTTTGGTCATCTCCGAGGGATTTGGCTAAAAGTAGCATATCATTGAACAAGAATATCTCACGACGCTTTCGTTCGTTATTGGATTTGACGAGGTCCATGGAAGCTGATCTCAAAAGTTGACGCCAGGGCGCTACAATGTTCATTTTCTATGCCAGCATGGTGTCATGATGTGCCCATTCAATAGCCCAAACTGGGATGTGACGACAGTACTCGCACTCACGGTTGTGAACCTGCCTTGAAGTTCCAACATTTTTTGCACCGCCTCAGCTTGCCTAGCTCCCTCATTGACAATTGTCACAACGGTTTCAATCTTTAGAAGAGCCTTCTCAAGATTTTGGAAATCGGGGTGACTCGGTTCGGTGTTCTTCATTACTTCCTGTTGTGTCAATCCCGACAAAAACATGAAAGGATCATCTCAGTGCTACTATTAGCGAATCTCAAGTTATCTTGTTCGTACCCGAATGAGGAGCGGATATTTACAAATCCGCTGAACAGGTTTGATGCTGCCAAAGAATTGTTAATCTTTCTTCTGTCCAGAATAAAGTATCGTCCCATACTCACAGGAAATTTGCCAAGTTAAGATTGCGACTTTCGGGCATCATGGCACATTGCTATTGACAGCAAATGTGAGATCCAAGCAATGGTATTCATGATGTATCCAATATCACATACATCCAAAAACTTGGCAACTGATTTGTTTTGTCGAACAGCTTGGAGTTTCATTAGTGCGAAAGGATGATTCCGGCAGTACATTGTGTACATTTTCAGGAAGTCGCTCTTCACAAATATGTTGGAGGTTTGCATGCTACAGAAGCATCAGCAGAGCGTGAAAACATACCACACGTATAAATATATCTCCAATCTGCTCCACCACAGGGTGCTGTGATGTGCGATCTTCTAGCCATTTCATCAATTGCTAGAGCAATGTTGAGTGTTACCCCTGCATTACTTACGCAGATCGTTGGCCGTACCTGGTTGACGGGTAACAATTGCTCCACATTCGAAAAAACAATCGCCATATCCTTAGGTGGCAGCAGCTTGTTCTTCTTGATTTGGTTCATGTACAACTGCAGCATAGAGAATAGGAAAAAATGTCATCTGTATCCTATCCCCCGTACACAGAAAGCAACGCTATATCTTACGTTAATGATGATTTCCAAATCTTCCACATAATCCTTTTCAGTCGCTTGAATCTCATGGATAACTTCTTGTCTTTGCACTTCCTTTTTGCTCAATCCCATCTTTGTAACCTCTTCCACTCCGCCCATCGTCTCCACCCACCGCTGCCGTGTCACATGCGGAACACCCACAATTGAAACTGTTGCTCTTCGCTCAACAGTGCTTCCAGATTTGATATCCTTCTTTCGAAAAGACCCTGCTCGACGAGCTTCCTTTTTGTCCGAACTAACCTCTTCGAGAACAGGGGCAGGCTCCGCTTTTGGTCTGGCAAGGGCTTCCCGAATATGAGTCCCGATTGCTGCTTCCAGTTCATCTAAACCTGTTCCAGAGACACGTTTAGAGTACCGCGGCATGGTTTTGTATTTAGCCGCCCAATTGCGGGTGCCTGGTGGTAGGTTGGCTCCAGCATCCTCATTGTGTGATACAGATGACGGGGTGGCAGATTTTAGTGGGATATACTGTGCTTTGCTTGAGTCGGCGTCTGATAGCTCAACCGTAGACGATTCTGCTGTATCCAACAATCCCTCAGCAATAGCCTCTTCGTCAGTTAGAATTCTTACAAAATTCGCAGGAAACCACCCCCAGACACCATTCTTCAATCCAAATAGCCACCCTCCCTTCGCATCCCCTTTCAGAAGCTGGACGATGTCCTCCTCTTCCAACATGAGCTCGTCACGTTCATTCGCAGCAAAGTCGTATAGAGCTTTGGCAAATTTTGGCCCACCCTCTGAGACTCCTTCGACATTCAGATCGGATACTTGTCTGGAATTGCGTTGCATTATGGAGCTGGTGGAGGAGGTGGAAGCATACGACAGACGTCGGTTGGGATCGTTCTCAGTGGATATGCTATGCTGGGATGCTGTGCTGTCTATGGGATGTGTAGGCCGTGCTGGTGACATGGGTGTATCAGTGCGTTTGCGGGGAAAAATGTGGGGATTGACTAGTGTTACGGAAGAATAGAAATCGGGTTGAGGGAAAGCGACAAGTGGTCCGTCTGCTTACGTTATCAATCCCGTCGCGATGTTTGTCGATGCTTGTCTTGGAACGAAAGTAGACATTAGCGGCCTCAACAGGGTATAAAAATACAGATGATACCAACTTCTCCGGGAAGTATCTCATTTCTGATTTGAATAGTGGAGGAGTCGTCATAGGGGTATACTTTGACGAGAACGAATGTGCAAGAAACTATCCAAATAGCATTGCAACCCGCAAATCCGGCAAATGTTAGAAAATAAAGACTGTTCATTACAGTTGCTTCCAGCGAAAAGAAAAGTATTCCGGTGCTTTTGAACTGGTATTCAGATCAATCAAACTGCACTTGAGATGCCAATACATAGAAACTCTAGCCTGTAGAAAATGCCGTCCAGGCAATAGAAGCTGAATTGAAGGAAGATGTGCTCCACTATCAGCAGTAAGGTAAATGAAGGGTTTCTGCAGAAAAAGGGGAACTGACAGAGCATATAAGAAGGATTCCCCCAGTGTACCGCTGCAAATCGTGGGGCCCGGTAGCATTATCCATCCCTGCGGGCAACAGGGAATATCGATGTATCTGTTGCAACTGTCGTTATAGTATCGGTATTTCAAGATTATGTCAGAGTTCAGCAATTCGTTGACGGTAAGCTCTAGGCAGTGGTAGCTCCAGACAACAATGGTATATCAACCAAATTTTGTGATATTAAGGTCCGTACCTGTGAACTGCTTATCACCAACAGTTGAATGTCTGCCATATGCATAAGAGGCTTTCGGAATCTTTGCACATGCACTTGACCACTTTTGTGGTCCTCGAAGACTGAGGTTTGAGATTTGCATCGAGAGAGAGAGCCAGACAGAATCCTAAAAGAAGAAGGAGAGAAGAACACGGATGTAAATGCATCGCTGTCAGCCAAAATATCTCCATGTAAATGTCAAATTGGCTTTTCACTAAAAGCGAGAGTATAGACCTACCAGGAGTGGATCGTCATGATGTTTCCCTTTTCACCGATACCGAGATGCATCTCACTAAACCTCATGAACGGGCAAAACTTACATATTGATGTACCAAGATGTGACAATGAACGAAGATCAACCAGAACAACCAGACACAAACATAAGGGACTACAATATGCTTTGCTCCTAGCAGGAGATACCCTATTCTTATTAACTACAGGAAATCCAGTGTGTGTGTGTGTGTGTGTGTGGGGGGGGGGGGGGGGGTTCGTGAAGTTTTCACAAAAGGGCCTTTTTAATTGATGGAGAACAGGAGGATCATCGTAAGTCATATGATAACCAAACTTTATTTGGAGAAATAACCAAGTCTTAACATCTAAATTCCTGAGTTATGTCGCTTGATCCTCCAGACGTACTAAACTGTGGTGATAGTTCTTCCTAATGTGGACCAGGAAGACTTAATGTCTTGAGGGTTGACAGCACCTGCTATTCTCTATAGTTGCGTTCAACCAAAAATCACATAGATATCTCGCCAGCTTTATGAAATACAATAATAGCCTATCAACTGATCGTCAACTGGAGCAGACTGACTGTAAGTAAGCCTGATCTTTGCAGTCCTGATATGGGTAAAGACTTGATCCTGTCGTCCCTTCTACATTGCAATCTAACATAGTCCAACTCACACAGGAAAAAGTTTGCAACCGAAAAAGGTTGAGTAAACTCAAGTCATCTGTGGCAGTTCCAGAAATACTTAATGGCTGTTTGCCTCTTTTTTTCGAAAAGCTGCAAAAAAGAACCCAATACTTTCTAGCACCTTGCCATCCACTCCTACCCCACACATCTGACCTGGTTCAAACCGATAACATCGTTGTCTGGCCACCTCGGTCAGCGCTTCCACACCGGTCAATCCTGCCTGGCTCAACCCCTCGAATTCTGGCGGTATTGCCATGATCTCCAGGTCCGGGAATGTGGCAAGTGCGTAGGCTACATTGTGCTCGTTCTCGGCGGCGTTAATTGTACAAGTACTGTAAACGAGAACACCTCCTGGACGAAGGAGCTTATGAGCGGCGTGCAGAAGGGAGCGCTGATAGGCTGGATAATGATGAAGAACGCCGACAGTTATATCTGGCTTGAAGTTTGGTCGCTGACCTTTTGGATCGAGGCACATCATGCGAAGGAGGTTAAAGGGCTATTTGAAACTATAGACTATGAGATGTGGCGATGTACGTACCCATGGCAGAACATGGCCCGTCCAAAAGTACTCGATCAAAACATTCGCGCGGAAGAGCCTGAATTTTGCTTCCTGGTGACCACCAAACGGGAGTAGCTAGAAATTCCTTGGTCTCTTGTTCCGACATGACGCAGCTTGTGGCGTCACAACAATATGCCTTTACCGAGACCAGTTCTTGCTCACGGATGTAATTTACCAAGCGGTCTACCTTCTGATGCGAACGGTCCAACGCAATGATTGTTCCCTAATCTCCTATAATTGGTAATGGTGATAAAATGTGGATTTAAATAAACCACTCACTTGATCCCGCATAAGCGCAGCTAAATGTGTCGTTTTGCCCCCCGGTGCTGCCAAAGACGTCCCATGTTACGTGTATTCCTAGCGTCGCATAAGTGACGGGGCCTACCTGCACACATATCCAACACCAACTCTCCAGGCCGTGGTGCCAAAACGTGTCCAACAAGCACACTTGGTAGATTTTGCAGAATGACCCCTTTCGCAAACATATCTCCCAGTGATGGCGACTTATATATTGGCTCCACCATTTGTACGCCAACACCTTTTCCTCGCAGTTGCTTTGCAGAGCATGTGTAAAGGGTTTCTCGGCCCTTGGAATTGGAATCCAAGTTAACATTGTGTCAGCATCGCATTGCATTACTGTGCACATACCATCATGGCAATGCCATTTCCGACAAAAGCCTTCCTTCCCGTGTACTTCTTCGATTGGCCACGCAAGCATGCCCCATCAAGATCGACATATACCGCCACTTTATCTCCCGGCTTCGCTATCGAAAACCATTGGTAGTTCAGATCACAGCGATCCCGTAGCATTCATGGCCCAAGAGGTGGTGCTTACTGGCAGATTCGGCCGCTAGAACACCCGTCTGAAGAAATGGCATAGATGCTCAACTTCCGGTCTCCATAAGATGAAGATTCGACTTACCGCAAAAATATCCGCACCGCGCAAAACAGCGTTACCACACATCGTATCTATGATTACCTCTATTGCAAGCAAGTAAGTACTCATTAAGAAGGCGACGGTGAGTATCAGTCTCACCTTTTTGCACAGGATCCACGTGAAGCGGTCCTTGCACGTCCATATATAGGACATCAGGCACAACAGGGTGCTCATACACAATCCATTGCGGCCAGTTTTTCTGCTTACATTGCTTTTGGAATTGGCAAAAAATGAAGATTTTTAGAAACAGAGAAGGATATATGTGAATCAGCAGTAATTTCTGTAATTTCGTACCATGTCAACAAAGTCCTGCAGTTGTTCTCTAGCCTGCTCTCTGGTGCAACGTAGCGTATTAACGCGACAAAAAGTAGTGCGGGGTGGTACAGCTAATGCTTTGCAGATTGCTATCCATGTTGCATCAGAGTAATTCGCTCGGAGGATAGTGTCAATCTCTGGTGGGAATGCAACGGGGGTGAATGACATGGCCCACACTGTAGGAAGAAAGGTGGGCGATCGAGCGTCAACCACAACCGCGCGACTAAGCACAGAAAAGATGTCACCTGTTCATCCTGTACCAGCCACATCAGCATTGGACTGTGAGCAGATGCCAGTAACAACGATATAAATGATTATTTACAGAAGGGCCAGCTGAACCATAAAAGACCATCGCCCAATGTTGACGAGCTCAGCACACGCCAGTTGAGAGATTTGAGCTCGTACCTTTGCTCGCAGCAACTTTGGGACCGTCCTGAACGATGTTCAGAAATTACGTAGTCAGCTCGTTTGACGCTCTGGCATATCATAACAAAGCCTTATGTGTGTTAGAGCAGTGGATAATATCATGTTACGATAGTGCCAAAAGACGGCTGGCTGACATTAAATGTCGCTTGGTGCTGTATGTAAGCGCAGGCAGCCACATCCACGCCACATCGCCAGGTGGATGCACTAAGCCTCTCAGCGACAACGTTGACGAAAGCTCGTCAACTGGATCTATCATGACCACCGTCTCAGAAGGTATGGTCTTACTGCTTTGGTAACATGTTTTTATCTGTGAGTTGTCATGACTGACAGCTGATCTGCTTTCCTCAGACACCATAGTACGAAATCGTATTCTGCTCGACAACCGGGCATTCAAAAAGTGCTTTCTCCGCTATGTTTCGCAAAATGCATCTGGCAAGGACAGCGAAGTGTAAGAATCCAGCTTGAGCGATTGCCCTTGTTCGGCTCCTCTAAACCGCTCCATCCAGTAATCAGGTGCTCACGGACCTGTCGCAACTCGAAGTCGGCTTACAGAAACACCAGCTGATACATGATATGAATAATCGAGAGATCCAGCTGTATGAAGAGGAAAAGACACGTATTGGTAGATACATTGGTTTAGAATCTGATATCTGCCGGAGCCTCACATTATTTTTGATCAGAGCAAGAAATTGGAAAAGGCAGAGAGGAAATAGTCTTGCTGAAAGCGCGGCTCATGGAAGTCCAGAGAATTCGCGCCAACAAGTTGGAATACGATGAGGTAGCACAAAAGATCAACGAGTTGCCTTCACGTAATAGAAGTATAGAGTGAGTTGGTTTTTTCACACGCAACAACAAAACGTCGTCACTTTGTTGAACCTAATGGTTCAGAAATGCGTTGAAACTACGGACTAAAATCGAGCGATTGAAAGCGGATACGCAGAGCACACGGATAAAACGTGATCTCCGCAGAAAGCAGCTCTTGACTATCATTACGGCGATTCACGAGCTTCAAGATACCATTACGGAAGATCATGAAGAAGAGGAAGAAAGGGCTATGGAAGAGAAGCTAAACGAAGAAGCTCCTACACCATCTGTACAGGAAGAAGAGGAAGAAGGTGTCCTCATGGAGGACGAATTAAGCGAGCGTCGCGTAGAAGCCATGGATTTGTCATGATGGACATATCTCCTTGTGCCCGGCGCTATTAATTGTAAATAGATTGAATGTCTCCTTCTTGATCAATTGCAGTAGGAGATTTGGACACTGGTTCATATTACGGCATTGCTGAATGCACATGGTATACAGAACGCACAAGGCAAGCCGCAATTAAGGACGGCAAGTACCATATATACACTATATTAGTTGATCGCGACAAGTATCAATACACTAAAGCTGAGATGCAGCCTGCGCCGGGTGACCTCTCGCAATGCTATTTGCGCAAATCACACCACAGCGCGATGGAAATGACCCTCACAAAAAACCTCGTCTATTGGTCCCGGATCTGTACATTCCACTTCTTTTGATATGCCTCCATATCCTGCTCCTTCTTCTTGTATTGGGCAACGAGTTGTTGAATGATATTTTGGATCTTGCGTGATGGGAAATATGTAGGGGTTATACTAGAGAAGGGCTGCGTGGACCTGCGTTCCTTATCTCACTCACCCCGTCCATATTCGTCTTCACAGCTGGTAGCACGTCCTGAACTGTTCGCTCCACCAATACTCCTCCGACAAGTCTAAAGCATTTACGTTCGGGTTCCAGTGGACTGATTGTATCCACAACAAGCCTAATAGGTCGCAGCTTTTCATCGACTGCGGGCCTGCGCTAAACTGGAGCGAGAAGCGAGCAACTTACTGGTGCTCGTCCTTTTCCATTTCAAGTTCACCGAGTTTTTGGGCGATGGCGTTCATTTCTTGCTTCATACTGTTGATCTACAAGGTCGTTATTAGGTGCACGTAAGCCAATCCAATTAGGTCCAGCCTTTGCTCTCATATCACGCAAACCCACCTGAGCAACAATTTCTTGGTCCGAGGGCCGTTTTTCAACAGCAGGCTTGCTAGAAGAAGTGGCCATTGTAGGAAAGTCCAGCGATAGAGGATGGTACTTGCAGATGTTGGAAGATTGGCAAGAACTGATCTTGCCAACCTGTTCCCTGAGTGTCCTAAGCACGTGATCTACTCACCACCACGCAGCGTCACGAAGTGGTTGGAGATCGACCCTGTTTTTACCTCACTGGGTTTTCACTCGTATACCAGTATTGACTATACCACTATTGTAATTGACAGTTTTTCCTTGTAGCATGCACTAAAGTAATGCTCCAAATAGTTTTAAGGGCGAATACCCAATCTCATAACAGGTTTCACTCCAATAATATAATTGATGCCATAATTTGGATGTCTTGCTGCCAACATCTATACTCCACGATGCTCTACTAACGGGAGACAATTAAGGATCTTTGATGGTGACAAACTCTGCAGAAGGATACAATTCCTGCTGCTTTGGCAGCTCAAAGCTTTGGCCCATTGGAATCATCGTCCGGACGGACGCGTATAACGAGCTTTCCAAATTGCTTTGCTTTTCTGAAAATCGACAAAGAAGTATCTTACTTAAGTTGGTCAATAAGACTCAACTCGAGATGCTTCCTCTTACCTCATACACTCAAACGCGCCCTCCCCTTCCGACAAGCCCTCCCACACGTCGCTTACGACTGGTACGATTCGATGACGTTCCACAAATTCCAACATCGCTTTGAATTCGTCCTGGTTGCCCATTGTAGTGCCGAGTATGGAAATCTGTTTTAGAAAAACAGTGGGTAATAGGAGGGAAGCTGTGGGCGAGACCGTTGCGCCATAAGTTACGAGCTTGCCGCCTACGCAAAGAAGCTTCAGATATGCCGCTAGAGAAGCTTCTCCACCCGCGCTGTCGATGACTGTGTCAACTTGCCCTCCGGTGAGGGTTAGAAGGGTTTTCGCCCAATTCTCTGAGAATACCGCGGAATGTAAAATATGAGGATAAGCGCGTTGCGCAAGGACGGCTGCTTCAATTTAAGCCATCTGCCCACCTTCACGATAATTGACGCCTCCCGTTGCCCCCATTTCGATTGCCTTCTCAATCTTGGCGGGGTCGGAGCTTGTAACGAATACCTTTGCTCCAGCTGCCACAGCAAATTGCATTGCAAAAAGGGCCACACCGCCTCCAACCCCGGTAATCAATACCGTGGAGTGGGGTTGCACTTGACCCTTAGTCATAGTGGCTCGCCAAGCGGTTAGGCCCGCTAGAGGAAGGGCTGCTGCCTGAGTAAAAGTCAAATGTGCAGGAATCGGATGGACTTGAGTTTTTGGTATGCATATGTATTCCGCAAATGTTCCTGATAGCAATTCCCATCGATATTAAACCAAAGAAGTGTGGACTCGCAGTAACTGCAGGTGTACCTGGAAAAGGTAAAAGGCCGAGCATTCCATACTTTTCAGGTTGTTCAGGACCCCTCGGGTCTGACGCCCAATTCATGGAGGGGTTGATCTACAAAAGACACACTAGTATGCTCAACGAAAGTGCTCGAAAAGCAAAGACTGAATGAGAGCCCGATACCATACCAAAACCCTCTTCCCGCTCTCAACTTCAACACCCGCTCCGTCGCTCCCCAGAATGCTTCCATACTTTATCTTCGGATATAATCCCTGGCGGATAAACACATCTCGATGATTTAATGCGGCCGCGTGAATGCGGACGAGGGTTTCTGAAGCACTGGGAGTCGGCACAGGGAGAGTTTTCAATTCAAGAGGATCATATTTCGGAGACGTCGACGTCACTGGCTTAGCGAGGGTTAGTGCTTGCATAACGTAGGATCTCTCGTTGTTGGATGGAAAGCAAGTTAAACTTGCTGATCGTTGGCAAACCTTGCCAATTACATACGTTGGAGTATCACGTGTTCGATCTCATTTGTCTCATTTGGGGTTAATGGATGTGCTAGCCCTAGCTGCCAGCATTTTGCTCGCTCGTCCACCGATGGAGGCCATCCTGTCCGCAGCTGCACTCAAACGTACGTATTCATTCCTTGCTTTTTTAACCGCAGCATGCAGAAGACCATCTCTCTAACGCTTTCAGAAACATCGCGTCTGCAGCATTTGCAAAAATCCTTCAAACGTTGAACAAAGTTGGTGAAGACCTCTACATACAAGCCCGGGTTAACAAGGTAGGCAGTGTACGGGGCAGCCAACTTACAACACATTCTCACTCGTGCAAACCAGTTGGTTCTTTCGACAGTCAACGCCTCCCGTTCCGCATTTGTTCTCGTCACTCTCCAGCCAGCCTTCTTCGACTCATACTCTGCCAAGCGAAATGCGGACGATCAGGGACCTATCAGGTGCCATGTGTTACTAAAGGTCAGTATAGGGACAATTATCGAATGCCTCTTCTTCGTTTTGTATGTCTTATGCATCCTGGTTTACTAGCCGCTCTTGAACATCTTCCGCGCCAAAGCGAGCACAACGACTATTGAAAGCTGTCGCCTAAGTCTTCCCACAGCCATCACATCTACAGCGACTGACCAGGACCGTCTTATCATTACCCTGCATTGTAAACACGGCATTACTAAAACTCACAAGCTTCATTACGCACCGACCGATCCTCTGACCGCCCTGTATACAAAGAACGCTTGTAGAAACAAATGGACCATTTCGTCGAAATTGTCTCATGATTGGGTAAATTGCTTCTGGCATAGATTGGAAGAGATTACCCTGGGCTGTGGACGTGATTATATGCGTTTGAAAAGCTTCTCAGAGGACGCTCAAGCTGAAGGTAAGAGTGTGCTTTGAAGTTCGTTTTATTCGGGCCTGTTATGTATCAATCGCCTCCTGCTATGCATATGATGTGGTTAGACCCAACATCCCGATCCCTTCAAACCGAACTTCAAGTGGATACAAACGATTTTGACCTTTTTTCCGTTCAGCATGATGTGCATCTTACTATCAGCCTCAAGGACTTTAAGGTAGGCACTCCTAGTGGTACAGGTTATACGAGACTGATGAATGATTCATGTAGACAGTCTTGTCCTTTGCTGATGCAATGAATCAACCAGTCTCGGCGTATTTTGATCATGCTGGAAGGTAAGCAACCCAGTCTTGTGGACGTGGAAGAACGAACGATACTCACGCGTAGTATATGCGCTAGCCCAATCATATTCACCATAACCCAGCCTCCGGATGTATTCACTGCCGACTTTGTCCTGGCCTCTCTCCGTCCTCCCGATGAAGAAGACGACGACTTGGGAACGAGTGGTGGCGCATCAATGCGAACGTCACAGCAAGCCATACCCTCACAGCAATATCCAACCCAACAACAGCAGTCGCATCCAACACAAGAACCTGACGCCGATGACGACGATGAAGTCTTGCCATCTTCTCCACAGCCTCAGCGCAGAGGAATTCACGCACCTTCGACCGGAGACGTGACCCATGTCTCGGCAACTCCTTTTAGGGATGAAGAAGAAGTCATTGGACCGACTCCACCAAGGAGGGCATATGAGTGACATCAGACAACGTTGCATTGCAAAATATGATTATGATACTACAATTGATTTAATAATAATGCCGTTACTGTTCATAATGATCTAGCAAAGACAATGTCTAAATAAGAATAATTTGAGAAACAACAAAGCAAGTGACTCTAATATTCCTATTAAGTGGACAGGTCTTGAACCTCTAAACCGTTCCTAACTTTTTATGAAATTCTACAACCCTCCGATCAACCCTGACTTTATTTCGGGAGTAGTTCAAAACCTGCAATCCCTCCAAACTGGTAGCCCTCGAAAGGGCAACATAAGCCTGCCCATTTTCAAACACTCTGCCCAAGTCCACCTTGACCCTCTCAAGCGTTTGCCCTTGACTCTTATGTATACTCATACTATAGGCCAAAATTAAGGGTACCTGGTTTCGAGATGCCACAACACCTTGACCCGGTACCTCCAGCGTCCAGTCATCATTCGTAATCTCCATGTACTTGGGGCTCCCGTTGATTATGAACTCAATCACCGGATATCCAGTCTTCTCTTCAAACGAGGCGACACGGCCCAACGATCCATTGACAAGCTTTTCATCAAGATTTTTGATTAACATCACTTGGGCGCCTAGTTTGAGTTCGAGGACGGCGGGCGCCATGAAATCTTTTAACTTTGCTCGGTCCGCCTCAGTTTTGGCATGGTCCTGAGCTTTGAATATCTTGCTTTGACCAGGGAGGTTGGCTAAGCGGGCAGCGTTCGCCTGGTCGACTTGATTGCGGAGCGCAAACCTTAAGCGAGCAGATGCATGTCAGAGAATGTTTTCTTGTACAGGACACCATATCAGCCAATTGACTTACAATTGGGTTGCCTCCAATCCGTCTTCAAATCTCAACTCCCTGGATAGGTTCCTCAACACCTTTTCTGATTCTGGTGATACTACTCCGATGCGCATCTCGTTTAAGAGATTGACAAAGGTGGAATCCCGTTGCCGAAACACGTGGTTCAGCTATTTAGCGAGCCTTACATGTTAGCTGCGATGATAGAGTTTCTTGCCGCAGTTAAGCTACCTGTATTGTTCGCTTTACGCAGTTTCCCCAGCTCGTGGCTTCAAAAGCGTATCTAGCGTTTTTGGAGACTATGTGGGGATATGAGTGCTGCCTGCATTGGGCAATGGAAATCAAGGGCGCCAATAACCATTCAACGCACCTGGAGGAAGTTGCAGGAAATCCCCACAAATAACAAGCTGAAGCGATGTGAGCAAAGCCACCGTCGTTGATGAGTTGTAGCTGAGTGGCCATGTTATCTACCTGGACTCCTCCAAATGGCTTCTGACTGCGACGTACTGAGCGGGCAACGTATTCCAGTTTATCAAAAAAGTCTCCTTCAACCATCGATACTACATCATAATCATTAGTTCGAGACAAAGAACACGCTTCATCACGAATAAAACCAAATATGTTTCTAGTCCTCACCCTCATCGATTATTAGAACCTTGGTGCTTCGCCACCGTGTACTGGACCGATTATTGGCTATGACACGTTGTGCGAGCACTGCTGCCGTCTCTGGATGCAGAGAAGAGAATGGGTGGTTTGATTCATCCAGTGACGACAGTGCGTGTATACCTTTTGCTATACCACAACCAGAAAAGGAATGCAAGGTAATGCCACCAATGTTGCAAGCAGCGATCCCTGTAGAGGCTACAATTGGGTCAGCAAGAGAATGCGAGAACTGGTGTACCTGTTACTGTCACCTGTAATTGCTATTTCCTCCTTTGCGTATTTACTCTGCAGACGTTTTATCAATTCTCGAAGCAGTACACTCTTCCCCGTTCCTGCATCATCAATTGTGTCATTGCCCTTGAAGGTTGAACATCTTTCAAAACGTTTAACTATATTAAGTCACTTACCGGCACTCCCTGTAAAGAATATACTCTCTTGGCCATCAACTACCAGCTTCGCCACATTTTCCTGCTCCTCTGACAACTGGATCGTGCTCTTTGCTGTTGATGCCACGTTTAATCTGGTCCTACCATCCTGACCCAATGTATTCTTTAAAAAATGCTTTGAGAGCTCTACTTCGCGGTGCTTGAATCTCGATGACGAGGAGGCAGCAGTGCTCGCACCAATAAGACGGGTCATTGTCGTGCTAGCTACGGTGGTTGAAGTTGATTGCGACCACCCGGAGGACATAGATGTAGCGTTTGAGGGTGCATATTTGTATGCAGCCAAATCTGGCTTTGATGGAATGACGGAAGCTGTCAGTCCTTCAGTCGTTAAATTAACGAGAGTCCCAGCACCCTCTCCTGGAATGTTGCTGCTGTACTGCACAGAAAGCAGAGGATCTGTATGCCGATTTTCATCGCCCGTTAAATCAATGACCATTTTTGACCCACTCGCGCTTTTCTTCAAGCCCAGAGAAGCATTTCGTCCGCGGTGCTCCAATGCACCTCCAGAGATAGTTGGGGGTATCCTTGACACATATGGAGAAAAGCGAGACGTTGGGGAGGCAGCCGTCCTGTCCACCAGGGAAGACGAAGATGAAAGTGGAGATTGCTTCTTTTCTTGCTTCTTTTCGTTCTCAGAGGAAGGCGGCATCTTCCCTGGTTTTGCCGAAAAGTCAAGGACCAGTTGTTTGAACCCGATATCGCGTGGATTTGGCATGGTCAGGTCAGACTATTGGCGAACGAAAAGGCTCAAGAAAGGGTACCAAAAGCCTGTTCCAGCCAAAAGCCCGATATCGAAAAAAGTTCCTCAGTTTTATGTTGAACATGACCGTGTCATTCAGAACACACGTACCCTTTGGAAGATTCTAAAAATCGCATGCACCAGAGATTTGGCTATCTATCTCGATCCAGTGCTGCTTTTCCTTCCTTTCTCGTTGTCTCGGCCCGTCGTGGTCGCTGCGTTGAGAGCTTGGGAAAATCGGTGGTCGGAGGAGGTCCGAACGCAATTTAACCGGAAAAAGATAAATTGAAGCATCACGTGCTACCAACAGATGCAGGGCTTCAAGCGATGACTTCCAGCGATCCACCATTTTCGTTCAGGATTGTATCAGTGTGACTTCCTACCGTGGCTCATTTTCGCCCTACACTTTATTGTCTGAAGCCGTGGCTTGCTCGCAGTCTGTCGGTACGCCCCATGACCACCTGGCATTGCCTTTCTGTAAAACCAGAAGAGCTCCGTCTTGACACGACCCTCAACTGTGGGCAAAGCTTCCGATGGGTGAACACAGGAGATAATCAGTGGACGAGTGTATTGTCGGGGCGCATAATAACGTTGCGTCAGACTGGTGAGCATATTGTCGTTTCGAGAAATAGGCAGGCAGTTTCTGCATGTATTGACCAGTGAGACAAGGTAGATGACGACATATTGTATCGCACACCGGGCGATAATGTCGGCGATGTTGCGGAGTTATTGAGAGACTATTTTCAGCTTGATGTAGATCTTGGGGAACTGTATAAACAATGGCGGACGGATGCCAACTTTGAGAAAAAGGCGGGACGGTTTATGGGCATCCGGATATTAAGGTATGCAGACCTCGACATCCGATTCTCGCCACAAATATATATATATATTTTGACATGCTTTCGCTTGAAGGCAAGATCCGGTAGAAAATTTGTTCACGTTCATTTGTACCTCAAACAACAACATTCAGCGAATCACTACAATGGTATTACAATAGCCAGTTTTCCCTTTCATAAAGCTTCCCGTCATTTATGTGCCATCTTTAGGTTAGCAAACTATGTCAACATTATGGAACCGAGATCGGTACTGTTGATGAGATATCGAAGCCCTTCTATAGCTTTCCGACGGTGGCGCGTCTTGCACAAGAAAATGTGGAAAACGAGTTGCGGCAGCTTGGTTTCGGCTACCGTGCAAAATACATATCGCAAACGGCGAGGTACATCATGGAGCACCATGACGAAACCTGGTTAAGAGGATTGAGAAATTTGCCATATGAAGAATGCAGGGATGAGTTGTTGAAGCTGGCTGGTGGTAAGCTAAGCAGTAGTCGAGTCGAGCTTACAGGTAGATGATGGACAATAACTATTCTTGAATTTGAAATTTTATTTAGTGGGACCAAAGGTTGCAGACTGTGTCTGTTTAATGAGGTATATGCGGAGGTTTGAATATTTGTTTCGTAGTCTGCATTTGTTGATAGATACGTATAGCATGGATAAGCCAGGAGCGATACCCGTTGATACGCATGTATGGCAGGTATGCAATGTGATCTTGGGTCGATATTAGTTTGAGACAGAAGCTAAACATTACAGTTGCGCACTAGATTGCGAAAAGAGACTACAAGTTGTCCGGCCTCGCTTCAAAAACTCTCACGCAAAAGAACTACTTAGCGATCGGGGATCGCTTTCGAACGATCTTTGGGACACACGCTGGATGGGCGCATTCAGTAAGTGACTTTGAAAATGGAACCTTTGCTGTCATGTACTCATCAGCGCACGCAGGTGCTATTTACCGCCGACCTGCGCCAATTTGAACATCGATTGGTATCATCTGTAGAGAACAAGTCGAATATTGTGCTAGAGGGTAAACGTGAGGAGGCCCCACAGCCGAGGCGCCCAAAAAAGACAGCGGGCGTTACCGTACTTGATCGGTATCCCCGTAGAAAACGCCGGATCCTCGAGGGGGACCATGAAAAAAAGTAGATATTTCTGTAGATAGTAAATTCTAATTACCTTTATATTGATAGTGCGGAGCCGGTGGGTATTGGCACTAGCACCCGCACCAGGGATTGAACCGCGCGACAACCGGTTCGGAAAACCTAATCTAACCAATCTACGCTACGCTACGGCTCCTGCTGAACACCTCTGGTCTACCATGTCCATCCAACATTGATTGCACGATCATCAGCATGTTGCAGGTTGACAGCGTATCTCGATTCCAGTAGCGCATTCCCGATGTCCAGGCTTGCTGCAAACAGTTAGGGTTGGTACAACCCAGCAATCCGTGGACTTTTTCAATCTTGCCTTCTCGTCGTCGATAAGGTCTTGAATGAGGTCGTGTTTGGAAGCCTTTTTCAACGTCAGAGGAACAGCAAGGGCAAACAGATGAGGTCTTGTACTCGTCGAGAAGGAAGCAGTTGATCCTGTTGCGCTTAAAGAGGGTGCGCCAGCCTTTCGTCTTTGATGAGGTCTGAAATCTCGCAGTTCGACCGGCATCGCTCCAATCTCCCATCACAATGGTAAAGTTCCCAAACTTGTTGTGCATGTTGGATATGAGGTCTGATTCGCTCTTCTGACGGTTTATGAATGCGTGCCATTTCCATCGCGTGTGGGCAGGGTGGGAGTAGAATTCCTTGCGACGATCCGAATCTGCGCGGCGAACAAGAAGGTAGCGAGTAAAGTCCATGAGGTTCATCGTCTTGTGGCTTGGGATACGTGATTCTATGAGGTCAATACCGCCAGCTTTCATCCGCTGCCGCTCTTTTGCAAATCGACGGCTTCCAGTCTCCTTGCAGCGTTGATTGGCGGTGTAACGGAAGATGGTGCCCTTGTTGTCTTGGCAGTAGAGAAGATCGCGCTTGTTTGGGTCGATAACGACAAAGTTCTCTGCTGCTCGACAAGCAGGCAAGTTGTTCTCCACATATACTGCCTTCACCTCAGCTTCTAAGGTCTTTGCCGACTTTTTCCCACCGCCACGCTTTCCATACTTGTCGGCTTCAGGATGTTTCAAGTAAACTGACACCGAGGTACCGTCCGTCGTGATCGAGCCTTCAAAACACATTCCACGACGAGATCTAAAAGCCTTGTTCCGCAGATTACAGACGCGCAACCATAAATCGACCTTTTCAACAGTTTCCGCTTCTCTTCGTGCGATGCAAAGGATATGCTGGTAGAGAATGATGGTGTCGATCCGCACATGGCTTTGGATGAGAGAGCGGCGCAGAGGTATCGCGCTGAACTGTCGAAATCCATGCTTTTCATATAGGCTTGACAACCGACAGTACGCAGGGAAAAAGGACATTGGATTGACGACAACTGCGTAGGCGAGTGGATTGTCAACAAGAAAAGGCCGATCGAGTGACCAAATCTCTTCTAGAAGTTCACTCTCTTCAGCAGTCAAGTCATCCAGCAATTCGGGCACGATATCGAAAAGGAAAATTGACTTCAAGTAGCGTAGCCGAGCAAAGAAAGCTTTCCGTGCTTCACTCTTTGGAGGCCCTTTCCGTCCCCTCACGTCGAGCCGTAGATTGATATAGCGGAGCAGCATCGTCATGAAATGTTCTTGAATGTTGACTTTCAGGTTCGTCATCATACTCGCTGTCAGGTAATTGACTGATTGCTGCTCGCCTCGTAGATTGGGGTGAACAAAGCCGACGATTTGGCAGTACCGTTGAACATATGGCAGCAAACAATCCCGCCATGCCTTCTTTGCTTCCTTTCTTGGATGCCAAGCCTCCCCCTTGTTGAGAAGATAGAGAATCGCTTCGATTGTATCTTGATCTACCATGGGAAAGGATGGTGCAGATAGGATGTAGAATTTGAGAGCGTGGGAAGCGTGGTCAGCAAGTTCATGAATGATGGCGATGTAATCTAGAAGCCGTTGGTGGTAGATCTCGTTTGGCAGGAAAGCTTTTGCAAAGGACGTCTTGTTGCAGGTGTGTAAGGTCACTAAGGTGGGTTTGTCGAGTTTTTCGAGCCTTTGCTTCTTTGGTGGCATGATGATATCTGTGGGAAAAGATGAAAGCCTGGGAAAATGGGCAGGGAGAGAACGATAGTGGAGGGGTTTATATAGAAATGTGGCAACTCACTCGCCGCAACTGCGAAAATTCCTCAATCCTCATAGATGCCGCACATATTGGACCCGTTTTTCAATGGGTGGTGCATCTTTTGTGCATTGAACCATAAGTCTAAATCGAGTAAAATTATGATTAAATTGATTGGAATCTATGTACTAGTGCCAATACCCACCGGCTCCGTACTATGGAAATTAAATTTGTCCAAGGCACATGCTTGTGGACCGCTGCTCGCGGGCAAGGATATGTAGGAGTCAAACCCATGGAGGAATGCTCGAGCTCTTGCCGGGAGAACCTTCCAGCCTTTGAGTTTATCGCATGCCCATCTTACGCACGTGGAATTGCACATCATTTTATAAAGTTGAAAGCACTTTAATGCTGTAGTCTGTGCATGGGGAGCTGTTCATCAACTTATAGTCACGTGAATGAGTTATCGCCCTGCACACGCCTAGTTGCACGCGGCCATAGAGGGGTAGGGGGGAAAAGCCCGTGCGCAGCCAGTTTTGTGGAGAGCACGAGAGCAAGGTTTAAAGGATTGTGATGGAAAATAACCCCCCAAAGGACATCTATCAGATAGGGGAGGATAAAGAAATAATATCTAGTATCGCAATTTTCACATGTGTACTGCATTCGGAGACTTGTGGAGGGCACCTTAAAAGAGCCCGCTGCATGGATTTTCGACAGGTTGCTTTCCTTCCCTCCAATTTAGCCGCCTTCCACCTTGGCATTTCCGCCGTCGTCTTTCCTCATCTTCCCCCCAATTTCATTCTAAATTCTTGACCTCATTATGCTGTTTTCCGACTGTGTAGGTGGTTTCTGGTGGTGGGGGTCGTCGTTTGTCGGCTCGAATAATCCAAAGTCTTCGCAACAAATTATGCTCTCATCGAATGAACAAGAGGAGGACTCTCGAGTTTCTCTGCCAGCTCTGCCTCCATTGCCGCCTCATGGGTCTGCGACCTCGCTATGGGAAAGCTGGGAAAGAATCAAAGTGCCCACAGATGATGTGGATCTGGAGGATCAGAGCGAATTCCTGCCTATTCATGTTCGATCAGAGAACGTTGTCGTCTTGTCACGAGTGGGACCTGCCAAGTTTAGGCTATTGGATTCTGAATCTAGTAGCAGTGATAGCAGTAATGTGAGCGATGTCACAGAATCAAGTTCTCCAAACCCTACATTTGGAGCGATGACCCTACCGCCTCCATCGTTGTGTCCCAATTCAACATCCCCACCGTCTATCTTACAACGTCCCGGAACACACTCACGGCCTCAGAACCTGCAGAAACACGTTCGGTTCAAATTGGACCAAGAAGATAGCAGCCAAAACCTGGACGCAACAGTCAAGATCAAATCGAGGCAGTCTCGAAAGTGTTAGTATGATAATAGTCACGCATGTTTAACCAGTAGTGAATTCAATTAACTGTCTGATGCAACAGTATCTCCATGGCCAACGGATTCCTCTGCCATCAATTATCTCGATTTTCTTATGAATACCTCATCATCCCCACCCAAACATCGTGCGGACGTATGGGAATTGAAGCAGCAGCTTAAGCGAGGTACCCTCTCTTTGGCAGAATAGGATTGGTCGTTCGACTTTTATGTAGATAGATTGGCTTTTGTTAAGACCTGTAATATATTAGAGCGCGCCATGGACGGTTAGGTCGTTAAATATTTCAGCTTTATTATATCGACAAAGATCAACTATTTACAATTCCTTTAAATTGCTGCAGTCAAAGACGGAGTAGATTATGCAAGCGTATTTCCTTGTTCTTCTCCCACGGATATCTCCGCGGAAACCTCTAGGTGGACCTCAGCTTCCACCTGCCCTACTTCAGACTCTACAACGACAGAAGTTTTAACTACACTAGCCGATGCAGAGCGGACAGAAGGTACCAAAGGCGCTGCGGTCGGGAACGGAGAGCTAGAGTTCCAAGGAGGAATATCAA
The DNA here is from genome assembly GCF_000182565.1 of Spizellomyces punctatus DAOM BR117. Taxonomy (NCBI): domain Eukaryota; kingdom Fungi; phylum Chytridiomycota; class Chytridiomycetes; order Spizellomycetales; family Spizellomycetaceae; genus Spizellomyces; species Spizellomyces punctatus. The sequence goes on along the minus strand of NW_015971537.1, from coordinate 939,947 downwards.
GAAAAGCCCGTAATGCTCGACAGAAATCTATTCCGGCTTGACGCAGATCGGCGGGTTGAAATTGGAGTCCCTGCAAAAAGCACCATGAGAAAAGGTGATGCTAAATTGAGGGGTAACTCAGTGGATCTGTTGATTTACCTTTTTCTCGCCGAAATCCCCCCCGCAATAACTACTCTCCAATGTGAACGAGTTTAAGATGCCCATTTCGCGCCACAGAACCACTCGAGCTGTGGTTTCCTTGGACGGTGTCACATCAAAGCGAGTGAGTGACATATCAAACGTTGGTGATAACGTCGAGAGCAGAGTTGGGAAGGTCTATTGCGGGCGCCCGCGGGAAAGGTATAAGCGTACTCGCATATTTACAGATGACTCGGATTACGCTCTATTGTACCTTTTCCAGATTTTCCACGTCGCTGCCTGGAGTATTTTCGCAGCCAAAGATAAACATATTTTTGCGCCGCGAGTGACCGTGAAAGTCGCACGTAAGCTGTTGAGTAGGAGAGCTTTGATAAGAATGACGGCCATAGTGCACTCCATTCTTCCAATCTTCCAATCTTCCAGTCCTCCAATCCTGGAACTTGGATTGACGAATCGAGAAAACGCTTGCACTTACCAAAACCCGCTTTCCTTCATCTACCAAGAACTTCCACAGCCTTTTTACCCACCAGATAGTTGGCGCCCTCCTCCGGTCTGGACGTTTCCATTGGCGATTCAGATCTACTCCCGCAAGCGAGCATCGGTGACTATTGAAGAAAAGGATACCATCATTATCTCAAAAACAGCATATTCTTTTGGTCAAAATATATTGTGGCCTACCTTCCATTGACAACCCCATCTGGATTCAGCATGGGAACAATCTTGAACACGCAGCGTTTTCGCAAGTCGATCGCCGTTTCCGCATCGGACAGCAGGTAGTTTAGTAAGCCGTGCATTATATGGGAGGAGTTGGATTCGCCGGGGTGGACCTGAAGATGATCAGGTTGGACTACAGTTGAATTGACGTATACGAACACGCATTGCGTCTTACCCGTGCACTGAGGAGAACATATACTCGCTCTGATATTGGGTTTGTTGCCGTGGAAGCTACATGAAAATGAATGAGGGACGCCCATGATGCTCCAAAGCAACCAAATGAAAACATACCAGGGCTAAAATCTGTAACAGTAAGCAGAGGACACTCATTCCCACCCAATGTTCTGCACAAGGTTTGTCTCCTGCATCGCTCGCCAAAGGTCGAGGAGAGCTGAAGATGGAACAGGGACCGCTGCGCACAACCAAATCAGCTCCGCTTCACAATGCCTCTTGTAGTGAAAAAGTTAATTACCTGAAGGTCTGAATAAGTGTATGGATAGTGATATGCAAAATAACAGCTGTCCCCTGCATATGAGAACGTTATGGTGAATGTCAGGGTAGCGAATGTATATTCTGACTCGTATTGTGTGGGAAATGCATAATGGTTTCTAAGAATAAGAATAGTTTAGCAACCTGGTCAGTGATGGGTGCGTAATTGAAGAGTTCCTCACTTGTAATAATAGATAGCGTCCCCGACACGTCTCCAGCAACCTTCCTCACGGGAGAACATGACAGGTTGCATTCCTAAAGTTGGGAAAGACAAACGGTTAAGTTTCTTTATGTTGGTGTAAGTGACTATAGTCTAGATTTGGTCGATCCCTACCTTGATTGAACTGACTATTTGGTTTACTCATATTTACAATGTTAAATTTATACGGCGTATTTGGGACCATGCGTTGAACGCAAAAATAAAACCACTGCGAGGTGATGAACATTAGTAGGGTCTTCACAAGTGGAATAGGTTCTGACGTTTACCTGGTTATGCTTCCCTGGTGAACTGTTGATATCTGTTTGAAGCAAGAGATCATACTCGTAGTCGGATATCTATACCAAAATATATTACAACCGGCTGCAAAGTAAGAACATGAGAAGTCAAAGGAAATAACGTTGCGCCATACCTTAACCGCCATTTGTAGATTACCGCTCTCGAAACGAGACTCAAATTGGAGTGTGCTATTACATATAAAGCTATCAATGTTTGGGTTGATTGGGCGGTAGCAGATGCATTGTACATACTTGCCCGATATACCCGCTGCAATGGTCTCATCCATTACATCATATATCAGTTGATTTTGGGAAGCATTAGGATGGAGCACCCGAGTCATTTGGTCGTAAACGGACTTCCTGCAAATCAGAATCCGATCAAAAGCAGTTAATATTATTTGCAATGAGCACAAGTTGGACTCATTACCAGCCTACCTAACTAGATTCATAGGTCTCTTGTAGGTTCCCTCGGTTTCCGCTACGCATTTGCTCGACACAAGGTGCCGCCCACTCATCGGCTGGACATGTCGCACTTGGATGTTTCCCATGGGCAATGGGGTCATTGACGGTATTCCGTCATGGAGCTCAAGCTCGGGACAGAACTGTCGAAGCGATGTACTCTCATCGTCATCAACATCTGTTTTTGCCTCTGCGTTGTCGCCGTTTTCTTCTGCAGCTAGTGGCAGCGGGAAGCTGAGATACTGGTAGCGCTCCAGGAAAGGTAGATCAGTTTGGGACACGGCGGAGCGGAGGAGAGTTACGAGTAATGTCGGGATGGTGTTTTGGCCTGTTGGAATTTGGCTGGGGGAGGATTCGGATGCTAGCAGTGAAAGAAGCGTCAGTAAACGTTTTGTGACGGGAGAACAAGAGTTGGGGATACCTTGAATGACCCCATCCAATGCCTCCGTCAGAACAGCAATACCATTATCCTCCACAAAAGCCTTCTTGCCTTCATCTGATTTGCCAAATGATGTTAGCAAGCATTTTTCAAGCATAGGCCCCTTTTGACCAACCACATACACCCAACACACCCGTCTCAACAATTGCCTTCAGTAGCTTCAATACGGCACGTTGGACCGCGTCGGTTGATGCGTTCTTGAAAAGCGATATGAGATGGGCAATTGTAAAGGAAGACAAAATTTGAATGGCACCCGGTTCTGTTCAAGAACAGTTGTCATTTATCAGTTTGTTCCCTTGGAGTAAGATGCAAAACAAAGTCCATACTTGATTTAGCTAGTATCGTCAACAAGTCCAGCAGACAGTCCAACTTTATTGGACTCGTTGGGCTTTTGATCATTGTAGCCATGAGGGTCGCAATGTTGCTCTTGATGATTGTCACAACATTGTTTTCTAGATATATGTCAGGGACGCTCAATTGTATGTTTGTGTTCAACTTTCACATACCGTTCTTGGTAGCGTATATCCGAAGAGCCTGAAATCCATGCATCATTAGGCCATACTCTTTGCGCTCGTTCCAGCGTCGAATGGTCATAATGGTGGTTGGAACAGCACCGTGTAGACTGTCAATGCGCAATGAACACTTCAGAATTGTAATTTGCTGGAAAATATGCATATGTATGAAGATGCTTTACCGTGCCAAAAGGGGTATCTTGGTATCTAAAACAACGATTAAGATTTAGCAGAGCATGGGGTTCAAACTCTGTTGCCTACAAATGAACAAGATCACAAGCCGACACTCACCATACTTTGCAACCCTCACCACCAGCACAAATAGGTTTCCCATCAATTCATCCACTCTCTGATGATGATTTGGTGGACCAACCCCAATATCACCGCTCAAGTACTCTCCATGCAGGCTCTGCAAGCACTTTAATAGTGCAACGGCCAGTCCTTTCTTGGCCATGAACGCTGTGTTGTTTGCGTTGCTGTCAGTTGTCGTTGTGAGACGGATCAGTAGGTTGGTTATAATGATACATATGTCTACATCCAGAAGGATCTGTCGGTGGAACTTTTAACAAGGACCTTCAGTTGCGAGGTGATGCAACTTCTCACTGACCCGAAGGCATTTGACCAGCAAACTGATATTTGGGGATGACTTTGAAAACAGAGTCTTTTGGAGCGGTGAATCTTTTGGGGATGAGATGATGAGGTGATAGGCTTCAAAAATTATATGCTACGCAGGAGTAGCTTACCGGCATGAACGCCCTCCTTGTCCATCAAACGCTTCAGGGCCAAGAACTGTTTTCCAATCTTATTCCGCACGTCAGCAGAAATGGGTGGTGTTCCTGGTGCACTTCGCGGACCATCCACCGGACCACTGCCGTCCCGGAGTCTCGAACCTCCTACCTCTACACCAGTTTCATCATCACCCGATCTCGAGCCGGACCTTCTCCTGACACCGTGCCTTCCAATCGACAACTCGGGCAAACTCCCGTCACTTCCTCGTCGTGCCAGGCCAACATTTGGGTAACTCCTGGTTTTACGCTTATCGTGTTTCCATCGGGCTGATGTGAATGGCGGGTCACTTGCTCGACGAACGGATGCGGTTTCCGTTTTTGTAGAAGCGGAACTGCGGGACGAAGTCGATGAAGGAGGTCTAGGTGGTAGACCATTTGGATGTGAGGGTGACCACGGATTAGTTATCAGCTCCGACAATTTTTCGAGAATGCGCAGGCATCCTGGCGATGAGAGTCCTGTCGTCGAATTGGTGATTGGGATGGATTGGCTAACACTTGACGAAAAGTTTTCTCGGCTCTTTGAGCTTGTGGAAAGGGAAAGGAGTGAGTTTAGTCTCAACGATACATCAAATCCCAAGCTGATCATCCTGCACCCACTCCCGTAGCGGTAAACCTCACATGTCGCAACCACCATGACACGATTTTAGGATATCAAAAGATCAAAAGGCAGACATCCCAAGCTGAATTACATTTTTGGTAGGTTCAAAATTCGTCCCGATCTGATATTTCCGCTACATTCTCCAAGCTCTGGCATCGACGCTGCCTTCTTTGGTCTAAGCGATCCTATCCCATGAGCCTTCTTTTTACTCCCACTGGTCTTTTTAACCATTTTATCGGTCTTCTTATGGCTGGGAGATCGGGCGGCTGGACTCATCGACGCAAGTTAACGTTTTGATTTTCCAAACGCAGGGAGAATCAAAATGGGCAAAAGGTTGGATGGTGGTTGTTTATTTTTGGATTCGGAGGGAATGATCGCATATTCCAAATCGTCCGATTCACTTGGCGGTTATAGTCGACAGGAAAATGTCCGAATTGTGGAAGCTCCCTGAAAATTTCGTAGGGGCCTTCAACTCCGATCAGATATGCAGTCACCTGGTTTGGATCCTGCATTTGTTAGTTATCAGAGCGAATATATTGGAACCCGTGGGCTCAAACCGGGACTATGCACCCAATGGGACAAGAAAATAGGGAGTTATTGATTAAATTAATAGAGACCCTTACGCAAGAAAAAAGTCAGATAGCAAAACTATCTCCACCTAGACATGAGTCCATAGCACTAAGAGCCAAGTATGAAGCTAAAATCAACCCTATCATCTTTTTCTTCCACCTCCTTTTTACCCGATGATCCATCAACTAGCCGATACCTATCTACTTCTACAAAACGCCCTCGATTTTCGTTATCCACCAGCAGCACGGTATGTGTGCGTGTTCCATACCCCCCTTTCGCCCGGTGTCTGTCAATACAAATGGGACATAGTGATCTTTCTAAATCGTAGTTGAACATGTTAGAAGGGAGGTCAGAGTCGGGGTAGGTGGTTTTATCTCGGAGCACATCAAGAAGACTGTTTATCAGAGTTTCGTGGTCATCCGGCGGATTTGACAGCAGATGCTCAAGTAACTCTTTCCCCCTCTCAACTTTTGGCCAATCTGATCGTTTTTCCATCAACACACCGTTTGACATGCCGTATATAACACCCTTTTTCAACAATGTGGGAGGTTCATCCCGCACAGGACCCCTATTTCCACAATACCACCCGACCACATCTTCATTCCCTCCTGGATTGACGGCGCCAAGAACGAGATTGAAGCCATTGTATCGATATTGCTGTGAGGCTACTGTTTCCGCATACGTCTGTGGATCCGCGCATGAAAGAAGGAAATCGCGAACGAGATAACCTCTGGTTAGAGCAGTTGGATTAACTAGCGAAGGGTGTTCCCGAAAATTTGTAATGAATCCAAGATGTCCAGTGGCTTTGTTTATACCCATCCAGGTGCCATGTGTTTGAAGCGGAGCGCTAGATGGGTCTGGGGAGGAAAGTGGTAGCGCTTCAGAACTACTATTTATATTCGTTTCATCCGATTGATCAACGCCCGACGTCTCCGCGGCAACTTGGGGAGTCGCTTTCGTAATGGTTTCCCTTTCGTATTTGGCACCTGAATACTCTAGTACCTTTCCCACTTTGTCTGCATCAGGGTCAGGTGATTGAACCAATGGAACTCCCACATGGATTTTGCCTTGATCGGTTCCGGCGAGGACATTGGGCGCGCCTATTTCGGACCAGAAGTGCGCACGTTGGGCTACACGGTCAATAAACTCGTCTCGGTTGCCTGCTATTATGCTAGTAGGGATATTTGGTCAGACGAGAGCCCTACAGTAGAGAACGATCTTGCAGGAAGACTTACAGCTTGTACTTTGGATGTCCCAAAGTGAAGAATATCACACACATTGTGCAGCAGATGGGACCGAGTGTTCAGTGAGCGCTGGCAAGTCCGCCGAGCGATGCATGGATGTGTCATCAGTGCGAAGCGCAAGGTTGCGTCATACTGTTGCTACCCGCGGTTGCTATCCAAATTGCTGATGGACGACATGAATACCAAAATGTAAAGAACAGGTTCAGTAAACAACTGATACATATATCCTCGAGGATAGCAGAAACATCCTATAAAGTTGACCGCTCGGCCATTGCTATATTAATATGTAAACAAGATTCGACGGTGCTCAGCTCTTCAACATGTGAAGGACGGTAACTGCCCGATCCATTAGTCATTAATAGATGCACTTGCATTTGCCCCAAGACAAAGGAGAAGGAAAGGCAACAGGGGCAATTGCTAAAGGCAAATCGCTAAAGAAGCGGCTGTGAACTCAAAAGCAATGTTGGGGGCGACTTGAACAGGTGGTCAAGTGCGTCTGGCCAGGGTATGCCACTTTATGGTCTGAAGCCAGCTTCTCTACGCTTATAGAAATGCAATGATTGTGGTCGGAAATAATGAAAACTTTCAACTTCCAAGCTATCATTTATGACGGAAACCACGCTGATCTCCATCAAGAATCATCAGGCTGCTTCTGATGAACATGGTAATCAAATCGACGGTTAGCGAGATAGTCTTTTCATGGGAAGACATCACGACTAGAAGGCATTGCAGTGTCGTTGGATGGGGTGTGCAATGTTATGGGTGTTCCATCCGGGCATAGAATCTACAAAGAGTGTCATAGGACAAGATTGGATGCTGAAAAGGATGGTGAGCTCCAACCTGGCCCATTCCATATTCATCTTTTGTCCTGCAGGGGGTTTCTGGTGGTTTTCAAAAAGTAAAGAAATGCCAAAAGTGTTCAGCTGCCAAAAAGTGTTCAAAACGCGTTGTAAAAACTACCCACAATTTTTGGTTAGACGGCATGTACAAGCTATGCTATGGGCTTTTTTCTTTTTCTGCTCACTGCCCTCCCCACTGCATTATCGTCAGTAAAACAAGATAAAAACCTCATAAAATGTATACGATGCGATACGTATTCCATCGACGCTGGTTTCATCATGGAAGTGTGATTGTGGAGAAAGGAACCAAGGTATGAAGGGGCCTTGCACCATATCTGGCATATCTGGAGCACAGTGCACTAAAACACACATACGACCACAGCTCTCACCCTCGATCACACCGCACATCCAGCCGAAATCCATCCTTCTCCTACCCGCCATATTTTTCCTCGTCCTCGCCCTCGTCCTCTCTGTCCTTCACACAACCGGTCACCTGGGACCCACGCAGCCAAACTGTCCAACAACCTACCTCCCTCCCACGACCACCGGTCCCCAAAACTGCAGTATCTACGAAACGACCTGCGACGGACCAGGCTGTACCGGTATACTTCAGCGAGATTGTGGAATGGTGTACGAGTGTTTGGATGAGCGTGCTAAAGCATATACCGAGTGCGTGAAAAGGGAGGATGCGGAGCGTGAGAAATGTAGAGTCGATAGGGAGTATGCTGTGGGTGAATGCTACAAATGGAATAAGGATTTAAAAGAAGGACGGAGTCATGGATGTTCGAGTGTGGGAGTGGTTGGGTACGTCTTTCCCTGCTCGTTTTCCTTCCTGTCCCAATTCATCATTCTGATCCGTACATTTAGCGTCCCCCTTCTAGCAGCCTTTACAGTCTTGGCGACCCTCCTCGGCGCAACCGTCGGTCTCGTTCTCCATATTCGCGCAAACAGACGTCTCAAGACCGATATTTATAAATTAGCATATTCAAAAGGGGGGAGAGTGTGGGAGGACGGTAGATGGGGTTTGGGACGAGTCGTTGTGGAATTTGTGGATGGGAAAGTAGAGTGACAGGCTGTGTCCAATATGTGGATGGTGTATGCAGTATTGGCTGGACCTCTAATAACTCATACCGACCCCAAGGGATTCTTATTCTGAGCTCGCATGCAGATGTTATATTCCAAGAATGTATCCATTCGAACAACACCCATTCCCGGGATGGAAGTACATGAACGACACTTGATGCATACACAAATGTCTTTCCTGGGTGCAGGCATCTGACGCTGCTCAAGGGATGAGAATAGGATATTCAAATAAACTGATCCCCACATTGTGATCCTTCACATTTGATGTCATGGTAAAAACCCTCACTGCAATATTCAGTCTCGACGACCCTATCACCCACCGTTCGTACCCTCAACAAACTCTCCATGTAACCCTCATGATATCCTCATAGAGCAATGGGGGTTTGGTGGAGTTGGCATTCCGTACCAACGAAAGCTGTGCCGTTTGGGTGAAAGCAGAGTAGTTTATGGGCGAGGCCATGTACGCACCTGCTATTTTTTTTTGGAGTCGAGCTGTGAGAATATTGTTCGGACCGTCAGTGTGGACACCATCGTCTCATTACAGATATGTTCTGATTAAACTAGGCTGGCAAGAGGTTACATGGTCTATAAAACGATCAATGATTTTTTCAACACTTAAGGCATGTTGTTGGGGACGTTTTGGGCACAGGTTTCAGTAGAGACATCCTACGAGAAAGGACCAAGATCCCCATTTTTTGCTTCATCCCCAAAGTGGCCAGATACCTGCTGCCTAGGAGTAACGCTGTTTGCGTGATCAACCGGTAAGGACCAAAGGATGCATAACCTCTGTCCATTTGAAAACATAGCAACGCATCTGATGCATCAACAGGACGAAAAATCCAATCTGATAAACTCCACCGTATGCACTTTTTCGTTAGATGCCTAGGTAAAGTGGCTGTGGCTGTTTAGTTGCATGCAGAACAAAGTGTTGGCCTTGTCAGGATGAGGGATGTAGACTCTTGTGGGTAACTGTTAAAGCTTGGCTGGCCACTGTCCTAAGTCAGAGACATTGGTGACGTTGAGATTGTAGGGTATATGGTTATGGATAGAGCGGGAACCCTCGTCCCATCCATCATGTGTAATACATGGGCGGTAAGACCGACGCTTGTTATTTTTGGATAGTGTGGCATTTAGGGGGGTTTCACGCTACGGTAAATGACTTTACACACTTTTGGCACTTCAAGGATCAGCCATGAGCTCATCTAGTAAGATACGTTAGCGATAGGCCCAGATGTGGCTTCCATACCAAGCCGTGGCCTTGGGGTCTGGCGATTGTCCAAACATATGGTATTGTTGACATCGTCACATTATGCAGACCTCCGATAAAAGCAGGGTAGTTGAATGTAAAATTGTGTGCAGTTAAAGGGAAGTGCATTAGGTTCAAGTTATCTACATGTAAACACGCCAGCGTGGTTTCTACTTGTTAACAGCTCTAGGAAACTGGCGTGGAATGACATGCTTACCATTACTTGGTAGCATAGCGTTTCGGTGAAGGGATAACAATTGCGGATATTTGAATTCATCAGGATGGTGGCCCCCGAAAGCACATAACCCTTATCATCGTGTGTCTGTCATGCGAGCCATTGTGCTCTCGGAATAGTTAAACCCCTTGCCAAGGAAGAGCAATGATGGCAACTGAAAATGGGGGTCCCCAAAATCCCTCGATTAATTACCTGCAAAATGGTGGCAATACGATGAGGGGCGAGATTCACCTAGAAGGATTTGACTCTCCGTATTGCTAGGGCATTGCGGGCCTCATAATGGGACACACATTAAAACAACAAATACCACATTCCTGCCAGTTATAAAAATAACCCATTCTACGAATGTTTTGCTTTCTTTAGTTCGGTACCGGAAGGGGCAACCCTCCGCTGTGGCAATGCATATGCCGCCTTTTTTCAGAACGTGAGCCGGGGTCAAGGTGAGTTACTGATGATAATCTTTCGACTATTCTTGGGTCATTGTGCCTAGGGTTTAGGGTATTTGTTGGAGGCGGGCGGGCCGGAGGGGACAACATGGAAGGAAGGAGAAACGCTTATTTAACAAAATGTGTGTTTGGTGCCGTACCCCAGTGCACCAGCAGTTCTGAATAAATCATCTCCAAAAAGGAAGAATATTACGGAAAAAAAAAAGAAAACCAAAAGGACGATTTCCTTCTTTTGACAAAACCGATCTAGAGTACATAATAGAGTTTTTCACCAAATGGAAGCCCGCGACCTCGACCTTTCACAAACGATCCCGTTTCCCCCTCTCGCATACGGCACCGCCATTGTCCTCGTCATCATCACCGTAGCCATCATCGCAGGAAACCTGTTTATTCTTATCCTGTTTGCAAGATACAGATACCTCCGAAACGCCGCAAATGCCTTGGTCTTTAGTTTGTCTTTTACAGATTTGTGTATTGGGGTCCAGAGACTTAGTTTGATATCGATTCACTTGTCGAAGGGGGGATATGCCACAGGCAAGCTTGGATGTGTTGTAAGTGTTGTGTTTTGCATCGTTCGTTGGGGGATGTGTGCGCATGAACTAAACAATGGGCTTTTTGGTTTGGTAGTTGGATGGGAATTTTACTGTAATGTTTTCGGTACGGTATATGTTCCATTCACAAACGTTCATTACAACCGACTCACCATCTCCCAGTCTCAATCCCTCCTAGGTCTCACGGCCCTCGGCATGGAACGGTACATGGCAGTCGTTAAGCGCCGGCCTTTGACAATGAGACAAGCGATGATGGCCGTGGCCGCAACATGGATATATAGTGGGGTGCTGTGCGCGATACCGTACATGGTGAAAGGGGATGCGTATCGATTGCAAAGTTCATTTCTGTGAGTATAGACTGGTTCATGGCACGTTGTCCACAATATGCTAATATCTTTTGTGTTTAATGACAGGTATTGTGTAGGTATTTGGGCTATTTTCCTTTTTACCCAACTGCCTGACTAACATGTTTTTTACAGACTGGTGACTGGTCCGGTAAAAGGCCAGGGACCATCTTTTTCACCGTCATGTGTCTCGCGACCGTCACTATCGCCCTTGGAGCGTTTGGCGTCGCATACTATTTCATTAACCGAGAAGTCCGCTTGGCCAGCAAGAAATGGGCCCACGTCCAAGCAGGTACTGGAGAAGAGTCGTCATCAATGTCTAGTCCACCAGTGGTCGATTCCACACGACCCAATTCAGCATCCACACGAAAAATGGATGCATTAGAAGCTAAACTCGCTAAGAAGAGTTTAATCCTCGTACTGGTCTTTGCGTTCAACTGGTTGCTTTACGATATCAATTTCCTTTGGTCCATGATTGGCAGTGTCCAAGTCCCCATGCTATTAGATTGTCTAGCCTTCTTGGGTGCGATAGTAAAGTAAGTTGTTTGCAAACACTTGTTGTACTCACCACCACACATGCTAATACCACCCTCAAAAACAGCTCAGCTTTCAACCCTGTTCTTTTTATTGTCCTCGATAACCGATGGGCGCGTTGCGCAAAGGATTTCCTGGGTTGCTGGCCGATGGGCAAAACGGTAGAAAAGGATGCAACGCCGCAAGAGTCAGTCATGAGATCTGCACCCATTAGTGATCGAAGACAGTCGTTTGCAGTGAAGGGGAAGATGATGCCTTGATGGGGTTACCCATTTGGGGCATACTTGATGTTATACCGCCTTAAGTCTAGTCCTAAAAGTAGTGTTACTTGTTTGTCTGGTTTGGCCGTCTTTATGCAGTTGGCGTAGGGTCGACAACGAATATATCCAGAGAATGCACATATAGTTTGAACATTCATAGTCCTTGATAATGTCCTTTGTATTCGAGAACCGTGATGGACGAGGTTAGCGCATAAAGCCATCCATCATGAAGTGTCTATAGCTTTGCTGGATAGACGTCTAGTATCGAGAAAGTAGCTGCTCATATGCCCCGACATTGCTGCAAGGGAAGCAATCCACCATTTACCAGGTGAAATAGTTTGAAAACACAAGAACCAGCCCTTTTTCCTGCGGTGATATCCACCGTTATTGCACGTACCATCCACCAAATCACTCGAGAGAGTGCTGGTTCTTGTATACGGCTCGTGGGGCTGCAGTTCAACTGACATTTGCCTATCGATATTCCATCTCATTTGCAGTAGACATTGGCGGACCCGAACAAGATATCTTACAGGCATGACGATTCAGTAGCCCAGTGCCTGCTCCTTTCTTAACCTTTACAATTGCATCCCTCTCTTCTGGCTGCTTTGACTTTTAACCCTTCCATAAACCCGTTGAGCATCGCTTGCCAGACATTCATCTGATCGAACGCGTTTGTTTCCTGGCATATGTCATCTTGATCCCCGACCTTTCCACACTCGTCGTCGCATTCCAACGAAAAAGCAAGCAAAAAGGAGCATTTACTCGCTCCAACCCGTTATACCACCTAGTTCCAAACGAAACGTTTCTATGTTACCGATATACATACATGCCTCCTCACTATCCCGTTCCCAATTCCGAAAAGTCCCTCGTCGGTGGCGTCACGCATGGTATGGAAACGATGTCGTCGAGTTTTGTGCATTCAAGTGTTGACTGGGGGTTTTTTGGATGTAGATGACAGAGAGGGTCGGCAATGGGTGATGACAAGGACGAGGGAAGCGGTGATTGGGTTTACGGTGTGGTGCTTGGGGTTGGGGGCTTTGGGACTTGTTTATTTGAATTATGGTAAGTTTTGTGGGCGAGTCGGAAGGAACCATCATTATTTAAGGTTAATGTTGTGTTTCTTATAGTGTTGATTCGACCGTACTTTAATCCGTTTTTTTATGCTGCTGTTCTTTCGGTGCCGTTGCATGGGATCAAAGTCTCGCTAACAGAACGGATGCAAGTGTTTTTAAAGGATGATCAAGAGGGTGGGACGACGGGCTCTGGGTTGGGATGGAGGAATGTGGTTTGGTGGATGGTAGGAGTGCCAACCAAGGTAACGTCCACACAAGTTATATATGTAACAGAAAAAGGCTCATGGACTTTGGGTTAGATGATTCTAGGTATATTCTGGCACCTCCTTTCCGCCATGTTTACCGTTTGTATCCGTCTCATCCACCGTATATCGACACCACATAATCGTAAGCAAAGAGAAAAGCCCAAGCCTACAGAACCTTCACCCTCGCTTTCCAAAACCGAGCACGAGTCTTTAAGGGGTCGAAAACACACGACCGTGCGCCGTCGAAAAGGACGGAAAGGAATGCGTTTTCGATCTGTTTCCGAAAGTGATATCCATACCCGATGGAATGGGGTAGATACCTCACCATCGTCAACGACATCCGGCGACGAACCCATTTTGGAACCTCTCCAAAAATTCTCACGCGAACTCTCCAGTATGATTCTCTTGGAATCGGAAGCGAGCGATGAGGATGTACCCTTGCAACGACCACATGCCACCCTCCGACACCCCGTCTCGTTTCGTAGACCCGATAGTACGAGAGCGGTATCCCGGAAACGATCTTTTTCACAGTCATTACCAGCTGCACTCGGGATTCGTACACCGGGGTTCACGACAGCGCCCAAGGGGCAGTACCTCCAAGTTTTGTTTTTATGGGTGGTTCGGTACGCTTTATTTCGATTTGTTGTTGAGAGATGGGAGGCGAGTTTGAAAGCGTTTTCGGCGATTGGGATGGGTGTTGTGTGTGGGGGTGTTTGTTATTTTGTGTGGCATGTTGGGTTAGGGGCTTATCGTCGGTATGTCGTTGTGAATGACCGAGAGCAGAAAAAGGTTCGGGATACGACGGGGATTGTACAAACGGGATTGTGCCGTCAGGCTATTGGGAGCATACAGTGGGGGTTGGGATGGTGTTATCAAAAATGTCGGGTGGGAAGCAAGCGGTGGTTACGAAGGAACTTGAATGGGTTATTATCTGGACTGTTGATTATTTCAACGCTGGTGGCTGCATTCGGTGGGGGTGGGTTTCTCTTGTTCAAGGTACGTGCATTTTATTGCACTCGTTCTTCTATGATGAAGGTGTTAAAATTCCTTTCTTTCCAGGTCGGACAGGAAACAGGTCTCATCATAGACGACACGATCCGCTTCGTCAACCGCTCTGTTCTCGCCAACGACGAACTACGGGAGCAAGCCCTCCGCTTCGTCTCTGATCTCGAAGCTCGAACCGTGGCCTATTTGGAACGCGATAAGAGCAGCGCCAACCCATCTGACCTAACCGCCCAAGAGTTATTCGATATGATCCACAAGAGTATAGACTACTTGGCATTGGTGAGGAAGGATACGGACGCTGTTGTAGATGGAAAAAAAAAACCTAGACCGACACCCACGAGGACGACACCTGCCGAACGTGGTATTTTTGACATGTTACCACAGACGGGGGACCTTTTACTCCAAGTTTTCCGCGGAAATTTTAATTTGACGTCCTTGGCGGACCAGCTTCCCCCCGCAACCGACGAACTCCGATCCCACGGTCTCAACCTCCTCGACACAGTTCTCCGACTATTAGATAAAGATGCGAATACATTGTCGAATGCAAATGCTATGCCGGCATCTTTGGGGACATTTGCGGCGCGTACCGCTCAATTCCTGGGTGGAGCGGCGGTAGCATTGGTGGTCCTCTTTGTTGTGGGCGTCACATATGCATTTGATGTCCTCTTTCAGTGGATTTTGTTTTTGGCGAGTTTGTATGCTTTTGTTGCGGGGCATGTTGGGGTGGTTGGACATGCGGGGCGGGTGATTGGGTTGGTGGATCCGAAACAAAAGTTGCGGTATGTTTTGTATTTTGACAAACATTATTTGGAAAAAGAAAATACTGATGAAGGAAATCAAAAAACAGGCACGCTCTTGAACATGCCGTTCAATCCGCTCTGATCGTGAACCTCAAACTCACGCTCTACCATATGCTCTCTACCTACCTCACCCACTCCATCACCCACCTCGACCTCGTTTATATCCCTACATTCATTACAGGCCTCGCAACACTCATCCCCATTGTCCCCTCGTACTATTTCGCCATTCCAGCCGCGATCCGCCTATGGACGCGTATGAGTGGGTGGTGGGGTGTAGTGGAAGGTGGGGGACTCTTGATGGTCCACTTGATTGTAGCGTGGGTGATTGATCCTGCGATATTGGAGGAAGAGATGGGGCATCTTGTTGATTCTCATCATGTGTCGAGTACAGGTCCGAATTTGTTGTTGACGGGTTTAGCGTTTTGGCTTGGGTATTACCAGTTTGGGTTTCCCTTGGGATTGGTTTTGGGGCCGTTGGTTGTCTCTTGTGTTCCGATTGTTGTTGGGCATTTGTATGGGGAGTTTGTGGGTGTTGGTGGGTAGATTGGATGGATGCTTATATTTTTTTTTATCTGTGTGCTTTTTACTTTTTTGGATTTTTTTTTTTACATTTTGGATCGTTGAAATACTAAATGTATCATTGATATTCTTTTTCAATGCTTTAATGCTTGCACTGTCATTTGACATCTATAAAAACCTCACTCTGGAAATCCGTCATTGCATGCAATACAATGCCCCATTTGGACTTGGCCCTACTGCCTTCAAGCGACTCATGACATCATCACTATTACATAATCAACTGTGGCTTATCCAAGGACGGGCGGGGTGTGAAAAGGGAAACGGGACAGCGTGACATATCTTTGAAATGGAACTTTTCTTTTTCTATTTTCAAGCCTTCTTTGTTTGCAAGAGGATGCCAAGTAATGACGCCCAAATATTTTGTTGGTCCCTTTTATGTCGTCATGGGCATGTTATAAAGTGGGATGTTATGTCATTTTTTGTATTTTGTAATGTGGAAGGCGCGGAATGCGACAAGTGGAGGGGAGATATAAAAAAGGGCAGAGGAAGACGAAATTGCCCCCTGCTTAACAGTCTTGAGAGAAATTAAAACAAGCGGGAATTTCAAATACTCTACTTTTATTAAAAAACACAAATGTCTTCGCAAGCTTACAACACTCCTGGGTACAACACCACAGCCGGAACCGGAGCACCCGGAGCAGCAGGTGTCGCTCCAGGCGGACACCTCCCAACCACGGGCGAGCGGATCGCAGGCACAGTCGAACGCACGATGGGACACATGCTCCCCGGCACAGACTTGGGCCACCAACTCAAAGCCGATGGAGCCCGTAAAAAAGGAAACGAAGTTAAAGCCGAAAAAGCTGAATCCCACATGGACCATGGTGTGCATTCGAGTGTGACGACTGGGTCGTATCTTGAAGGTGAAGCTGAACGCGCATTGGGACATTCGATGCCCGGTACGCAGACTGGGCATCGCTTAAAGGCTGAGGGGGCTTTGCATAAAGGGGATGTGCAGAAAGCAGAACGGGCAGAGTCGCATTTGAAGGTGTGTGTGTTTTGATTTCTTGTGATGGTTTTTTGGTGTTGTTTTATTGATGTGAGTGTTTTGTTTTTTTTGTGTAGGGTCCTCGAGTGCTTTAAATCGAGTTGTGATAGCATAACTTGCTTTTTTCAACATTGTTGGGTCCTTCTTTGTAAATAAAAAAGTTTTTGGCTGCGTCCGTCCATCGTATTGGTTTTCCCTTTTCAAATGCTTCGACTTGCATTGCAAATCGTGTCTTGAACGCATCATTGCAAAAAACCCAACGGTTTAGCCCATGAAAATACCATATGCATCTCGTATCGGCTTTTGCCATGTTGCCCATTCCACGTGACCCACACCTCAACCCAACGTAAGCCCCAAAGCACTTACACACTTTTGACATTTCCATCCATGCACCCATAACAACAACAAAGATGCCCGAAGCCTACCCCCCATACACCCTCCACCAAACCCCCCCAACAACAACCCTCCACATTTCCCGAACCTACACGCACAGCGACACACCACAATTCAACACAACATGTCCCTCCGAACTGGCAACAAGAATCCAACCAGCAACATTTGAAAAAACAATCCAAACAATAAATACAATCTTGCTTGATGCGGATAGACTAACAATTTCGCAAGTGTGTTTTACGGTTGGGAGTTGTCTTACTGGGTGGTGTTTGGAGAGTTTTTTTCCTAATGGGCGGTATCGGATGGTATGTACTTTGGAAATGCGAATTCGTATATTGGTTATGTTGGCATTTGAAACTATTTGTTTTTCGTTTTTGTAGGCGTTCAAGAAATTGGCGGCGTTTATCCAGGATGAGAATACGAGGGTTTATGAGCCTGTTGGTGTGACGATTGTGGTTAGTGTTTTTACGTTTTTCGTATGTTTTTTGATGCCATGTTTTTTGTTGATTCTGATGTTTTTTTTTTGTAGGATCCGAAGCGAACAGGGTTATTACATGTATGTTGATATTTTGGGTTGGGTATTAATGTTTTGTTATAATGGTTTTCGTTTATTTTTTTGTAGATTGAAATTATTATGCGGTAGTACGTACGGTTTTGCTTTTTCTATGAAATCTATGGGAATGGCTATTGTGTGTGTGTTGTGGAATGGGTGTTATGGTGGAAGGCTAGGATTGATAGAGTGTATACGATATTTTTTTCAAAATCATCATGGCGTGCAACAAAACAAAAGATGCGGCTCTTGTCACTCATAGCCTGGCTACTTTACTAAATGCCACATTCCTAAACCCCAAGATGTGTGTGTCCATTCTCGGGATGATTTGAGTTTTTGCCGATAACGACCGATGATCCGCCTGGCTGATGGTGGCATCCCTTGGTAGTAGAGACAATGCATCGAAAGCCCATCAGTGACACTAGTAAATCTCATCTGATTTTCTATTGTATGAGCTACAGAGTACATGACACAACATCCCTACCATCTATTCCATCACCCGCATCGTTAAGAAAATAAATCTCACAACACTCCTTCTATTCATTGTTCCAAAAATCCACGCTTGTTCAAACCCTAATCGAACTTTTACCCCATCCAAAAAAACAAACATTCCAACAATCACCCATACCGAAACCCAACCGCAAAAGCCGCAGCAAACCCCGCACTAGACGGTAAATCCGTCGTAAGATTCCGTAACATCCTCGTAGCACCAATCTGAATATCTTTATGCGTGAATTTTCCGTCCCCGTCTTGGTCGATTTTACCGATAAGAAGGGATTCTACGCGGGGCCAGTTGACTTTGAGGATATCGGCATGTACGAGGGCCTTTAACAATAGCTTTAATATGTTTCTGTTTGGGAAGAGGGTGATAAGGTACGTACTTGTATTCCCATAAACCCAATCCCGATGACCAAACCCCCCGTTTTTGCCATCTTTTTGGTTGCAAAGCCTGCACTTGCACCCAACATTGTCGCCTAAAAAGTCCCAAAAATGTACATTACATTCCCCATTCCACAACACGCATAAAAAAGACAACCCACCATAGTAATCTCTGATAAATTCGCAGCGTCCGTCGATACAACTGTCTTTGGCTCCTCGTTTACACTTGCGGCGATAATCACATTGGTGGCTTGCACGTCATGCGCTGTTGCGACGACGGTTGTTTTCTGTGCATAAATGTCGGGTGCTAATTGGGTAACAATGTCAGTTACGGCATTTCCTTTGTTCTGTGTGTGTGTGTTCAGGTGCAGGGTTACCTGAAGGCATGGTTGAAGAATGGGCAAAAGGGAGGTATGTTGGAATTGCTGGGCGGAATGGGGGCTTTTGTGGTGTCACGTGAGTACGTTTGTTTTGAATGATCATCTAGTGGTCTGCCAAATGTACGGGGTTGCTTTACGAAAAGGATGGAAGAACAGTCATTGTCGACTATGCAACTGGTTAAACTCAACGATGGCATTTCTTATTTATCAAGTAGGAAAAGTGTGGATAAAGGTTACAAGCACTGTTGAGCGTTTGGGGATATCCTCAACTTTTGCTTATGCCAACTTAAATCGGGAAAAAGTTTATAAAAGATAAAGAAATACAGAAATGTATTAAGACTATGCCAAACACAAAAAAAGCTATACATGTATTTACAAAACAGTTTTTGATAATAAAACCGCACCAAAAAAAAAAAAAGAGATAATACCTTCCATCCACCTCGTTCTTACCGTAAACTCTCCCTCCGATCCCGAATCTGATTCGAGTCCAAACACCCCAACGGAAACGCACCCATCTCCCCACTCTCATTCTCACCCACCCCCCACCCATCCTCATACACCTCATACACACGAACAAGTTCATTCCTTTCCAATCGGATTTCATCAGAAAGAACGGGGACGTAGGGTCTTTTCGCGCGTTGGGTGTAGAGGGGTTCCAAAGAGCCGAATGTTGTGCTTGTGGGTGAAGCTGAGGATAACGTCGGAGAAGAAGGGGAGGGAGAGGGGGGGCAGGTATGGGACGATGCGAGTGTGAGCGGGAGGGTTTGGGAGCAGGTTTTACATTGGATGGTGTAAATGTTGTGAATGGATTTCATTGGTTTTCGGGTTTGAGGTGCGGTGGATGGTGAGGTGGGACGGGAAGAGGTTTGTACAGTAAGTTGTTGTTGTTGTTGTTGTTGTTGAGGGGATTGTTGTTGAGGGGATGTGGGTTGACGGCTAGAATTGGATGAGACGGGAGGCGGAACTTTACCAACAGCCGTAACGCGGAGATTGGGTTCAAGGTCCTTTGTCCCAGCTTTATGGTAATAACTTGGAATAGACGTCATGCTCGTTGGTTTACGTTTCAACGAGTCCGCATTCTTGGGTTTTTGGAGTGTTCCTGGTGTCGATGATGCCGCCACTGATCCGAGAGTTGATGTGAGGTGGTTGGCTTCTGGGTCCGAGTGAAAGAGGTTTGACGAGCGAATCAGGCGGCGCGAGATGGGGAGAAAGGTTGCGCCTAGGATACCGATACCGATAAAGGCCACATTTGCGGCATAGAGTGGGATACCGACTTGCATTTCCATTGGTTTTCCCAGTGTCGCGGTGGTCGTGGCATTGGTGTTTGGTGTCCCGCTGGTTGCATTGGTCCCAGGTATCGTGGTACCGTTGTTTGCCTGTCTTTTGGCAATGATCGGAGGCCGCAACGTGGATGTCGTATTCCCGCCCGACATGGATGTACTATTCCCATGCGCACTCGAATACCAAGCCGAATACCCTTGGTCAGCATAGTACCCACACACTGTCTTGCCAACGATTAGAACGCGATCGGGCTGGACTTGATCGATGACCGAGGGATAAAAGACGTTTGTGATCATCAACAGGTGGACGATGCCCAATGCGACAGAGACTGTTCCCAGACATGCATACTAGTGTGATAAAAGAGTGTAAAGAAGGTAAGAAAACGTCAATGAGATGAATGGATTCTTGATCAAGGAATGCAATCCAGTTTTCAAGACGTCTGGCTCTGCCAGCGTGCACTCCATGACGAACGTACGCGAGCCATGGCCCACAGTCCTGCCTTTCCATGTCACTCTCCCCCAGATCTCCTTGACGAGCATTCGCGAGTCATGACCCTGATCCCAACCCAATCCCAACCTAAACCCACACGCTAATCGCAACCCGAACCCTAACTGAACGCGAAGACGAACCCAACTTGAACCCACACGCTAACCCGAACCCCAACCCCAACCCAATCCCAATCCCAACCCTAACCCTAAGCCCAACCCCAATCCCAATCCCAACCCGAACCCTAAAACCCTAACGCGAACCCCAACTCCAAATACATACCAAAATCAACAGGGCCCTTGATCTCTTCCAAATCCCTAAAGCCCCAACCACACAAAGGATCCCAAACAAGACCCCTAAAGCGATGGTAGCCCATGTAGCACTATCGTGATGGAATCCCACGACGAGAACGATTCCCAGGACCTATTACAAACAAACGTTGGGATGAGGATAATGAAGAGTTATGCAATACCATCTACTGTACATACAAGATGGATTAGGATGAAAAACAAGAGAACGAGTCGTGGTCGAGGGACATGCATGGCCTATACACACACACACATATGGGACATGCAAAAGAAATCCTGCGTAAAAGAATAAAAACGCAGAAGAACAAAAACCTCTTCAGCCAAAAGAACACATCCTCAAGAATAAAATAAAAAATAAAAAAAACCTAATAACTAGGAATGAAACAATGCATTGAAACTATTTGCAATACATTAAGTAATATGTTCACGTGACTATGTGTGCATGAATTATCACGTGATCGTATTGCGTGGGAGAAAAAAGATTATTAGAAAATAATAACAGCGGCCAACGCCACTACGCCACTCTCTATTAAGATGATTATATCACGTGTATAATATACTATTTATGGATTAATTGAAAGATTCCTTCTAGAAGGACGAGAGAAGGATATCTGATGGATTGGAGGGGGAGAGTGAGATTTCTACTTGCGGATTCTACTATGGGGAGGAGGGGAATTGCCATGAGGAACGCTTATTATCGAATTCTACATGGCATTTATGTTGCTTTTTGTGAATGGTTATTATACGATGCATCATTTACATTCATTACACTCGACATCTAGGCATTTGCATTTGCATTAGATATGAGCATTAGCCATCATAGCAACTCTCTTTTTGCATGATAGTGTTCCATTTGGCATTCACATATTCAGATGTTTGGTCACGTGACATTGATGATGAAAGAGTGTGGGAAAGTTCAATGGAGAATCTTGTCATTTCGCACTGGGTTGGATTGCATCACCTTGTTGACAATGGAGGAATCAAAGGCATGCATACGCACTTACACATGGATACTCGGGACTAGACTTGCTCAATGCCCTCTTTATATTGTTAGGCAGCGCTCAAAAAGCGCATGTTGGCCACGCCCACCATCACAAAACAACACATTACCGCATCTCACCCACCACCACCACAATCACAAGCCAAGAGAAAGCTCCCCCCCGCCCTCGCTCCTCCACCTCCAGCCATCCACGCAGACGTGGCAACAAACACCAAAGTATACACAATCATTAACGCACTGCGAGAAAAGGGCGAGGCATTGTCGGAAAAGGAGATTATGAGATTGACGGCTGTTCATATTGGAGGCACGCCTGGGTTGAGAGAGATTTTGAGGAATAATTTAAAGATTGAGTTTATTCCGCAAGACAAGACTTATCGTTACAAGGTGAGTTGGCTGAGCAGTAGCGAGTATAAGCGAGGTTGTTAGAGTTTGGATTGGGCCCGGGCAGAGGACTACCGAGCCAAAAGGAAATGTGTACCGGTGGCCTCAACTTACCTCTACTCTAATCACTAGCCAAAATACACTATACGCTCCAAAGAAGACCTCATCACCCTCCTCCAATCCCATGCCTCCCAAGGCGGAATGGAAATCAAAGAACTCTTGGATTCCTGGAGTGGACTTTTGGGTGCCGTTCAAGAGCTGGAAAAGGAGGGACATGTGCTCGTGCTGAAAACAAAAGACCAGAAACCGAGGATTGTGTATTGGAATGATAAGAGTTTGAATTTGGAAATGTCAAAAGGTGAGTTGGGAGCGAATAGGTAGATACAATAGTGAGCGGTGGGGAGCAATTCTTGCTAGTTTGTGTGTGTGTGTGTGTGTGTGCGTAGTGGATGGATGGGACAAAAGTGTGCGTTGGATCATGCATTAACAAAACCCTATTGCTTACAGAATTCCAAAACTACTGGCACGAAATCCAACTCCCAAAAGAATCCGATCTTGCCAAAGAACTCGAACGAGGTCAGTACATCTCTTTCCTCTTGACCTTTTCCCTTTTTTTGTGACTCACACACTCGCAATAGCCGGCCTCAAATCCATGGAAGTCTTTGTAGCACCTAAACCCACCGTACGTTTCCGTACGCATCATACCCAGAACTCTAACCCAATGTGCTGATTTGTCTTTTTTGGATAGGATAAGCCAAAGGAATCCAAACGAAGGAGTCATAAGCGGATAAAATTGACGAATACGCATTTGGAGGGGTTAGGTGCGTATTTTTTTAATACATGTGTGTGCTTGGGGGTAAGCCGTCTAACGATTTTTTTGTGTTGGTGGACGTAGATATTTTGGGGCCGATCAAGTAGGGCGCTCGCTTTTGGAATGGTTTTCGTCTTTTGTTTATTTTGTATATAGAGATTGTGTTGTTGGCGGGTTTATTTTGGTGTGTGGAGTCTTATACCGCTGTTGCTTTGCAGTTGGTGTGCAAGTTTTTTTGGGATGTGGCAATGCTGCATATGCGCCATCTTCCGTTGCTCGGGGTGTAATTGTTTTGACATTGCTGCACAATTGAATGCGACATTGTTGTTCTTGGGCATCTTTTGGTTCGCATTTTCACTTTACTCCGAATCCACAAAGATGAACTTGGCCAAAACAAGTGGAGTGCATCAACCCACTCTATTCCAACAAAAAAAAACCCCCATAAAAAATATCTAATCTACCTCCAGACACTCTAAAACCTCATTCACACCCTCCTCACTCCATTCCCACCCGCCCACACACGCTTCAAGGACCTGCCTACATTTAGCTTCCCGTTGCATCCGGTCTCGAAGTACATCATCTCGAATCCGCATCAACTGCGATATCCGCTCATTTGTCTGTTGTAACCGGTCCGGAAGTGTCGATTCATCATCATCATCATGATCGTCATGCGGGGTGTTGGGTAGGGTAGAGAGTTTGGCTTGCAAGGTATTTAATCGATTGGACAATGTTGCTAGTGTATCGTTTTGGGAGACGAGTGACGAGTGTAGGGTTTTCTCGGATTGCAGGAGGGTTGTGAGAGTTTTGGTTTGTTCGCGGGTTGTGTCTAGGCTTGTTTTATGGGATTCGAGGAGGGTTGTTAGGGTTTGGGTGTGGGTGGTAAGAAGAGTAGTCGTTTCTATTATAGATTTTGTTAAATGAAAACGTCGGTTGGTTGATAAAAAAAAACCAATTTTTTTATACCTGTAACAACCCGCTCACTCAACACCTTTAACCGCTTCTCCAACCCTTCCTCCCGTTCCCCATCCTCCAAAGACCGTTTCCTCGAAACATGCTCCGAAAGAACTTTCATAAACTCTTCCCTCGAAAGCGGTCGTTGAAGACTCGTAGGCAATGCAGTCCATTTCGCAGGTGGTGAAGGTGGTGTGCTTGGTGTCGGTGTGGGAAGAGGGGGGGATGGTGACGAAGGGGTTTGGTGGGCCATGTAGGCTGTTGACCGGCTAAAAAGGGTTCGTGTCCATTGGTCTTCTGTGCGTGATGGGGGTTGGAGATGCGTGTAGAGATGGAGGGATGTAGGTGCCGACATTTTTGTAATAGCAAAATGACCCCCAATACGCAAAAAACCCGTAAACCAAAAACCATTTGGACAAAACGCGTGCTGGACAAGGAAATGCCGTAAGCGACATGGCGCAGGTTGTCAAGGCTGGCACGTGAAATGACTCATTCTCACCTCTCGCTTTTGCAGCATTTGCGCTCTTCGCAACTCTAAATTATCCCCAAACCATTTTAACGAAATCTTTTTGTTTGAGGATGCCTGGGACGGAACTCCCCGGTCTAGCCGAAACGAATATCTGGCTAGCATGCTCAGATGGCCGTATGGACCTTGTTGAACACTTTCTTAAACACGGTGGACCGGGTGGAACTCCTTTGGATCCCAATGTAAAGGATGATACCGGGTACACCCCTCTGTACGTTCCCCACCACACTTCATATTAAAACTCAGTTACTCATATATTGATCACATTATCTTGTTTTAGACATGCTGCGGCTGCGTATGCACATATTCCCCTCATACATCTCCTGGTCACCACCTATCACGCCCAAATCGATATCGTGGACGATGACGGGGATACACCGTTACATGTCTGTGAAACAGCGGCTGTTGCGAAATGTTTGGTGGAGCTTGGTGCGGATGTTGAGAGACGGAATGGGGAGGGGAAGTTGGTATGTTGTGCGTTGTCGAGTTTGGGGATTGGATCTGTATCTAATTTTTGATGGGTAGCCGATTGAGGTTGCGGATGAAGAGGAGCGGGAGGATGTTGTTGCGTATTTGAAAGGTGGGATTTTCTGTGTGTGTGTCCAGAGTCATGCATGTGTTGATGGTGATTTAGATCTTACGCCGACGTATGAGCGGGCGATACGTACACTCAGTATGGAAGAGTTTGCGCACATGTTTGAAAATGGGGCGGATGTATCGTGTGATGACGATGAGGACGGGTCCGTTGATGATAATGAAGATGATGGTGATGATGACAGTGCGGAACAACAAGACAATGAGGATGACGATGGTGAATCTGGATCTGAATCTGCTGGCGATTCTACGCTACCTTCGACAAACGGTATACCCAACGGCCTCACAAACGGCTACCACCCTTCCACCGATTCAGATTGAAAAAAGCAATGCTCTTTTTTTGCTTTTTGTACATATATATTCGTACCACATCCTTACGCCATTACACAACTTGTAGTATAAAATACAATAATATAATAATTGGGGGGGTATTGTCTTCTCTCCTTTTGCGATACACAACAAAAAAAGCATTCATAAATGCAAATAGTTATTATACGGGTAATTTTGAGCCCATGAGTTTATCAATGACCTAGTATTAGACCAACATTAGACCACCAAATCACAACTAGAATGAAAAAACGACATGGTCAATACATACATGTGATATCCCCGGCGTATTCAACACGGACCCAATAACGGGCATCTTTCGTAGAAACCCAATCACAACCGGAAAGAAATCCCTATCGTCCAAAACCAACCATTAACAAAAAAAACTTTCAACATATTTCGACAAACACAAAAAAAAACCTTACCCAAACAAATTCACAAACCCAATCGCCTCAACCACAATCCCCACAACCGCCCACCTCGCAAAAACCAAACAAACCCCACCCAAAAAACAAATGGTTCCCCGCATCTTTTCCGGTCTTGCAAAGAATGCAATTGTTTTCGAGAGACCGATAATGAGTGTTAAACCGCCTATAAATAAAATCTGTCTCAACCATTAGTTACCAACGTCATGTGGAATGTTGTGATTTCAAAGGACTTACGTTTCCGATTGCTAGTAATCCTCCATCAAAAAACAACATGACGCCCAATAACATGAACAATACCCCAAACGCCGTTAACCCCACCCCAATCTCTAAAAAACGAGTAAGTACAAATCACTACGTCTGTATTCCATTAGAAAAAACTCACTTTGCGTATCCGTTAACCACATGTTTTAATCTGTTAAATCAACTACTCAAAATAATAACCGTGAACAACCCTTTTGGGTCTCCGCTTTCGATGCAGTTCAGTCCGTTGACCACGTGTAGTCACGTGATATACGTGGTCTTGTTCAAAGCGCTTCATCCTCCGTTTCTTGCCAACACACAACCCTTTTTGGTTTCTGCATTCGCACCTACGTTCATGCCACTGCACCCATCAACACCCTCCCTCGCACAAGTAAGTCCATCCCAAACGACAAGCAAATAACCATAGAAGCATTATTAACGCACATATAGTTTTTAACCCGTCAAAAAGCGTTGGGACTTTATCGGTCCATACTTCGTCTTACCCGTCGTACGTTTCCCAAATAAAAGCAAGTAATGGTGATGGGATGGAGTTCTAATAATGAACTATTTAGATTTGGATCCGGAAAATAAGAAATTTATAAGAGATTGGGCTAGATCGGATTTTGAGCGGTATCGGTATGAAGTTGATTCGGTATGTAAGTTGTTTTGTTTTATTAAAAGATACTGCCAACGTACTCGATTTTTGAATATGGGGGGCATGTTTGTTTATCTGGTTTTTGTTGCCTTTTTTGTATAGGAAAAGATTTCAATGTTGATTTCCCAGGGTGTGGTGCAGTTGCGGACTTTGGAAAGGAGTGTGTCATTATCTAAAGTCGGTGTTTCGTGACGGTGGATGTGTATGTATTTGAGGAGGATTTGTACAGCAAGGATGGATGATCTGCATGTCGGATATTTCATGGTCATGGAATTTGGGGCAAGTGGACAAGTTGGGATGGTCGAGTCGTCGGTAAATTATGCAGGATGTCAGAAGTAAGTCAATAAGCAGCACATAGGTAGCAGGCAATTCGTCGTCAACCCACACACTATTCCATATTGATGATAATCTATTACAAACGCGACGTACTTAACTACCCAAAACACAGAAAAACGCAGAAAGCAAATTACAAACAAAAAGCAAAACGTCATTGATAGTTCACACGGTTTTCAGCAATGCAAAATCCATACTTACGCATTCTTGACAAAGTCCACCCCCTTTTGAATGTTCGCCTTCAATTCCGGTACAGCGGCATCCAGCAACTTTTTCTCATGGGCATTCAAGGATGGAATGGGGTGAATCTTGCTCACACCCTCAGGTCCAAGTTCAACCACGGTCGAAAAGTACTCGAGGCCTTCAGCGACGTCGCTCTTGACATATGTGCATTCCGTCACGCCCGTCTTTTTCAAGACACTCGCTTCGAGGAGGGAGTTGACGAACCGGGCTCCAGCATAGGCCATGGAGAGCGTCGCGGAACCGGCGCCGTCCTTGGCCTTGACAACTTCGTCACCACCGTACTGGATGCGCTGCGTGAGGCGCTCGACTTGCTCGTCCGTGAAAGAGTGGCCAGTCTATAAAGGACATTAGTTTGTTTTCACGGTGCTGACAAAGACTTTATACCATACCGCAGAGAGAACGGGGATAATGGTCACACCAGAGTGTCCACCAATGACTGGGACATTGGTGCTCTGGGGTTCCGTGTTTTTCAATTCAGAGACAAACGTGTTGGCACGGACAATGTCCAATGTTGTCACTCCAAAGATCCTGGACAGAATAAAACACATTAGCACCTGCGAGAGGTTTCATGATAATCCCTTTCTCACCTCTTGGCATCGTAAACACCGTGGGCCTTGAAGACCTCAGCAACAATGGGAACGGTCGAGTTGACAGGGTTGGAAATGATGGCCATGAATGCCTTGGGGCAGTGCCTATTTTCATTCCATCAATACAACATATCTACAACAACTTTTGAAAACGTCGCCTACGAAATCACTTACTTTGCAGCAGCCGTAGCAAGGTTCTTTACAATCCCGGCATTGATCTTGAACAAATCGTCACGGGTCATACCAGGCTTCCGAGGCACACCAGCGGGAATAACCACTACATCCGCACCCTTGAGCGCACCCTCCAATTGCTCATCACCCTTGTATCCAGTCACCTTTGCGGGCGTGTTAATGTGCGAGAGATCTGCCGCCACTCCGGCTGTGTTGGCAATATCAAAGAGAGCTAGCTCTGTGATGGTTGTGTTGGCCTTGAGGAGGAGGGAAAGGGGTTGGCCGATACCGCCAGCGGCTCCGAGGACTGCGACTTTGACCTGTGAACCAAAGACATGATGATGATGACCTTTTTTCGTGATTGTGCACAGAATAAATACCATGTTTGAAAAGTGTGTGTTTAGAGGGTTGAAAAGATGGAGATTGTTTTGTTGAGCAATCTGCTTGGTTTTTATAAAAACGGGAAACGGAAGGAGCCGGGACGAGGTTAGCATGTGGATGCGTCATCCAGCCACATTAGGGAAAGCGTATAAAAAGCAACTTGCTTCTTCTTCGTCTTCTTCTTTAAAAGGGTTGCTCCCCTCCATTGTTGGAAATGGGACAACGGAAAAGTCTCAAGAGCTTTTACCGTTGCGGTATGGCTATCAAGAACATATCGGCAGCATAATTTTTGGCTTTTTGGGCTGGTAGACTGGGCTCCCTTTTTCCGAGCTGTCGCCAGCACTTTTATTGCAAGGAAGAAAACAACTGGGACATTTGTGTGTATGTGCAATGGCTGTTTTCTTTTTGGCTATTGGGGACTGGGATGACATGGCTTGTATGTGTCGTCCTTCCCTTGCGTTGCAATTCAGATCGTTATTGTGCAAGTGCGCAGGAGAACAAAGTTCTGCTGTCTTGACAGCCGTTGTTGGGGCGATCGTTTATGGATCTTTGCAAGGGAGTGGGATATTTCGGAATGGAACAGAACAGTAAGAGATAAAGTTCATGAGGGCGAGAGATGTGTTGTCGTTGTGTGGTGTGGTTTGCGTCCAGTATGTCGCAGGGTGATGGTTAAATGGACGAGATCTGTGCTGCTCATGGTGGTGCGCTCCATTCTGGTCCACCGCTGTCTCTACAAGGCGGACTGTTCGACTTTTTGATGCACTTGCCAGCTGCATAAGTCTAAACGGTAGCGCGTTGGAGTTGCCTTTGGCATTTCCAAAAGCACATTCCCTTCTCGTTATTTGGTCATTTGGACTCTGTACCAGTCCTTGTGAACCAAAACGCGCACTGCAAACGTCCCTTAGTCCAAGATCCCGCGACGGGCTGGACCATAGTCTAAACATGGATACGACCAAAACCCGTCCTGCATCTCTTGTCTACTTTGCAGTCTTCAACCCCACCTTTGGACAAACAGAGAAAACATCAGCAGACCAAATTTGCTTCTTCCATCCAGCATCAACGTCACTCAATGAAAAGTCTCGTCAGGTTGGACTCGCACAGGCCTTGGTGCAGTTTACGAGGTGTGTTCTCGCCAACATTGCCTGTTTTTTTGGTGGTACCTGGGCGGGGCTGGAATGCCGTCTCATTTAATTTCACAACCGCTAACACCTCGGCAAATTCCTCGTTAGAACCTTTTCACCATCCCACCCCTGCGAGACCGTCCACACCCGTAAACACCGTGTCATTCTTTACGAACCCGAGCCCGGATACTGGATGTTATTGGTACTCTCTTCTCCACCCGTCTTCACCATTTCGTATACTGTCTAAATCCTTCTTTGTCGGAAGAAAGTAAGACTTGGAACGCGGACGAGATCAGCACGACTGAGCAAAATCGAGTATTTGGACAGTGAGCTGCAGGATAGTATTTTGAAAAGAGTTTTGGAGCGGAGTTATGAGTTTTTCAAGGTGTAGTGATGTTATGCGTTATTCGTATGCTGTAGGATGTGGCTAAAGAACTGGTTTCTTTTTCCAAAGTTTCTTTACAAGGGGTTCGATCATGTCGCTCAAACCCAATCCATCATCATACTCAAAAAGACTCTGGAAGAGTTTTTTACAAGCTATATACCACGAATAGATGTTGCATCACTGGACTTGGTCAATGCCCTATGTGGTATGATTTCGTAACTGACCGTCTTTGGAAACCCCGTATCTGATCTTCATCTTTTCTTCAAGGTATCCATTTTGCATCGCTAGACAAATCTTCGTACCTACAGATATCCTCCTTTATCCATGATCTCCAATCCCAGTTTCCCATCCTGCGTCATGTTTGCTTCCTCTGGCACGATCAACTCGTGTGGAGCGGGCTCGAAAGCTTTCAAGATTTAAAAAGCGTCTACGATTTTTTGACAGATCCCGAAACGGGCCGGGTGTATGACCCGATTGTCAATCAAGTCAAACGAAAAGGCGAGGTCCGTAGCACATCTTTGTTGTGATGTTTTTTGGCGTTTAGAGATCCTGATGATACGCCCTTTTCAGCCCGTGATAGCTACACGTCGAATGGGCCTTCGGGCTCCGCGTCAGCCAAAGATGGCGCTAGGGAGAAAAGGACAGCGGTTTTCTGGGTACTTGGTGGGACCAACGAATCCCAGTATGGCTGGCGTAAACGTTGAAATGAGGAGCGTGTATATTGGACACCACGCTGTTGAGCATTTTCTTGTTGTGTATCAGGTAAGCGACTCGTTCACAACTCGGCTCCCATTTTGTAGTAACAAACATTTACAATCTAGTTTGAAGAGGAGTGCACATTGGTCTTTCTCATACCCCCATCATCAACAGTAGATGTCAACCCAACCGACAAAAAACCACCAGAAACTGATATCCGGAACGGAGAGTTTTATGTCCATTTAGCAGGGTTTCTTGATGACCGGCTGCGATCCCTATCAGGCGTCCTGTCGGAGGGATGGACAAATGCCCGACATCTAGGGTAAATACCCATCCCATTTTCAGGGCACCCGTCAACTGCACATTCATCTAACACTTTACAGTGAATTTGCGGACCAACACTTTCGGTACCTCTACTACAACTCCATGAACCTCGCATTCAAAACCTCTATTGGAGCGTATAAATCCACCATCTTAACACCTGACCTAATAACATGCGTCGACAGGATGCACGACGATTTCATGAGGTAAGTCACCGAACAAACCCCATTATTCTTAAAAACGGATTACAGTCCAAACACACAATATTGCAGCTCGCATGCCGGTCACCCGAACGAACTATGTATCAAGACCGCGTCGGATGCGTGGGTGATTGGACGACGATCAGAGGATAGAGAGTTATTTATGGTGTTTCCGAAAAGTGATGCCACTTTGGTGGATATTGATGGTGAGTTTTGGCCATTTGTTCGAGTATTTCCTTTGAATGGGGTATTGATTTTTTTTTTGTATGTCTGGTTTTAGATGAAGTGAAAAGGTTTACAATGGCGTATTTTAGTGATGTTTTGCAATGAGAATTTGGTCAAGAAGGCTCTTGTGTTTATTTGCTAGCGTGGTTGCTAGTGTGTGTTGTTGACAGCATTTTCTATTTTTACGAGGATTGTAACCAAACTGTTCCTAGTTCTCTTGAAACCCCCACAGGAGCGGAACACGACAACAACCGTTGATTGTCCCTAACGACTCTTCCATTAGCATGAAGTACGGGGTTTGGCAAACGCCCCTGGTGGCTTTGTTGCTCTCCACCGATCTGATTGCTTCGTAGCCCTCGAAAAATGAAGCCCGCCTTTTATCTTTTGGTGCCTGTGAAGCTGCGCTGCTGCCATGTCCAGGCCATGATGGATCTATTGTACAAATCCATCTTTGTAATTCCCGCAGCAGAGCTGCCATTGGCTACAGAGTCCGTCCCTATCAGATCCATGCAACTTCCCTATCCCTTGCGTTGCAAGTGGCCGTGTGATATGGGGCAGTCAACTTGGTCTGTTCCCTTGCCGGCAGTGACCGCCGTCTGCAAAGTACGCGGGAGAGCAGGAGAACACCAGTGTTACAGTTGGTCATTTCATCTCGTGGTGCCCGTTGTCAATAGCGAACAAGTTTGTTGTCGGCATGTCAGGTTCGCCTGCGCTACTGTGGCCTGTTCGAGAGCGTCCTTTTCGATCATATAACTGCAAATTAATGGAAAGGGACTTGTAGCGTACACCTGTGGTCCGTTCCAGGCACGTTTGTCCAAATCTGCATCGAGGTGCCGACTAATCTTTGTGAGATCCATGTCATCCATGTCCAGTCTTTCATTGCTTTGAGGGTGTTCTACCTTCATAATCTTCGATTCTTATTTGTGTTTAAGAGATACACATGTGCATTGCAAGGGCATATATATTACTGTCCTTCACGACAGACACTATTGACTATCCAGAAAACTCTCCCACTAGGGAGCTAATCTAAGGACCGACCATTCTGAATCGGATGAATGTCTTGTATACACGATTCTATCGTGTAGCCTACAAGGTCTCCCTGCCCAAAACTCGATTCTATCCGGTATCACTCTATAACCACCCCAATGTTCCGGTCGTGGCACATCCTCTACATCCTTGAACCGTTCCTGTATGTCCTTCTCATGTTGCTCCAATTCTGCCCGTCCGCCAGTTAGCACTTTACTTTGCGGGGACGCCCACGCTCCCAGTCGACTGCCCCTTGGTCTAGAATTATAATAGGTATCACTCTCGTCGGCTGATGTTCTCTCTACTTTACCCTCTACACGCACCGATCGCTCACCCCACCAGAACGTACAAGCAGCAAAAGGGTTGGCATCCAATTCCCGTGCCTTGCGAGACTCATAATTGGTGTAAAAGACCAACCCAGTCTCGTCAACGTCTTTGAACAGCACCATACGACAGGATGGACGACCTGTTGTCGGACACGATGTCGCAAGGGCCATTGCGTTGGGTTCGCGGATTGTTCCAGAGGATTTGACCTCGTTGAACCACCGTTCAAACTGAGTAATTGGGTTGGGATCGAGCTGGGATTCTGTTAGTGTTGGTTGGGTGTAGTTTATCCGCATGGCGGCAATTTCTGGGTGGTGGATGGGTGGACTTGACATGCTGCTGCGTAGGCTTGGCTGGTACGTGTGGGCAGTATATCGAATTCCAGGAGATAGAAATGCTCGCCTCGAAAACAAGATTCGCAGCATGAAAAACGGTGGAAAATCCGCAGAGTGTGAAAGGACAGAGCAGTGGTCAAAGAGCCCCAGATCGCGCGACGCGATCGGCACCGTCTTGCGACCCAAAGCATGAAGGCAAACAGCAATGTGGTCATAAAAGGTAATCCTTTCTTTTCCTTCCACTGCATCGCTCTTGCAACAGCACATACAACAATGCCACACTCGTCGTCACGTAGGCCAAAAAGTTGTTCTCGTTCCATACAAACCTGAGCATGTGGAGATCTACCACACATGGATGACGGATCCTTTTCTGCAAGGTGAGAGGGGGTGCTGCCCCATGCATCTCGCCATAAGAGCGCGCATTGACTGAAATAGGACACAGAGATGACGGCATCAGAACCTCTGACTTTGGAAGAAGAGTATGATATGCAAAAGTCTTGGTTTGAAGATGAAAAAAGTGGGTAGTTTGGTGGGTTTTATATGGTATTTGGCTAGCGAGTTTGAAATCTATATCAACGCCTCCGTTTATATCTTTCCGTTAGAATGCACCTTTATCTTGCTTTCACCAGTGTTTGAGGGCAACCGTGTTGGAAGCACTGGCATATGGGGTGGTCTGTTCCATGGATTTCACAAGTTTCAATCATTCAAACATGTAACCCAATCTTTTGTGATGGTTCAGGTATGGTAGGAGATGTCAACCTTTTCTTTAACGACCACGATGATCCCCAAAGTGCGGAGCTGGAATTGATGGTTGCTGGTGAGTGCCAAGCCCCATCTCCGCCGATCTCGCCCGTCGTCTAACGACACCCGACAGAACCATCTGCGCGTAGACAAGGGCTGGGCATAGAAGCGGCCATGCTAATGATGCGATACGGTAGGCTGCAAATACGTGAATGTAAACTGTCTCAACGCATCTAATCCTCTTTTGCAGCTATTACTTCGTTGCATGTCACGACATTCACAGCAAAGATCTCATTAAATAATACACCAAGTCTTGTATTGTTTAAAGACAAACTTGGGTTTCACGAGGTGACAGTGTCAGAGGTTTTCCAGGAAGTCACGCTAGCTAGGCCGTGCGATGAAAGTTTGAACAGATTGTTGGAGGGAGGAACCGACGGATGGACCTTGAGCGCATTAGAATAGATTACTTACAATTTTCCATTTAAAAAGCTTGATGAGCGCCATACCTGATGGCTTCCGTCAGGAAAACGGGCATTTCTAAGCAGAATCCCTAACGTCCAGCAGGTACCTATGTGGTAAAGCACATCAAGATCTGTCTTCCCAATCAGACCTTCCAAAATCCATCTCAAAATCAATTGCGCAGTCATGTGGCGCAGCATGGCTGACGAATGTGTGCATTACGTGATGTTGGCGGCGCAGTCATGTGTCGTGGTTGGGGAGTTTGACAGTGGGGGGGGGACGGCGGAGATAACCCGGGAAGCCCTTTTTAACAGTCAAAGCTCCCCCCATTGGCCAACTGCTCACCAGTTTAATCCTCACGTAAAAGCAGGTTGCTCTTCCACTTCGGCCCTTTCATCTCTGTCTCATTCCATCTTTCTCATTTTCACATAACTTGAAAGGATTCTCTTTGGGAATTCCTCTTGTTTGGTTTCTTATCAAATCTCGCATTTCATCACACTCACACGCACGCACGCAAATGTCGGATAACAACCACGTAAACAATATAGATAACAATCACGACAGCAGTAACAGCAGCACCTCAGGTTCTGAGAATCCAAGTAGGCCGTTGGAAAGAGCACGCTTGTGGGGGGAAATTGAGGATGCCGAGGGAGATGCTCCGGTAAACACATCTGGTCCACATCCTTCCAGAACATCGTTTGGCAGCGGTATTTCCATAGCGCCTCGCTCTCGCGTCCTTTTTCATCCTATTCCACGCCTTTCGGGATTGGGCGCTCTGAGTGGTGCAATGACGGAAGATGGAACTGCCCGTAGCAACCCAGCTGCTAGCGCCAGAGCCCAAAGAGCCAGCCGTCGGGAAACACTGCGAAATCTGCCACCAGATTTTCCGCCTATTCCGCCTGAGCTTTCCGCAGTAAACCCTCAAGAAACAGCCCCTGATAACATACCAACTTTCGACTTTCATCTCCATCTTTCGGACCAGGGCACCTCCAACAATGAGAGCAATCCAAACGAAAGCAGTACTACACCTACCGGTGAACCCCGCGCTTCGGACGAGACAGGGCAGGTTCCAGCGGATCAACCCCATACCTTTACCCTGACCTTTTACATCTCGGGGGAAAATGGTGGGCGGTTACCGGATGGTCATTCGGTGTTATTTTGGCCACGCTCCCTACGGGAAAGACGCAATGCATCACGACAAGGTGGAGTCAACGAAGAGGAGGAGGATCGGACAGGAAATCTTCCCATTCTATTGTTGGTAGGTTGGCATGTTGCCATCTCTGTGTTGCCGTCCTCTTTAGCGATTACTAATCGGATCGTCTTTTCCTATAATGCAGAGCATGCTCCTTGAACGCTTAAACTCCAACCCACCTCATTTGCAAGGTCAACCTCCCGCAAGCGACATTGCAATTTCCGGCTTACCAGTGATATACTTATCCGAACGGAGACGGGAGAAACACAAGTTATGCGCCATCTGCCAAGAGGATTTCATCGCCCACACCCTTACTACGGATCCACTCCCACCTGACGAGGAAATTCTGCGCATGCCCTGCCATCATCTCTTTCATCGAGGCTGTATTTCCACCTGGCTCAAGACGAGTTGTACCTGCCCGTCCTGCCGATACGAAATCGCGACGGAAAACGAAGACTATAATGCAGGCATCCGGCAACGCATGGCTAAACGCGACGAAGAACTGAGTAATGATCCTGATACGGATAACGAGGATGAAAATAATGCTGATGATGAGGACTCATCCTCGAGCAATACTGCTGAACGCGTTATCGCTTTGCCGCGTCGTACCGCCCGGTCAACCCGCATTCGCCGATCGCCATCGCCTCTGACACGCGGCAAGAAACGACACCGAGATGAAGAGATTGAAGAAAGCCGAGTAGAGTCTGCCCACGAGACGGTCGGTCGTCACCCGAAGCGTCGACGTCAGGTTCATCCCGAAACAACCACTTCCTCCTCTTCAACTACTCTACCTCCGCGTCGTATCAGACGCCCGGCGACTCGTAGACTTCCTTGAAGATAAAGAATATTTATATCCCACTGCCTGTGCGATTTACGTATTGGGGAATGTGTGTATATCTACTTCGTATACCTTTCATATCTCTTGTATGCAGCATGTATACTTTGGCATTCTCATCCGCTTTTCTTTTGCAAAGATATCTCATGTATAAACTCTTGCGTTGGAAATTTGTCATAGAATAGACCTTGGCTGGGGGGGGGGGGGGGGGAA